>NC_140972.1:78326962-78479462 GCF_056783735.1 Eptatretus burgeri | reverse complement strand
GTGTCACCTCGCTGCATACACGTCACACTCAGGCAAAGCTCTTCTATAATTGTAGTATAAAGAGTAGAGAAAGGAAAAGCATGGCAGTTGACAACACACACAGACAGACAGACAGACAGACAGACAGACATAAGGTGACGATGCAACACAAACTAAAAAACGCAGGATTAATAGTCCGTAACTTGCAAATAATCCACATAATAGGTAAAAATAAAAAAATCAACATACACTACGGTGAAATTAGATGTGCAGTGTACAGGTTAAGGTTAAATTAGAAACTTTTAGGACCGTGATTAAGGCTGGTTGGGTATGCCAGTTGAGGGGCGCTAGATTAGTGTTGGACTGTGTGCAGACTCACTAACTTCACACACACACACACACACACACACACACACACACACACACACACACACACACACACACACACACACACACACACACACACACACACACACACCCTGTGGCATCCCTTTGGGCACAGGCAAAGCAAACAAGGAAGTATAATAAATGGGGCATATCATTCTTCATTTGTGCAAAGAATGAGTATAAAAATCTTAAAATGCGCACATCTCTGTGCCTCTGTGCCTCTACGTCTCTGGGTCTCCAGGTCTCCGGGTCTCCGTCATGCAGCTCCCATACCCATCCTCTCATCCCTGGTACACTGAATCCTGTGGCGAGGCAGTTCTGTCTAAGGCTGCTAAGGAAGTCTCATTAGCTAGGGGTTACAATCTTGAGTGGGTGGGCACTCCGACGCAGGATACTCTACTGAAAGTGCAGGAATTTAGATTTCGGCCAGGGTGCTCGCGATAGCTCATGTACTCTTCGTGAAGGACTTCGTCGGATATTTAATGTCCACCAACTAATGCCAGCACACTGGAGGCCCAGTTTAACATGTGTCCATCCGGTGGACAATGCACACACTGGCAAATCAACTCAACTGCAAGGTACCGCAGGTGACCGTTCATAGCTGGGCCCAGATTCAAAGCCGGGCTAGAGAGGCTCAGAAGTGTCTGCATTAAATGAAAACAGGAAAATATCTTGTTTGTCCATCTATATACATTTGACAATAGTCTGCTATGTGGAGCAAAGACTCATCCATTAGTTTACACTTGAGTCTGTAAATATCTGTTCATGATTAAAACTGTCATCATTCAAAAAGGGGTATAAAGCCCCTTTCAAGATATGTGTAGGATGCACATAACATATCTTGCATTTAACAGTGTGATAGCCTGCACTGCTTACTAAGCTCGGTACCTGTGCTATACAAGACCTCTTTCATACCTGGCTTTCTAAATTCCTCCACTCATGCAGTCAACACATTGCTACTGTATCAACGAAACCATCTGCTATCTTCTCCCCGTGGAGACTGATGTGTCCTTGTGCAGAAACTCAGGCCCCATCTTGTTTCTCGTCTACTTAAATAACTTCCCAAATGCTCCAGAAAACCCTGCAGTCTTTCTTGCAGATGGCACTGGGCAGTCACACAGTATCCACATCCAAACTGATAGAGGCAGACAGCAGCTGTATACCCTGTTACTCAATGTTGATTTGGAATGGATTATATGCTGTTCTGACAAATGTAACACGTCCTTTGATCCTGGCAAATCTCATTCTCACCCTGTCTCTCCAGGAGAATCATCGAATGAACCCACCAATTTATTTACATGCTCAGCCACTGGAAGAAGGCGAGTCTGTTCAACTTTACATTCTCATCACCAGCTGCAAAGTTGGCTTTCAAAGTCAGCTGAAGACCGAGCATCCTTCATTGTTCCACGTCAAATTAGAACTATTCACAGCCTACAAAAGCCTTTGTCCAAAGCTCAACAGAATATTGGTGCTCAGCATCTGATATATCTCTTCTGTGTAATTTAAAGCTCTGAACATGATTGGCAACTCCCACAATGAGACTGAAGCACATGGTTTGTTACTCTTGCATCATAAACATGTCGATGGCCTTCTTTTACAACCTCTCCTCTGGTCGAGCTCCCAGTACTCTCACAACTCTCTGACCCTCCCCAACTGATCTAAGATGCAGAAGTCATTCCAATAACCCCCTCCCCATATAATCCACAAAATCGAGGCTAATCACCCACCTCCAATCTCTTGTTCCTCTTGTCTCACATTTTTGGAATCACCTTCCTGAGGATTTTCCAAAACACTCTTCTCTCCAGGGCTTCAAGCAGGTGGTTTGTCACTATCTCATGTCATCTCAGATCTCGACCCACAATCTTTTATAGCCCCATTAACTCACTTAACACAACCCTCTTACTTTGCAGATGACTTTTTTTTTTTGTATATGTTGTCAAAGCTCGTATGAGAGCTAACACACAATGCACAATAAGGGGGCAGGAGACAAGAGTGGTGGGAGAAGGTAGGACAAAACAGTGGGGAACAAAGACAAAAGGAGATCTGTGTAAGGGAGAGGGATGTGGCGGGGAACACGGGGTATAAAAGATGAACACGACAGGCACTTTCAGGACCTAACACGACAGGGAACTTTCAGGAAGGAAAGCAGGGAATTTGAACGAGGTGGGTTTGGGGTGGATTAACGGGGGAAGAAAGGATTGTGGTTTTGGTTGGGGAACGATAAGAGGTGGTGGTGAACGGCTGTTTAGAAGACCTGGAGGGAAGAATGGGATTGAAGAGAGTGTGGGAGTATATTCCAGAGGCGGGAAAAACGAGAAATGAAAGAGTAAAGGTGAGAAGTGATTCGTGATTTTGTTAGTTTTAACAGAAGGGGGTTGCTCGTGGACCTTGAGTTCCCTGCGCAAATGAATGTTGGGGGGGGGGGGTGACATATCGCAGACAAAGCAGGGGAGGTGAGACTGAAGAGGAGATGGTAGAAGACAGAAAAGCCACCGACCTGCCTGTGGTGAGAGAATGAGAGGCCCAAAGCCTCAGCCTCACCGCGGGAGATACCAATGATCCTAAATGCTTTGGTTCCACAGCGTGAAGTCGAGAAAGGTGGGAGGCAGGAGCATCAGCCCAGAGGGGAGAGCAGTACTCCATCAGGCTGCAGACGAAAGCTTTGTATGTTGGTCAGGAGCTCAGATGGGCCGAGGAAGGACTTTGCACGATGGAGGATAGCCAGTTGGCGACTGGCTTTTGAGGCGAGGTTGGAAATGTGGCTTTCCCAGGAAAGTTCATGGCAGATAGTGAGACCCAGAAACTTGAATGGAAGGACTTCTTCCAGAGGATTGTTGAGAAAGTAGATGGGGGGGTTGTAAATGGTTTGTGGGGGGCTGCTTGTGAAATTGTGACTTGGGCCAATGTTAATTTCAGCTAACATAAGCTTACATCACGAGAAGGTGGGATACTTGGAGACATTTAAAGTGATAGTCGTACGTTATCTTGCATTCCCACCAAAAGGACAACAATCAATTAAAATGAAAAAGAGCATCAATCACAATGTATGCATGAATGGTGGATGTCTTTATAATATACTTCCCTTTAAAATTTGAAGCTCAATTAAAGTTTTAGGATAAAGCTGGCCTTTTTTGGTGTGTTTAAGCATTGTTTTCAGGTATGCAATGATGACATGCAGTATTTTGTTGATTTGATGCACGACTGCCTTTGACAAATCTAAAATGTGTCTGCAATTTGCTTCCCAGGAAAGCTGCTCAGTGGCCCAAAAACTTAGCATGCTTTGTTACATCATATCTTGGGGTTTGAAAGCATCATTGGCATAATAAGGATGTCTTGTTTTGCTTTGAAATATGAAAGAGGCATGAAAAGGTTTACAGAATTGACCAACCACATCGACTCCATCCCTTCATCCATCGGGACCATACACTGTGCAGAGCCTTTGGCCCTATCTCTCAATGGTGAAGAATCACTTTTAAAATTCTCGTAGTCGGAACCGGATCTAAATCTTCAACAAAATCTAATAAGTTCGTCCTTGTCACACACCGAACAAGTCCACAAAATTTCATCTGGATCTGTCCACAACTTTTTGAGAAATCCTGTACACAAACAGACAAACAAGCCGGTAGGCGACGATGGCTCGCCGAACATGGAAACTATAAGATATAGAGCAAAATGGATGTCATGTAGCGGATAGGGAATCACCTTAAGATTATGCATATCAAATCTCATCGAGTTCCATCTACTGATAATTACTCGGTATCCATTTGAATGAAAAGTACCGAAAATGTGGTTTGAAATCGGAAATCCCCAAAGTTCGAGGGGGTGCTGTGGGTGAACAAAGATCTAAATCGAATATCCAGCTCGAACGTTTGTGCACAATGTATTCCAGACGATTAGTGTGAATTTTCATGACCATCCGACCATAACCCTAGGAGGAGTAGCATTTGGCGCGAAGGCACCTCCAGCTCTCACATATTATCGATTTTTGCACTAATTGACCTTTGACCCTTGACCTAAGCGAAATTGGTCAATATATCCTGAGGCAAATTTGTAGTACTCATTGAGTACCATGAACCTGCAAAGTTTCATTCGTATCGATGCACTCACCTGGTCGCTAGGGTTCTTCAATTTTCGCGCATACCCTAATTGTAAGGGGGCGCTGTGAGTAAAGTATTCCATATATCACAAAAAACGGAATATTTTTGATAGAGCATCACCTTTGGATCATTCGTGCCAAATTTCATAACCCTACGTGGGATAATGGCTTTCGGAATTGATTTCGCGTGAACGGTACCGATTTTGAAGGTTTTTCGGTTGTTGCTAGGGAACCAAAGTATCCCTAGCAACCATCACAATTTCCAAAGCACTAGGTCATAAGATGTACCTACCACCCGAGTTTGGTCAAAATCGGCCCACGTTTACTACCAATTATGCTGATGACAAACGAACAAACATCCAAACAAACAGACAGAATTACTGACAATAAGGGTCACCTATTTTGGCAACCCAAAAAAGACAGACAAACAGACAGAAAGGGGTGAAAACATAACCTCCTTCACCTTTGGTGGCGGTGGTAATAAGCAAATTAGTAACAGCTGAAATCTAACTGCCATTACTTTATTGTTTACATGTTGCATCCTGTTCCAGCTGTATAATGTCTGCTTGTTTTTTGTTTTTTTTTACAAGATCAAAGCTCATGGAAGAGCAAGGTGACAGAGGGTAACTCCAACGGTACTCGGTAGAGTGCATACATACCTCATCAGGTTGAACAGTTTACATTTTGCATCCCACTAATAGGCCAGATCTGCATCCAGACTTTAACCAAAATCTAATTGGCTTGTTCTCGTTACCAACCCAACTCATCAACCAAGTTTTGTCATAAACTGTCCACAACTTTTTGAGATATCGTGCTACATATTGTTTTTGGCATTATCACTTGAAAAAAAATATTTCATCTCTGACATGGATCCAGATCTTCACGCAAATCTAATCAATTCCTCCTTGTCACGCACCCAACCTGTCCACCAAGTTTGGTGCGAATTCGTCCACAACCTTTTGAGATATCCTGCTTACAGACAGACAACCAGACAGGGGTGAAAACAAAACCTTCGTCCACTTTCAGTGGTGCAGGTAAAAAAAAATAATCACGGGATCAGCTCGGGGTGCCATCGAGTAATTGTATGGCTGTTGCTGAAATTATTTGGCTAAGTTAATACTGGCCATTTATTGCTGGAGCATGCTGTTGCAATTGTATGCTGCGATGTGTTTTTCAACCTTCATTGATTCACTTACCTTTACAGAGTGATGTAGCAACAACAACAACATGGTGCCAGAGAATGTTTTCATTTCAATTTTGTGCCATTTCAGCTGCTCAAAATTAAGTGGAAATCTTATTCCCCATTTGAATACCTGCAGGGGGTCTGCATGTTGTCTTGAAATTTCAACTAAATCAGCCATTGCATGGGATGATCATAAAGACTCACGTGATCAAGGATGAACAAAGCTCTGACAACTGAGTCGACTTACACAAAATCTCATTCATCACATTGATGCTGATTGCTAACACAGCTGCAGAGGAGAATGCAATAAGAACGAGAAAGCATCTCAAAATGCAAAACCCATCTGCGGCCGCTTTGTTCTCAAACTGATGTTGACAAAAACAAGAGCTTAAAAAAAAAAACAAGAGTAAAAATTCCTAATTAGTGTTCTCCGTATTCTCATAATCAAGCGTTGTTGAAAATTTGATGACAAAAGCTCAAATGGTAAAAAGTTTATGGCCCGGACAGACACACTGAAGCTCAAATGGTAAATAATAAAGAATCACGGATGTGGTTACCAAACCCAACCATCTCAGCGTTGCACTGATGCATGGCGGAATGGGCTAATAAGACTATTTTTACTTACTGTGACTTTGCCCTTTGACCCAATTATTAATTAGTCTTCTCCATATTCTCGTAATAAGGGTTTGTTGAAAATTTGATGACAAAAGTTCAAATGGTAAAAAAAAGTTATGGTCTGGACACACACACACACACACACACACACACACACACACACACACACACACACACACACACACACACACACACACACACACACACACACCCACACACACACACACACACTGCGGGTGAACGCGCCAATAATAATTTGGTACTTTATGGTCGAAAAACATGAACATGTATCCAGGCACATATTGTCTACAAAATGATATTTCTGCCAATGCTGGACTTAGTAACATTTGGATTTGTTTTGAATGAGTTTTACCAGCAATAAACTGCCTTATCTATCCTCGAAGGGTCAGCGTGCTAGTGCAAAAGGAAGCATATACAGACCGGGGTTCGGTGACAATCCTGAAAAGTTGTCCTGAAAAGTTGTCCTGACAATCCTGAAAAGAAAACTTATGAGATAAGTTTAAATTGGAATTAGATAGGTACCTGGAAGTTATGTTGATAGAGGGATATTATATAGACATGTTGGCAGGACTTTTAGGTAGCTTAAGCATTGATGGGTGATTGTGTTCATATGTACGAAGTGCTCTTGGTGGGGGTCTCGTCAAGGGATGTTATGCGGTTGATGTTGTGTGTTTTTTACCCAAGCAAATGCCTCCTCCCCTGGGGGAAAAAAATACAAATACTACAAAGAAACACAAAAAACACTTAATTAAAAAAAAATACATTTTACTTTTTCTTATTTTGATCTGGTGTTGTTAAATTAGTGTGGTGTTGATGCGGCGCAGGCATGATGGGCTGAATGGCCTCCACCTGTGTCTAATTTCCTTGTGATTCCTTGCGTTCCCTTGTGTGACCATTGAGCTGTCTATTCTGGATTGTATTCCCGTCCTCATTATAAACTGTCATCCTGTTGAATTATAAAAAGACAGGGCATTGCATCAATGAATATATGAGATATACTTTATGCTCTGCAGGAATATTAAGATAAGAGTCCCACCTGCTAGGGTTTGCTGGTGTGCACCTTAAATACTCCCCAGTCTTTAATAAAGAGGAGGCCATTGCATGCTACTACATCAGGCAAATTTGCAATTCCTGCCTAATCTGTTATCGACAACTTTGTGGGTTTACTGAAGTCAAATGCAGGTCTTACTGGGTTCGCTGAAGTAAAATGACCCGTGTTACCCATATAGTTCAATGACGCGTGCAGTGATTAGATTTGAGGAACGAGTTGGAACACTCACTTATCAAGGAAGTGGGCCAACACAAATGCGAATGCCAGTACTATCATGAGCCAGGGGGCGCAGCACAACCCTGGTCATTATCAAGTAACCATCTCAGGCAGGTGCAGCCGTTCCAATCATCCTAATGACCTACTTACTGTGATCCATTCACAAGAAAACACCAACTGATTCGACCCTTGCTCTCATTATCATGAAATATATTACATGTGGTGATCAGCCTTGCAATTGTGAGCATGCACAACAGTAGAGCCAGTTTCATGTCTGCAAAGCTGATCAGTTTACGTTTTGTATCCCACTGCTAGGCCGGATCTGGATGTGGACCTGAACTAAAATTTAATTGGCTTGTTCTTGTCACCTTACCAACTCATCCAACAAGTTTCGTCTGAATCCGTCCACAACTTTTTGAGATATCATACTTTATATCGTTTTAGCTCCAAAACTCAAGATGGCCACCACGCCACCGCCCATAATTTGTTAAATCATGATATCAGCATAGCTAGTAAACTATTGCACTTAGGATGTTGCTTTTGGTGCCTATTCCCATGTTTCCTGACCCAAGGAATCCAATGAAAGCAAAACGAATCACCTCCAGTCATTCACTGATGACGCTCTGCCTCTCCGTCACCAAGACATCCTCAAAGATTCACTTATGACATTTCTTCTTAGCCTAAATCCAATATGGCTTCCTGTATAATGATGGAAACCTTGAAATAGTAATAGCTCATAAACCGATCGACTTAGAAAGGTGCTGTTTGTGTCTGTACCCATGTTTCATGATGCAAGGAATCAAATAAGTGTGTAAGTACCACAAAAAAAACGTTTATTGATCATCAAGGAGAACAACATATATGTGAGCAACATTTAATGCTAGTTTCATAGGGTACAACATTGAATATTATCACACAATGTACTTAGCAATGAGTTTAGGCAATGGTAATTATATTATCTCATACCAGAAGAATGTTCTTGCATGAACTAAGCATGACTGAGATGTCTGAAATGGTTGAGGAGGAGTGCAACCAATCTGCATCATGCCTCATGTCATCATCGAACACATTGGTACAAGTCCCCGCACAGTATCCACACATAGCATTGTATACTTCGTTCGCCTTCCTACACCGGCAAGCTGAATTTTCTTTGCAACCTGCTTGATGGTCACAATATATCATGTTGAGCAGTCGCTCAGGAGCAGCAGCATGTTTGTAACTGATAGGGAACAGAATGCCAGTCTGCAGTTTCCATCCAAAATCTAAAGGATCGAGGTCATTGCCATACCAGGACTCGACTTGCAGGAACACACGGAAGGAGTGCATCTTAGCAGAAGTACTTATTGGAGGGAAGGTGCTAAGTTTGGTTGTAGATGAAAGTCTCTTGCGAGCGATCATCTGCTAGAGGCGAAAGTATTTCACCTTATCAAGACTTTTGAATTGTTTCATGTTGCACACATAATCATCAAGTTCTCTCTGGCTTCAGCAATGCTAACTTTATCACTTCCCTTGTTGTTGAAGGTGTTGAAGCAAGAGCGGAACTCTTCGCTGTGTTTTGCAAGCGTGAGAGGCTTCTTCTTACCCTTACAAAAAGGAGCACTGGTGGTATCGCACCCCATCATCACACGGCAGTGGCAGCAGGACATTGCAGAGCTCAGGCCCCAGGTCTGTCTTCTCCTGCTGTATATTGATGTGTTTAGATGGCTTGCCTGGCTGAGGTTGAACCAGAATGACTTCCTCTCTACTGAGCCTTGCCAACAAGATAACAAGAACACTGGTGTCACGGGACACCACATGAATTGGTCCACTTGCTGTCGCAGCAGCAGCAGCAGCCGCCATGGCGGACAATGCAATGTTGAGGTCTGCATCACCTCAAGCTTGATTCACCTCTAGACCCCTCGGTAACAGGACCTTAGAAGCTCACTGATGAGAGCAGTCTTGTTGTAAGCATACCTGAGGAATTCCTCTTGTGACTTTGCAGTCTGTGCATCTAGTATCAGGTTAATATCTGCAGAGGACTTCATCACTGCTCATCTGTGCTGCTCTAGTAACTTGGTGGTCTGCTTATCCCCAGAGCCATCAGAGACGACGATGATCCTTGATTGCAGTGACTGATGAGGTACTTCACGTATAAGTCGATGACACCTTTATATATGTGAGAGAGGTTGGCCAGACCACCACATGAAGTAGATGGCCGCCGTCGATGATGGTCGTAGATGGTGAGACATTCTCGGTGATGATATGCTTGTCAAGCTCTAGAGAATGAGCTTGGGCATATTTGACAGCCTCTCTTTGAAAAATTGTCAAAGAGGGATGGGGCATAGTTTACAAATTCGTACTGGATGAAGCTTTCAAGCTTGGAACGTGTCTGAAATATTGCAAGCACTCAATTCAACATCTGCTGCTGACTGATTACAACTGCTTCACCTCTCACTTTGATGGGAGATATCATGGCAGAAAGTGGTCCTACTTTTGCAGAGTGCTTCAGTCAGCTGTGTAAAATTCTTTCCCACCATCTCCTTTTGAAGCTTGCTCCAGACTTCGTCCACTCAATCACAGTTGATGGTGTCATCGGCCGAGATGCCAGTGAAGACTGAAATCAGCTTAGTTTGATTCTTCGGGTTGAAGGTGGTGTGTGCCTTCAATCAACTGATGAATTTGATGAGATCTGTAGCGACCCATTCCTGCCGTGCTGGTCGGAGTTACTTGTGATCCTTGTGTGCCACCAGCTGCTCAGATGACGCTGAGGACAATACTGACAGATTCTTGAGGGCCTCCATGATGGGTATGCAAGAGGGAAGAGTGCAGATTAAGTGCACCAGTGTAGACTGTGATTCCATGCCCTCTTGTCCAGGCCTCCTTGAACCCTCATCATCTTCATCAGGACTTGCTCAATGGTCATGTCAGTCCAGATTCCAGACCAGAACTTGTTTGGCTGGTGGATGTGAAGTATCCTTGAACAGTTCCACTTCCAGTTCTGGGTTTGGAGCATCGGCAGGTCTCCTTCAGGGCTCTCTGCTGACGATCTCAAAGTTAAGTTTCTGGTCGTTATCTGTCCCGTTTTAACTGTTTATTTTCTCACCTACATGTTACTGTGTGTTCCTAGTTTGGTTTTGTTTCAAAAATCGTGCTATTTTGTGAGTTTTCGTCAACCTTGTCTTACCGGCTGCTTGAGGCCTACCTATCCCTCCCCTCGGTGTACGATAGTCTTTTTTAATATTTTCTCCCCATTACCTTCAATTTCTATCTTCCCCACTTTCCCACCATCCCCCATCCCTCCCAAATAAACACTCAATTTCTTGTCTTAAATCCAAAATAAAAATAAAAATACCTTTCTCCTTGCACACTCACGAGTCTCGATCTTTCTTTTTTTTGTTGTTGAGGGTTTAATGGCGCTGTCAGAGCCAGGAGGATCTATCCACGCCACGCACCAGAATCTGATCAAACTCGCCTACAGCCATTGCCCTTCAAAGGCAGATACATTTTAAATAGGTCTCCCACATTCCTTCAGGAATTTTAATACCACCTTACAGAGTTGAAGGTGCTTCCAGTTAATCCGCCACAGCATCACCTGCAGGTCCAACACCCTTATTCTCATAACTCTTATGCGCCGTACGAGACACTGCCTCGATTCCCCATAGAGAGGGCAATTTAGAAATAAGTGATTTAAATCTTCAGGTTTTCTGCACACATCACAGAACCCCGTTGGGTGACATCCAATTCTATGGAGGTATGCATTTAAGTGACAGTGCCCGAGTCTTATTCTACAAAGCACTACCTGGTCCCTCCGGGAGAGCCTGGGGAGCTTAACAAGCGGAACCACCTCCGACTGCACCTTGTGAAAAAAATCTCCCCTTTGTGCAGGAGTCCCACTGACATTGCCATTTTCCCACAATATGGTCCTTGACCAGACTAATGATTTCTGAAAGTCCCAAGGGGATTTGGGTGACAATGTCCATTCTGAGGGCATGCTTTGCCGCAAGGTCACTGGCCTCATTCCTACCGATGCCCACATGAGCAGGGATCCAGCACAAATCCACCACCAGACCCCTCCAGTTCATGATGTTATACAAATGCCAAGCTTCCAGGACCAAGTCATACCTGCAGCCACCCTGTAAGGATTCCAGCGCCTTTAATGCCGAGAATGAGTCCGAGAGGATAACTGCACTAAGAGGATTGAACTCGATTATCCATTCCATAGCTAGGACGATTGCAAATAGTTCCGTCGAGAAAACTGAAAGATGATTGGTTAACCAAAAAGCCCTGACCACACGGACATCGGGGATACATATAGCTGCCGCTGTCCTTCCCAGAGAGGGTTCTTTGGACCCATCCGCATATATATGCAAAGATTGACTCCAACTTGTATTTATAAACTCGATAGCCAGGTTGCGCTTTACTACAGGATTAACTGAATCCATTTTTCCCCAGAGATCCATGCGGAGACGAAGGGGTTCGAGTGTCCACGGGGGCCAAATGGGGACTTTATGTTGGGGGCTGACTGGAAGGGAGTCCAGCTTCATTTCCTTGGCTAACTTGATACAGACCAGGCCAAGAGGCAAGGAAGCAGAGTTGTTGTCTAACTTCAGGTATTCCCAACAATTTTCAAATAAGGATTTGCCAGGATGGCTGTCTCCAGAAGAAATGGATCTATACTAGCCCAATATTTCATTCTCAGCATCTCCCAGCGAAGGGAGAAGGGCATCTCACCTATTTCCACCAGAAGGGCAGACACTGGAGTGCTAGTAAACGCACCTAAACCTACACGAAGGGCTTTTGACTGGACAGTCTCAAGTCTTTTTTTCAGTTGCTCTTGGCCATATCACCGAAAGCCAGGAATCCGTAATCCAGGTGGGAACGAATTTTAGGTTTGTATATCATGAGAAGACTGTCACGATGTGCTCCCCACTCTGTACCAGAGAGACAGTGTAATAAATTTATGCCTTTGGCACATTTCCCTATCAGCTCCTTCACCTGCAGGGTCCAGGTTAGTCCCTTATCGAAGGTGACTCCTAAGAAAGACACCACTCGAGATGGATGGATGCAAGTGCCATTAATTACCATTGCTATATCATCCGTTTTCTTCTTACGCGAAAATATGATAAACTTGGACTTATCAGCTGATAGTTTAAAACCCCAGTCTTAGGCCCATTTCTCCATGGGCCGGATATCGCCCTGGAGTTTTTTTTTACTCTAAATAGCAAGATTTTTACACCGAATCCACATAGCAATGTCGTCAGAAAACAGGAATAACTTGCTATGGAGCTTGCGGATGGAGGAAACATCATTTATCATAATACTAAAGAGTGTTGGTGACTTTTGGGGAAGTTGGGGAATGCCTTTTTCAGAATGAAACTAAGAGGAGAGGCTCAGGCCAACCCCCACCTGAAATGTTCTATCAGATAAAAAGTCACCAATCCAATCGTGCATTCTGCCATTGACCCCAAGATTACTCAGTTTATAAAGGAGGCCATTTTTCCAGACTGAATCGTATGCCTTTTGGATATCGAGGAACACTCAGAAGAGACTCCTGATTACCTAGGGATTTCCTTGCATCATTTGCCAGCGCAGAAATGTGATCCATAACGGACCGTCCCTTTCGAAAACCGCTCTGGCCTTTATACAATAGGTTGTTCTTTTCCAAGAAGAAGACCAATCGGTTATTCACCATTTTCTCCATTAATTTGCAAACAACTGAGATAAGGGAGATCGGGCGACATGAAGATGGGACAGTGCCATCTTTCCCCTCTTTCAGGATAGGAATTACAATAGCGTGTTTCCAATCACAGGGAAGCTTCCCTAAAGCCCAAATCCTATTGAAGAAACTCAGGAACACTCTCAACACCCGATCATCCAAGTGTTTGAACATAAGGAACGATAACCGATCCGGGCCTGGGGCGCTATTCTTAACCGAACGAATCACCTGCTTCAGTTCCCAAATAGTGAAGTCGAGATTGAGTGAGGGGTTTGAAGGCAGAACTGTATTGGTGATCACCCTGGTTTGACTTACAACTTGGGGAAAACGAGTCTCTAAAACATCATCCTTTATGATATTCTCACTACTAGAAAAGAATTGGCCCACGGCTTCCGCCTTGTCTGCATTAGAACACAGGGCTATGTTCTGGGAAATAATCACTGGAAAAGATCTCTCTCCCGACTTAACTCCCTGTATACTTTTGACTCTTCCCCATATAGTTTTGAGAGGGGTATCCGGATTAACTGATGAACAAAATGATTTCCAAGAGGCAGACGTGGCCAGTTTTATAGTTCTTTGGGCTATCGCCCTTTTCCTCTTAGACTCTATAACGTCCTCCAACCTGAGGGTTTTCCTAAGTCTCTTTAGAGCCACCCATCTTCCTTGGATTGCCAATTTGCAATCCTCATTCCACCAGAGGACCTTGATTTTCCTATGCCCTGAAGGAATTGAGGTTGGGATTGTTTCCCAAGCAATGTTATACATAATTTGAACAATATTCTTATTGATGCTATCTATGTTGTGAACACCAATCTCTTCCTTCACTTCCCTGACACATCGATCTGAAAACTGACCCCAATTCGCCTTAGAAAAGTTCCAAGAAGCCAGACCGAGTGAGTCCACAGAACCCCTTTCACATTTGGAGATTTGTGATCACAGGAAAGTGATCACTCCCTTGGTTGTCAACATGGACTTCCCAATCGCATCTCGCAGCTTCTATTGAAGAAATAAGAGTGAGATCCAGAGGGGACATCTTCCCTGTGGATGGATTCATAAATGTTCCCTTCCGCCATTTAATATCACCATATCGAATTCATCGATCAAATCCTCAATTATATCGCCATTCCTATCAGTGTCTTTGGAGCCCCAGAGAATATTATGGCTGTTGAAATCGCCACAGACAATTACCACCCCTCACACCTTCTAAAAACCTCCTGGAGACTCTTTTGCATCAATGGTTGGCAAGGATGATAGAAGTTTATTATTGTAACCCTCCCCCTTGAGCCATGGACCTTGATAAGAATACACTCCAGCTCCGTAATGTCTTCCGTTTCCGTGAAAGGAACACCAAATTTCACCATAATGCCACACCCACCCCCTTTACCTCGAGCTCTATCCCTCCGAATAAGGGTATACCACAGAATATGAAATCGATTATGCTCCTTGAGCGATGTTTCTTGAAAACAAATAATATCCGGTTTAGTTAACAACTCAGAGACGTATTTTTTAAATTCGGACCCGTGCGCCACTAGACTTTTAGCATTCCATTGGATTATTAACATAAATCACATTGGGTCCTGAGACTGTTTGGTATCAGGACTGGTTTCTCTCTCTCTTTTTTATTGTCCGTCTTGTTAAATATCTTATTAATATCCTTGGTAGAAATACCATCCCATCCCAGATGTTTACAGGCTGCTGAAGCAATAATGCTAATCTTCTCCGATCTCCTTTGTACAACAGCTGTGCAATTTACCACCTCAGTAATAAATCCAATGAACCCCAATTTAGAAATGTTCAAAACCACCATGGCACTTGAATCCTCAGTTTGGCAATCCTGATCTATTGTCTCCGTCTGGCAACCAACCGAAACTGTTTGTATCTTAACCGGAGCTGGAGTTTTAGTAATCCTATTCGTTTCTTTGATTGGCAACACAACTTTGGGGACCTTGAGCACCGCCTCCGCATACGATAACTTCCCAGTGGTTTTCACTTGCTGGATCTGGGCCGCTCTTTGAAATTCCAGACAGCCTCTGTAGGCTGCACTGTGCTCCCCACCACAATTGGCACAGCACACCTTAACGCACGTACAACTCTCATACTCATGATCCCCATTACACTTGCTGCAACGCCATTTACCCCGACAGGATGTTGCAGTATGACCGAATCTCTGGCATTTGTAACATCTAAAAGGTGGAGGGATATACTCCCAAACAGCAAAGGCTTGGTAGCCCAGGAACACTTTAGAGGGAAGGACCGGGATGGAGAAGGACAACACCACACATGTGGTATCGACCTTCACCCCATCCCTCACCGACGTAAGACGATGAGCATCACCTACTCCCATGTCAGCCAAATGCCTCTTGATAACCTCCATATCAATGTCCAGGTCAATCCCGTAAATTACTCCCCGGCATTCCCTTAAAGACCTGGGGATATGAGCAGATATTCGAATATCCCCGAAAAGAGAGACTCTCAGAATCTTTTCCCGCTGGGCCACCGATTTGCACTGGATCAGAAGGTCACCCGATCGAAGTTTCCTTGCACAATGTACGTCACCAATTTTTTTTCCAATTACGGTAGACAATTTTATAGGGTTATTGAAAATTAACGACTTGGACTCTTCCACAGCCAAAATTATAATTGGGAATTTATCCCCCGGCTCCTCTTTCTCCTTCACTCCTCCGACTCCTCCGACTCCTCACGACTTCCATCACCAGGCCTGCCCTTCTTCATGGCCGACACTCGAGAAGTTCTAACACTTCTTGACGAGGGCGCCCAATCATCCTCACCCGGTACCCCCTCCATATACTCTCATCCCCTGGGGATACCCAAGAGTGAAAATGAGGACCTTACCGATCAATACCAAAATACAAGTACTCAGAACCAGAGGTGATACCAAAATACTGGACGTACTTGGAAGCACCCCCTTCCTCCTTCCACTCCGAACGTTTCCACCCGGCGAACTCCTACTCCTACTACTACTTCTTCTTCTTCTTCTTCAGTCAACGTCAAGCCCTCGATCTTTCTTCTTCTTCTTCAGATTCCTCTTCCTTATCTTCTTCTTCTTCTTCTTCTTCTTCTTCTTCTTCCTCCTGCCGCCACACCATCTTTATTCTACATGAGCTGACCCTCTCTCGCCATTACCTTCACAATTTCTTCCTACAACCTTCCATTCCCGAATCTTACTTGTTCTTCAAAAATACATCAAAAATAATAACCTTCCTTGTATCCTTTCGATCTCTCCACCTCCTGTAACCAACCACGTGTCTCTCTCTTCTTGGTACTTCTCATCAACCCAGCAGCTTCACGCTGTGTTTACCGTCCAAATTCACCACACACTTCCACGATTTTACTTCAACCTTCCCTTTTCCGAATGTTACGCAATCCTTATTTAAAATAAATAATTTCACTTTTGACTATACACCTCCCATAGCCACGTGATTCTCCTGTAACCACGTGATCTGTTTAGACCCCCTGCGTTTATCGATCCAATTTCACCATTCACCACACAATTTTTTTCCACAACACTTCCATGACCTAATCTGATGAAAACTCTCTCAAACAATAATAATAATAATAATAATAATAATAATAATAATAATAATAATAAACGATCTCATATAATGCTTCATCTTCCTCTTTCACACGTGTGGTACTCTTTACTGAATCAGAATTCACTACTCTTCTTCTATTTAAACAGACTGCTCTCAATTCGACCTTTCCTTCATTCCTTGCCTAAAAATCCAACTGTTACAGCGTTTCTTCTCTCCATCCTCTGAATTCTCCTTTATTGCATCCCTCAAGAATTGTGTTTAATCGCATCCCTGACCTATAACTTTTTTTTTAAAAAACCCAGTTTGCTATGAATGTTCACTTTCCATCAAGCATTCTGTTTTTCCAATTTCAGTGCCAACTCACCCCTCTCACCTCTCCCTCTCAAACCAACCAGCACCCTCTTCTCCTTCCAAGCCTTCCTCAAAAACTCCCCCCTCACCGTTCTCCCACCATTCACCCCCCTCACTCATCCTCCTCAAAGTTCCCCCTCCTCTCATCCACCAAGCTGCCTCCTTCCACTGCCCTCTCACCTCCATCTCTTCACTCCACCTCCTCAAATCCTCAACTGCCTTCTTCCCCCTCTCTTGTCTCCCCTCTCCCCGTGCACCACAGAGCTTTTCTCCTCCTCATCCGGCCCCTCCCCTAGCTATTCTGCAATCCCTCACACTCCTTCAACAACCCTCCTTAACTCCCCCCCATCCCTTGTCCTACACTTCCCCTCCCTCCCACGCCCTGCACCCAAAGCCTCCTCCCCTCCCTCTTCATTAACAGTGTGGACCTTAACTATCCGGGGACTTCGCCCAAACCTTTCATAATCTTTCAATATAGGTTGCCAGTGACAAACCAGACATAATCTGCCTAACAGAAACGTTCCTCCCCCGAGACGTGTCTGACTCCCAACTATCTCTCCCTGGTTACTCCCTCCTCCCGTATGACAGACCTGAGCCTCGTCCTGGTGGAGGTTTTGCTCTCTTCATCAAAAACTCTATTCCTCACTCTCTATGCACTGCTCTCACTCCCCCAAACCCCCAGGAATACCTCTGGCTTTGGCTTCCCCTCCACTCCCACCTCATGTTTATATGTTTACTGTACCATCCACCTAACAGTGATGACTCCATCTACACCTCACTATCCGAAAACATGGATCAACTTCTATCTTCTCATCCAAACTCTCTCTTCCTCATATGTGGCGACTTCAATTGTCATCATGCCAGTTGGCTCGATGTGGGTACTTCTGTCACCTGTCATGACATTTCAGCAAAAGCCTTCTGCGACTCATTGAGACTGACTCAATCTGTCAACTTCCGAACCGGATCTCAACCAATGGTACTCCATCTCTTCTGGATCTCATTTTGACAAATTTCCCTGACAATATCTGCTGCTCTTCCTCCGATCCAATCAGTTCTTCTGACCACATCCTTGTCAAAGTGGACATCTCTCTGGCCATTATCAGAGAACCACCTCACCGCCGTCGAGTCTGGCATTTCACTCAAGCCGACTGGCAGGGTCTCCAAGCAGCCCTCAAACTTATAGACTGGTCTCCTATCACTACTTTCTCCAACATCAACTCGTCCTGGGAATTCTTTTAAAGAAACTTGCTCTCCTTCATGCACAGATTTATCCCCTCTCGTATTCAGTTGTCCTACTCTTCCTCCTGCCCTTGGTTCACTGAAGCTTGTAGTGAGGTAGTTGGCCTGAAACAACTTGCCTTTGCCTCATGGAAAGCAAACCCAAATGAGGGTAATCTCAGTTCCTTCCATAAAGCTCAGAACAAGTGTGTATCTACCCTCAGGAGAGCCAGAAAACAACATCTTTCTAATCTCAAGTCTGAACACTCAAACCTCTCTCCCTCCTCAAAATCCTGGTGGCATCTAATCAAATCTGTTTCTGGTGTATGTTCCCCCTCCATCCCCTCCCTTACCTCAAATGGCCGCATTGCTGATACCGCTCGTGAAAAGGCTGAATGCCTAAACTCGGTGTTTGCAGCTAAATCTTGTTTGTGTCCAAAACCCATCACTTTCTGTACCCACCTTACCCAGTCGCACCCAACTGTCCCTGGACTCTGTGTCCTTTACTCCTGACAAGGTGGAGAGCTTACTGTCAAACCTCGACTCAGATTCTGTTACTGGTCCAGACAGAATCAGCCCACGTGTCCTAAAAACCTGCTCTTCTGCTCTTGCTCACACTATCTCTGTTCTATTCACCCTCTCATTTGCTCAAGGCCATCTGCCATCTGCTTGGAAATCAGCAAACATCACTGCCCTGCATAAAAAGGTGCAAAAATATATAGATCCCTGCAACTTCAGACCAATCAGCCTTCTCCCAATCATCAGCAAGGTTATGGAATCCATCATCGATTCAGACATTAAATCCTTCCTCTTCTCCAATGGCTTGATTTCCAATCATCAATTTGGTTTCAGACCAGGTCACTCTCCCCTGGATATGCTACTTCTGCTCTCCCAACAATGGATGGAGGTCCTCAATGCCAGACATGAAATCCGAGCTGTATCCCTGGACATATCACGTGCTTTTGACAGAGTCTGGCACCCTGCCCTGCTCACCAAACTCTCTTCCTATGGTATCCAAGGCCATCTCCACTCATGGCTCACAGACTTCCTCTCCTGTCGCAGTCAACGTGTGGCCCAAAATGGAGTTCTTTTATCCCCTCTTCCTGACCAGGCTGGAGTTCCTCAAGGTAGCGTTCTGGGCCCTGTTCTTTTTCTGGTTTTCATCAATGATCTCTCCAACTCTCTGGAAAATCCTCTATATCTCTTTGCTGAAAGGACATTGTCACCTATCGTCTATATCTCCCTCTGCCGTACCATCGGTCATCGCTCAGACCGGCAAGCAGCAGATTCTTTGCCCATTGCAGATCTGGGTAAAATCACAAACTGGTCCAACACGTGGAACATGTCTTTCAATCTGGACAAATCTCACACTCTCACGATGTCTCTCTGAAAGGACCCTTTAGAACCCCCCCCCCCCTTCTCAACAATCCTCTGGAAGAAGTCCTTTCTTTCAAGCTTCTGGTCTCACTATCTGCCATGATCTTTCCTGGGAAAGCCACATTTCCAAGCTGGCCTCCAAAGCCAGTTGCCAACTGGGAATCCTCCGTCGTGCAGTCCTTGCTCGGCCCACCTGAGCTCCTGACCACTTACAAAGCTTTCGTCCGCAGCCTGATGGAGTACTGCTCTCCCCTCTGGGCTGGTGCTCCTGCCTCCCACCTTTCTCGGCTTCATTCTTTGGAAACCAAGGCATTTCGGATCATTGGCATCTCCCACGATGAGGCTGAGTCTTTGGGCCTCTCACTCTCTCACCACAGGCTGGTCAGTGGTCTTTCTGTCTTCTACCGTCTCCTCTCCAGCCTTGCCCCCCTGCTCTCTCTGCGATTTGTCCCCACCGCATTTCCGCAGGGCGCTCAAGGTCCACCAACAACCCCCTACTGGTAAAACTACCAAAATCACGAATCACTGCTCACCTTCACTCTTTCATTCCTCTTTCCCGCCTTTGAAATAAACTCCCTCACTAGATTCATTCCCATTCTTCCCTCCAGGCCTTCAAAACAAATGTTCACCACCACCTCTTATCATCCCCCATCCAAATCCTCGATGTTTTCTATCCCCGATAATCCACCCAAGCCCAACTCCTTCAAATTTCCTGCTTTCCTTCCTGAAAGTCCCCGCAATGTCCATCTTCTATTCCACATGTTCCCCGTCCCATCCCTCTCCCTTCCACAGATCTCCTAATGTCTCTGTTCCCACTGTTTTGTCCTTCCCACTCCCTCCTCTCTTGTCTCATGCCCCCATGCTGTGCATTGTGTGTTACCTCTCACACGAGCCTTGCCAAGGTATACAAAAAAAAGAAGTATATTTCTCAAAATCCTCAGCAGGCAACCGCTCCCCGAGGTGCTCTATCTTCTGAAGGTACTCATGGGAGGTGACTGGCAGCATGGAAAGTGGGCAACGACTCCTGCACACTCTAAATGTGAAGGGCCCAGTCATCTGTCCACTCAGCCTGGATGAAACGAAGGAGTGTGAGCACGTGATCAAATTGCTGAATCTATAGCTCGGCCGTTCAACTGAGGTTCCGCGCTTTCTCGAGCTCTTTCTCCAGGATGTGGCTGACCTCAAAGACCTCATGAGTTGAAAAGACATCCTCAAGGATGAGAAGGATATATTCTCATGGAGAAGGTCATCCCATATATGGTGGAGGGCCTCAGTATCAACTTGATCGAACACGCCAGGATATGTGAGTAGGACAGAGGCGATCGCTTGAACACTGAGTATACAGGCATGCAAGGCTCAATAATATTAGTGCCCACTCACCATCTGAGGTGTGCTACCCTCTGTGTATGCAGTGCTCCATATCTGCTCTTGCCCACTCCCTGACTTGACATGATGTCGCCATCTGAGCCCATGTCCGAGAAGGTCATGTGAATGCCACCGAGTCGCACAATAACAGAATCACTCAATTCAGCATTGGCGTGAACAATGTCAACCTCTTTGATGAATAGCGGTTGGTCAAAGGTGACGATACAATAACTGCTGTTGAACTGGGATAGCTCATTCAAAGCAAACACTAAAGCCATGTAGATAGTGCTCATATCAGATTGGTTGAGGTCAATGAAGGGTGGGGTGGCAACATCACTGACATGAAATACATTGCTCTCTCAGTCACCAACTGCTGGAATCCACCCCAACCTGGAGCTGCCATGATACCACATGTGAAGGATGCGAAGCACAGATAATCAAGGTGCACAATTGACTTCCAGTGACTGCCAAGTGATGTCAGCTTGGACACATCTTTTGTGTCGATAAGAGCCCGACCTTTCTTTGGATCATTGGTGTGGTGATGGTGAGGCACCACCCCAAACTTACTAATTGCAGCAGGGCCCGGGTCTTTCTGAAGACGGGTGATAATCACACAGTCCTCCCGCTCAGGGCGGGTGCTACACATTTGTTGCAACCCATAATGTGGAAGGTGCCATGGCAATCGAGAGACTTGACATTGTGGTCAGTATTGTCAAAGACAAACTGAACAAATGTGTCATCATTCGGAGGGAATGGGGATGAACCAAAGTGAGCTGACCACGGATATCTCCTAGCCTCCTCGTATGAGCAACAGAAGTCAAAAGTATGCAACATGTTTATGAGTTTCTCTGAGTTATATTTCCGATTCAGATATAAACCTAGACCTATGAGCAATGGGGATAGGAAAGAATGGGGCATGTGGCAGAAATGATAGCTTGTTCAATCGCAATGCTCTTACACTGAGTCAGCATAGTATTGTGGGCATGGCGTCCTCGCTCAGATATGATTCTCTCAACTAGACTATGATTCTGTCTTAGGAACTGCCTCTTGCAGAGCAGTAAGTTCTAGAGAACAAGAGGAGGGGTACACATCACATTCACAAAGCATGGAACGGATGTCTGCAGCCACTATTTCAGCAACTGTATGAGTCATGGGCTGTTTCTCAGACTGAGGATCAGGATTCCTGTCATCGTACCACGACTGGTGTACGATTTCACGAAAAGCTCTGCGAAATTTCAATTCGTTGGGTTTGCTTTGCAATGATGTAACTACCAGGCTGTCACCAAAATGCTCTTTCAGTTTATTTTCAAGATCCTTTCTGGTATACACTGCAGCCGCATCATGCATGTTCTCTTTCATTATGTCCTCCAACTCGCAGATCGAACCCTGGCACTCCGAGTTGTCTTTGAGAAAGTCACCGAGGAAGTCGAAGGCTTTCTTCTTGTCCTCACTGTGTTCTGAGTGTGGTTTCTTTGGTCGAAATAAATTGAGACGACAGTGATTATGGTACTTGGCCTCGGTTGCGGGAAGATCTATGGTTGTGGCTAAAAGATTCAGCACTTTTCTGCCCAATTCATCATTTCGATTTTCAGCATGCTTCTTGATTTTCTGGATGAATGGCAATGTTTCACATCTGCACACTCTATCAACGTCTTTGTTGGTACCCTTCTTCATTCTGTTTTCATTTGCCTCCTCACCACAAATCAGACAGTCCGTGGTTGTGTCAAATTTACTCGAATGCTGTTCAGTAGAACGAAGAAAGGAGTTTTCAATGTCATCACCATCAGCGCTCAGCTTCTTCGTATGGGAAATGATACTGTTGTTTTGAGTATAAACCTTCCTACAGGACACACGAACTATGAGTGGCTGGGTCGTGCGAAGATACTGCTCTCTGCCATCCTCTGGCGACTGGCATCAACAATTGCAGTCACTTGGCCCTGACCCGGACCTGGCCTTGGCCCCGACCTTCATGGTTTCTCCATCGGGTTGAAATTCTGGGGGAGATTCAGCATCAAACTCCGGGCACAGCTTACAGGGACCTGGCATGGCGCCTTCAATAAGGAAGAAGGAAATTTAGATTAGAAGATAATTTCAAAGTTAAATATACTGACATACAACATAACTTTCATTTCAGGAAGTTGTAAAGATTACAACGTGGGATGCCATATTGGATTTAGGATAAGAAGACATGACTGGAGGTGATTAATTTTGCTTTCATTGGATTCCTTGGGTCAGGAAACATGGGAATAGGCACCAAAAGCAACATCCTAAGTGCAATAGTTTACGAGCTATGCCGATATATCATGATTTAACTAATTATGGGTGGTGGCGTGGTGGCCATCTTGAATTTTGGAACCCCCACCCATGAGATTCTTCAGGACTTTTTTGTGGGACATCGATCATGTCTCCCGGGTCACTGTGCAAAAATTCAGCTTTGACACCCAAATTTCGACCTTTTGGACTCATACCGGCTAATATAGGCAGCCTACGGCAATATAGAGTTCCTGCTCCCCCTGCTCCTCTCCCTCTCCTCTAGATGACGTGGACAATGGCTCTCGCCATTCCGCTACATAGGCTACAGGCTCCCCATCAATCCGCAGCATCACCACTGGCGGCACAACCCGATTAATTGAAGTTTTAAAATTCAATATTTACACAATAAATTTGAGATTATGAGCAGAGATCTGTAGAACATTCACGAAATGTAAACTGTGACTTCAAGTCCCCCTCCCTTCCAACCCTTTCACAAACCCCAAGTCATCAACCACCGCCTCCCACCTCCCAACCCCAATCCCCAGTCCTCACTCTCCCCCTTTCAACCCGAAGGCATCAATCCTCTTCCCACTCCAAACTTTCAACCCCCCCCCATCTCTCTTGCCAAGCCTCCACCTCTCCCTTCCAACTCTGTCCCATCTTTGATTCCCCCACTCCCTCTCAAACCCCAACTCTGTCCTCCAGCTCATTCCCACATCAAAACAGCGGAATATTTAACTCTTTCCCCTCCCCTATCATGTTATCACTGACTTCACACAAACCACGATGGAAACAGCTTCGATGAGTTCACACAGTCACTGACACCAATTCCAATAGCTTACTCCGTTCCCCTTCAGTAACAGTTAAGGCTAATAACCACCTGCTCATAACTTAACTAACAGTTTGGTTAAATAGATTTGCACTCTTATACACGTTTTATAACAAAAATACATATTTCAAACGCACATTCATTAAAGTAGAGAACATATGTGTCGTTGTCTACTTATTACCTCCACCACCGAAGGTGAAAGAGGTTATGTTTTTACCCCTTTCTGTCTGTTTGTTTGTTACTTGCAAAATCGAAGAGTTTTCACGTATATTGGTCAATCGATTTTGTTATTCTGTCTGTTTGTCGCATACAGGTCACAATTTTAAACCGATCTTCACAAAGCTTCACCACATGGTAGAGTTTGTCATATGGAAGAAGCGTGTTGTTTTTTGAGGTCAACATGGACCAAAAGGTCAACAGAGGCCAAAGGTCAACAACTTCTAAAGGGGAGATTTCTAAATTACTCAATTTCCTTCCGATTGACTTGAAATTTGAAGTGGATTAATATTTCAGGTCACTGAATTCAACGAGCAAAATATTTTTTAGGTCAACATGGACCAAAAGGTCAACATCGGTCCAAGGTCAACAACTGAGAAGGTATTTATAAAATCCTCAATTTTCATCCCATGGACTTGAAATTTGAAGAGGATTTGCATATCTGTCACTGAATTCAACCACCAATTATTTTTGAGGTCAAATTTGTTTTATGGATTTTGCAAGTTTCGTGCTCTGCACGATGTCTTCTGCTTGTTTGTTTGTGCGCAGGATTTCTCAAAAAGTTGTGGATAGATCCGTTGACATTTGAAGGACAGGTTGGGTGTGTGACAAGGACGAACTGATTCGATTTTGGTGAAGATCCGGATCCCGATCAAACGACTAGAATTTTTTAAGTGATTCTTCACCATTGAGAGATGGGGCAAAAACGATATATACCACGATATCTCAAAAAGTTGTGGACGGATTCGCCGAAAATTGGTGGACATGTTGGGTGTGTGACGAGGAAGAATTGATTCAATTTTGGTGAAGATCCGAATCCGGATCCGGATACTCTAATTTTTAAAGTGATTCTTCAACATTGAGAGATAGGACTCAACTAATATGTAGTACAACATCTCAAAAAGTTGTGGATGGATTCGAACTAAACTTGGTGGATATGTTGGGTGTGGCAAGGACGAATTGATTCGATTTTGGTGAAGATCTGAATCCGAATCTGGATACGAGAATTATTTATTTTTTAAGTGATTCTTCACCATTGAGAGATGGGGCCAAAAACGATATAGGACTGCATAGTGCATAGCATGATATTTCAAAAATGTATTGGGCCCGATATGTTCTGGTGGATCAGGTATTACGTGGCGGAGGTATGTGCTCTCCCGAGTGCCCTTCGAGTTGCCCATGTGAAGTGTAAGCGTCACTGCACACATTATGAAATGAACACATTCATGAAATCCCCTTGCCGAGGGGAATACAAAAGAAAGTTCCATTGGAAATCCCAAGAACATATAAAGCCTGGGGATAAAGGGGTCACCGTACAGTGTGCATACATCTATACATCAGTCCTGTACCCCATGAAGTAACACGAGCAATGCGTCATTTTAGAAAGGTACAGTACACCTATTTGCACAACCAAAATTCTTCAAAGGCATGGGTGGTGGAGGTGTTCCATGTCACCGGTGAAGTACCAGAAATCACGACAAATTAAAAGCAGTATGGGGGTAGAAGGTCTCTTTGTAGTCATTACATTCTCTGTACTATGCCCAAGGGAGAGGTTTCCCCTCTTCCCACCCCCTTTTCTTCACTTTGCCCCCCCTCCCCCCAGTCCTTATCCTCCTCGTTGCACTCCTGGGTACACATGACAAGACCAGAAACAATAAGCTCATTAAATAAGAGTTTTACAAATCACTGATTATGTCAAAGACAGAGTAAATAATAATTATTTTGAAACACAACCTGAAGACATGACAGAAATAAGGTCATTTACAATGTATGAAACAACAATAACATATACCACAGGAATACCATTGCTGACATTGTATTATAACTACCTAACTAGAGCTGTATATCATATGTTTATGCAGCACTTTAAGGATATTTGCACACAGGGCAGAAAAGTTTGGTTCAGAACAACAGTGACATATTTTACCATTGAAACATTCACTTGACATGCCCTCCAGAAAAAAAAAAAAACAAGATGAAAGGGTAAAAATAGTCTATTGAAGGAACATGCATATGTGAGGGATTGGCGTGGAAGAAGGGTGATGTTATGTTTCAAAATCAAGAACAATCATGGTTCGGAAAGATGCAAAGGAGGGAGGAATGGGTAAGAGTGGATTAAAACTTGGGAAAGTTGCGAAGTGTAAGATGTACCGGTTCAATATCCTCAAAACGTATCACAGTTTCCCAGCTGAACCGATACTAACCGATTACTTGGGCGTGACTTGTTTCAGTTTCCTGAACCCTTGGCATGTGATGCCAGGAACCCAAGTTCAACTCCCAAGTCTCTGCATATTGATTAATTGTCAACTGATGTTATTTGTTCGGTATCACATGTGGGGAGGTATACTATGCGCAGAGCAAACCTTAATGTCAGAGTTACACTGATGAGTAAAAGAATGTGTTTGGCCTGTAAGTGGTTATGTACAAGCTCCAACATGAGTCGAGCCATGTGGTGGGGCAACTTAGCTAAATATAGCATAATAATTGTGCATTTTGTGAGGGAAGCACCAAATTTGGCACACTATTAACCTATCGTATTATGAACAGATTTGGATATTGGGCCATCTCAAATTTTTTGATGGCAGTGGAAAATGGCTGCCACAGCCATCAGCGGCTGAATTTGAGATGGCCCAATATCCAAATCTATTCATAATACGATAGACTACTAGTGTGCCAAATTTGGTGCTTCCCTCACAAAATGCACAATTATTATGCTATATTTAGCTAAGTTGCCCAACTAATGTGAAAGAATGAAAATAATAATGAAACTTTCCAGTGAACATTTTATAACTTTACTTAATGCTCTTTAGTCTCTATCACTTCCAATAATAAATCAAGCAATAACATCAGCTCTCCTTTTAAGAAGAAACAATCTGCTTCAAGATCGACCAAGCCAGCCATAAAAGTAACTTATTAATTTCAAAGAAAGGGCAAGGTACACAGAAGCAACAAGTCTGCGTCCTTGCACAGTCTGGGCCGAGAGTTCATCAGGTTGCGAAGGTCATGCAGTGTTTTGGGTTGAGGAGATTGCGAAGATAAGGACAAATTGGATGGATGTTAGGTGCCGCTACTCAAATGTGATCTAGTGATTTGCTGTGCATTTGTTTGGTGTGCCCCTGATGTTTTCACTGATCCCTGGAACATGTAAAGAGGGGGTTCCTCGGAAGTAGAGAGGGACGTTTGTCAGTGCTTGTGTCTGCTGGCTGAACATTCATAAATAACGTCTTTGGGAGCCACGAGAGGTGTGAAAAACATTTTGATGTGCTCATCATCAATAGGAGCTTGGAACTTTGTGAGCCCACCTCCTTCCCAGGAGAATATTGAACACATCAATTCCTAGTGATGGTGCAGACTGGAGAGAACGTCTCATTATCTGTTATGTACTGAAGTCTTGGCTCATGCAGGAGCGACATTAGAAATGATAACAGGATCACAGGGAATTCAAGGGGAACAGGGAAACAAAGACAGTGCACATGAGTGGATGAGTGACAGCAAGGAAAGAGGTGAGAGTGGGTGAGTGAGAATAGAATAAACAATTAAAAGTACAACACCAGAATGGTACTCAGTAAAGCACGTACCTCCACCAGGCTGAATGATGTATCCCTCCAGTAAGCAAGATCTGGATCCAGACCTGAACCAAAATCTAATTGGCTTGTTATTGTCACCTAACCAACTCGTTCACCTGGTTTTGGCATAACCTGTCCAATAACTTTTTGAAACATCATGCTATGTATCGTTTTTGGTCTTATATCTCTCAATGGTGAAGAATCGTTAAAAAAATTCTCTTCTCCAGATCAGGATCAGGATCTTCACCAAAATCTAATCAATTCTTCCTTGTCACACACTCACCGTGAAGGATGCATTCTACGCCACGCTCGAGTCTGTGGTTGATCAGTGCCCCAGACGAGATACACTTCTAGTCTTGGGGGATTTCAATGCATCGACTGGAACTGATAGGGATGGTTACGAGGTGTGTGTTGGTCCCCATGGGTCAGGAACTATGAACCAGAATAGCACTAAGTTCCTTGACTTTGCAAGAAGTCATGGACTTAGGGTGGCTGGGTCATGGTTTCAGCACCCACAAGCTCATCGCTGGACTTGGTATTCCAACGCTGGCGGTGTGGCAAAGGAGATTGACCATGTCCTCATTGACGGTCGTTGGAGGATGATCCAGAACTGCAGGGTCTACCGGAGTGCTCAGTTCCTCAATACTGACCACAGGCTTGTTGTAGCAACTCTAAAGCTGCACCTTAAGTCCTGGAGAATGGTACCATCCCAGCCTAGGCTGGATGTTGCCAAGCTCAGGGATGAGAGAGTAGCTGAGGAGTTTGCGAACAGGCTGAGTGGACACTTGGGGGGTCTGGGTGCTTTGGGGGGTCCTGAAGAGTTGTGGAGCGCCTTTAAGACCACCGTCCTTGATGTTGCCGGTGGATGTCTTGGAACTCACCGCAGGGCAAAGAAGAATTTTGTCTCTCAAGGGACACTGGATACCATTGACCAGAGTCGCAAGGCCAGGCTGAATGGCAGAGCTGAGCTGTTCAGGGAGCTGAGGCGTAAAACTGTACGCGCACTGAGGGTGGACAAGGAGGCCTATGTGCGAGGAATCTGTGAGGGGGTAGAGCATCACCTGTGGACAAGTGATTCTCGTCCCGCTTACAGGGGAATTCGCGCATTACGTTCATCCAAGCCCATCCCTCGGAGCACTGCAGTTCGAGCAGAGAGTGGTAGGCTCTCGACAGAGGAGTCTGAAGTGAAGGCCCGCTGGGCCGGTTACTTTGAGCGGTTGTACCAGGCTGATCCCCCAGCTGTCGAGTTGGACGTCAAGGGTGTTACAATCCCTGTTGCTGACCCACGAATCAACTGTGGTCCACCTTCGCTTGTGGAAACACGGGCTGCGGTGAACCAGTTGAAACGGGGCAAAGCTCCAGGGATCTGTGGCATCCATGCTGAACTTCTCAAGGCTGGTGGAAATGCTGCACTCGTGTCGTTGCATGCAGTTTTGTGCTCTGCCTGGAACACAGGCATCATCCCAACTGACTGGAAGAGGGGCCTTGTTGTCCCTCTCTGGAAAGGGAAGGGTGATCGCTAAGACTGCAACAACTACCGAGGGGTGACGCTGCTCTCAGTGCCGGGCAAGGTCTTTGCTCGGATAATTCTTGATAGGGTTCGCCACCATCTGCTTGAGCACCAGCGTCCAGAGCAGTCAGGCTTTACACCAAAGAGGTCAACGATTGACCGTATCCTTGCCCTTCGTGTCCTCACTGAACGCAGACGAGAGTTTCGGCAGGGGCTGCTTGCAGCCTATGTTGATCTCTGTAAAGCGTTCGATTCAGTGAATCGGGATGTCCTCTGGAGGATTCTTGGTCTTCGTGGGGTGCCACCAAAACTGATCGATCTGATGCCTGAACTCTACTCTGGTTCTGAGAGTGCTGTGAAGTGTGGTGGTACCACCTCTGACATATTTCCAGTTGTTACTGGAGTTCGTCAGGGATGTGTACTTGCCCCCACACTTTTCAGCACTTGTATGGACTGGATTTTAGGGAGGATGTCGGAGAGATCAAGTTGCGGTGCATCGTTTGGGAATGTCAAGATCTCGGACCTTGATTTTGCAGACGATGCAGTCATCTTTGCGGAGACTTTAGACATCCTTTTGGGGGCCCTCGAAGTGCTGAATGAGGAGTCGGAGCTGCTGGGATTACGGGTTTCTTGGGTCAAAACTAAGATCCAGGCTTTCGGTGACATCTTGGATGCTGCTGTCCTGTCTGTGTCTGTTTGTGGTGAGGATGTTGAGGTCGTGGAGAGATTCACTTACCTTGGCAGTGATATTCATGTCTCTGCTGGCTGAGTCAGAGGTCAATAGACGTCTGGGTCGGGCCTGGGGAGTCAGGGATTCATTGGATCATGGGGTGTGGCGCTGCCGGTACCTGTGCGGGAGGACGAAAGTCCGAGTCTTCAGGTCCTTGGTACTTCCAGTCTTGCTCTATGGGTGCGAGACTTGGACTCTGACCAAGGATCTGAGACGGAGACTTAATTCCTTTGGTACCAGGTGTCTTCGGCGAATCCTTGGCTATCGCTGGTCGGATTTTGTGTCCAACGAGCGGTTTCTGAGAGAGACTCGGATGAGATTTATTACCTGCATAGTCCGTGAGCGTCAGTTGCGGCTGTATGGACATGTGGCTCGTTTTCCTGATGCTGATCCTGCCCACCAGATTCTCTCAGCGAGGGAGTCTCATGAGTGGAGGAGGCCAGTGGGCCGACCACGTGCCTCATGGTTGCAGCAGGTTGACCATCATCTCAAGGAGATGGGGATGGGCCTGGCATCTGCCTGGGGGATGGCCAGACGGAGGCCCCTGGAGTACCGGCGGAAAGTGGACGCAGCGACGCGCTGTTCTGGCACATGCTCCCATACCTGACCTGACCTGACACACCCAACCTGTCAACCAAGATTTGTCCAAATCCGTCAACAACGTTTGAGGTATTGTGCCATACATAGTTTTTGTCCCCATCTCGAATGTGAAGAATCACTTTTTTTTTAATCCTCTTATTCGGATCCTGATCAGGATCTTCACGAGAATCTACTCAATTTGTCCTTGTCACACACCCAACAAAGTCTCCCAAGTTTGGTCCGAAACCGCTCCGGAACTTTTTGAAATATCCTGCTCACAGACGGTCAAACAGACGGGATGAAAACATCTCCTCCGTCCACCGGTAATCATGGATAATTATAACGAGACACTTTGGAAGAATGTCAAAAACGTGAAATCAAAAGATGATTCTGTCATGTTTGATACAATTTACCACCACTTTATGCTGGCTTGTTGTTGTTGTTTTTTCTCCTTTTGTGAAAATTTGCTTTTTCCTGCAAAATCAATGAAGTAAAAAGTCTTGAAATGCTTCCTCACTTAGTACAAGTGTTGTTGTTATGTTTTTAAAAAAAATTCAATGATGTCAAATACCTTTTTTGCCATTTGGCATCGTTTAACACTTTTTCAAAACTATTTTTGTAAATTCTGGTTTATTGCATCTATCTATAATTCCAGCAATCTGTGTGTGTGTGTGTGTGTGTGTGTGTGTGTGTGTGTGTGTGTGTGTGTGTGTGTGCGTGCGTGCGTGCGTGTGTGTGTGTGTGTGTGTGTGTGTGTGTGTGTGTATGTGTGTGTGTGTGTGTGTGTGTGCGTGTGTGTGTGTGTGTGTGTGTGTGTGTGTGTGTGTGTGTGTGTGTGTGTGTGTGTGTGTGTGTGTGCGTGCGTGTGTGTGTGACCACTGTTTCTCGTCAACCACTGGTCCGATCTAATTGAAACTTGCCAGGTATATAGACGGGTCAATATACAACCAGAACAGCCGTACCCCAAAAAAATTGCAAATTTTTGTTTTATTGCATTTCCCTATATTTTAAGACTCACTTAGGAACATATCAAAAGTTGGACAGAAATGGACCATGGGAAAGTAAAAATTTTTGACATGATAAAAATGTCACAAAACCATGCACGATTCACTACGTCGAAAACGAACCACTATGCAAATTATTCCATAGTATGTTTCCTCCTAATATATATCTTACATAAATATCTCGGTTTCAGGGGCGGAGAATGCTCTTTTTTTTTCTTTTTTTTTGTATACCTTGGTCGAGGCTCGTATGAGAGCTAACACACAACTCACAGCAAGGAGGCATGAGACAAGAGGGGCGGGAGTGGAAGGGACAAAACAGTGGGGAACAGACACATTAGGTGAACTGTGGAAGGGAGAGGGATGGGGTTGGGACGGGGAACATGGCGAAGAGAAGATGGACATTACAGGGACTTTCAGGAAGGAAAGCAGGGGAATTGAAGGAAGTGGGCTTGGGTGGATTATCGGGAGAAGAAAAGATTGAGGATTTGGATGGGGGGAGATAAGAGGTGGTGGTGAACAGCTGTTTTGAAAGCCTGGAGGGAAGAATGGGAAAGAATAGAGTGAGGAAGTTTATTCCAAAGGCGGGAAAAAAGAGGAATGAAAGAGTGAAGATGGGCAGTGATTCGTGATTTTGGTAGTTTTACCAGAAGGGGGTTGTTGGCGGACCTTGAGCGCCCTGTGGAAATGTGGTGGGGACAAATCGCAGAGAGAGCAGGGGGGGCAAGGCTGGAGAGGAGTCGGTAGAAGACAGAAAGACCACCGACCAATCTGCGGTGATTGAGTGAGAGGCCCAAAGACTCAGCTTCATTGCGGGAGATGCCGATGATCTTAAATGCCCTGGTTTCGACAGCGTGAAGCCGAGAAAGGTGGGAGGCAGGAGCACCAGCCCAGAGGGGAGAGCAGTACTCCATCAGGCTACGGACAAAAGCTTTGTAAGTGGTCAGGAGCTCAAGAGGGCCGAGGAAGGACTTAGCACGACGGAGGATTCCCAGTCGGCGACTGGCTTTTGAGGCGAGGTTGGAAATGGGACTTTCCCAGGAAAGGTCATGGCAGATAGTGAGACCTAGAAGCTTGAAAGAAAAGACTTCTTCCAGAGGATTGTTGAGAAAGTGGATGGGGGGGTTTTGTAAACGGTCCTTTCTATGAGACATAGTGAGAGTGTGAGATTTGTCTGGATTGAAAGACATGTTCCACGTGTTGGACCAGTTTGTGATTATATCCAGATCTGCAGTGAGCGAAGAAGCTGCTGCTTGCCGGTCTGAGGGATGACAGATGTAACGGCAGAGGGTGGAGTAGTCGGCAAAGAGAAATAGAGGATTTTCCAGAGAGTCCAAGAGATCATTGATGAAAAGCAGAAAAAGAACAGGGCCCAGAACGCTACCTTGAGGAACTCCAGCCTGCACAGGAAGAGGGGATGAAAGAACTCCATTTAGGGCCACACGTTGACTGCGACAGGAGAGGAAGTCTGCGAGCCATGAGTGGAGATGGCCTTGAATACCATGGGAAGAGAGTTTGGTGAGTAGGGCAGGGTGCCAGACTGTGTCAAAAGCACGTGATATGTCCAGGGATACGGCTCGGATTTCCTGTCTGGCATTGAGGACCTCCATCCATTGATGGGAGAGCAGAAGCAGCATATCCAGGGTAGAGTGACCTTGTCTGAAACCAAATTGATGATTGGAAATCAAGCCATTGGAGAAGAGGAAGGATTTAATGTCTGAATCGATGATGGATTCCATAACCTTGCTGATTATTGGCAGAAGGCTGATTGGTCTGTAGTTACAGGGATCTGTTTTTGCACCTTTTTTATGCAGGGCAGTGATGTTAGCAGATTTCCAAGCAGATGGCAGATGACCTTGGGCAAATGAGAGGGTGAATAGAACAGAGAGAGGGTGAGCAAGAGCAGAAGAGCAGGCTTTGAGGACACGTGGGCTGATGCCGTCTGGACCGGTTGCAGAATCTGACTCGAGGTTTGAAAGCAAGCTCTCCACCTTGTCAGGAGAAAAGGATACAGAGTCCAGGGACAGTTGGGTGCGACTGGGTAAAGTGGGTAGAGATAGTGATGGGTTTAGGACACAAGATTTAGCTGCAAACACCGAGTTTAGACATTCAGCTTTGTCACGTGTGGAATCAGCAGTGCGGCCATTTGAGGTAAGGGAGGGGATGGAGGGGGAACATACACCAGAAACAGATTTGATTAAACGCCACCAGGATTTTGAGGAGGGAGAGAGGTTTGAGAGTTCAGACTTGAGATGAGAAAGATGTTGTTTTCTGGCTCTCCTGAGGGTAGATACACACTTGAGGTTCTGATGCATTCAATGTATATGGCCAATGTAAATTGACTGCATGCTTCTAAAAGATCTCATTTTTGTATTTTCAGAGACAGAAAATGAACTCTTTATATGGTAAAGAGACCTGCCCTTTATGCCAAAGGGGATTGGACTGTGAGGAAACGGTATTAGTTCGTAAGAAAGGAGCAGAAGGCATCAACCGTGCAAGTGCCGAAAGGGGTGTTGACATCAGAATTCTAGCTGGTACCAGTGTTCACAAATCATGCCGAGTGAATCACATAAACAATACAGTGAATCACATACAACCACACGTCAGGTTGTTGGCAAGATTGTGGAAGTTGACCCTGGGTTTCAAGAACAAGTGGCAGAACTGGAGCGACTGCACATTTCCCTGGAGACTGTCGAAAGTGACACTATAGAGTCTGTGTTGCAATCAGAGTGCATTCATTTCATTGACAATAGATTGAATCAGGAAAGGAATAAACTTGCAAAGGACTCGAAAACCAGTGCATTTTGGATCAACTACCAGCGTATGTTGGGAATTGCAAGGGCGCTTGTGGCAGCTGATCGGACGGGGTCCTGGGAGATGCATCTCCAAGCCATATCAGCTTGCTTGCCGATATTTGCAGCTGCTGGCCATCCCAATTACCTGAAGTCAGCTCGACTCTATCTCGAGAAGATGCTTGCGTTAGAGGATGACAACCCTGAGGTTCATCAGAAGTTCCAATCTGGTTATCATGTAATCCAGCGCAGTGACCAATACTGGGCTGGTCTAGGCTCTGATCTTGTGATAGAACAGACATTAATGCGCTCACTGAAAAGCCAAGGGGGGCTGACTCGAGGAAGTGGGATGTCAGAGCACCAGAGAGCAGTTTGGACTCTGTCTTCAACCATATCGTCCTCCTACAACCTTGCTATGCAAGAACTGACCTCGGGTAGCTACTCAACAAGTGAACAACATAAGGAGTTGACAACATCCAGGGTGAGTCGAGATGAAGCTGATCGTGGCAAAGTTGCCAAAAAACTGGACAGCTTCACACCATTTTCTGATGACAAGTCATTGCGCAATATCATCACAGGGGTTACTGCAAATGAGGATGTCAATGTTCATGACCTATTCAAAGTAGGTAGTGACATTGTCAAGAAGATGGATGATCACCCAGCTTACTCCTATTCACACAAAAGGAGTTCTAAAGTCAAGACACTTGCATCCAGCAGGGCAGTCAAAGTTGCTGAGGACCGCACAATAGATCCAGCGTTACTATTCCAGAGGTTCTTAGTCGTGTCACAGACGTGAGATCTCCAGATAGGTGAAGTGATGAAATATGAACTCTGCCCATACCCAATGTCTCTTTTTGAGGCAAAAAACATCCTGCGCCAGCCAGATAAACCACAGTTGGCGGAGGCAATAAGGAATTATGCTACAACCAAATCTGACAATGTTGTCAACCAGACAGTTCCAGGAACAGATCACTATGTTCTTGACGGGGGATCACTTATTCACCGCTTAAAGTGGACAGAGGGATTCACCTACAGTTCCATTGCAGATGAATATGCCTCATTTACAGTCAGACACTATGGCAAAGCTACTGTTGTGTTTGATGGTTATGATGCTGAGCCAAGCACAAAGGACTGTTCTCATCAACGTCGGAATAGAAACAAGAATGCCACCAAGGTTAACATTACGGAGTCAACAAAATTTGTTGGGAAAAAGGAGGACTTTCTGTCGAATGAGTCAAACAAGCAGGCAATGATACTGTTGATTAGAGGTGTTGCGCAAGGAAGGCTGTGAGGTGATCCAAGCAGAGGGAGATGCTGATGTTGAGATCGCAAATGCGGCTTCCAGATCTACAACCCTCATTGGAGAAGATACAGATCTCCTTCTCCTCCTGCTCTTCTATATGGTGGAGACAAACTGCATTGAACTTTATTTCCGTTCTGACAAGGCAAAATCAAATGTCTACAATATCAAAGTCCTTCAGCAGATACTTGGAAATGCAGGTTGGAGAGATATATTGTTCCTTCATGCATTAACTGGCTGTGACGCAACGTCTCCTGTCTTTGGGATTGGAAAGAAGTCAGGGTTTCAAAGAATCATCAAGAAAAAAAAGGAACTGATAGACAGTTCAAAGGTGTTCTGTAAACCACAGCAGAGTCAGGATGTTATTGAAACTGCAGGCTGCAGAGCAATGGTGGCATTGTTTAAAGCAAATCAGAACGACTCGTTGGCATCGATCAGATACAACATTCTCTGCAAAAAGGTTGCAAGGGCTAAGGCATTTGTCACTCCTGAAAGACTGCCCCCGACATCCGCTGCTTGCAAGTTTCATTCTCTGCGGACCTATTACCAGGTAATGGAATGGATGGGCCTTTGTTGTGGAATGGAGCCAACGGAGTAGGGATGGAAGGAAGAAGGAGGAAAACTTGTTCCAGTGATGACAGACAAAAGCCCTGCTCCAGACATACTACTTCAGATGATTCACTGCAAATGTTCAGGGGGGTGCAAAACACTAAGGTGTTCATGTAGGAAGCATGGATTAGAATGCACCAGTGCATGTGGACATTGCCAGGACAGCAACTGTGACAATATGAGTGTTGAACCAGAGATAGAGGAGGAGGAGGAGGAGGAGGACGATGAAACTGGAATCTAAGACTAGAAGGCATATGGTACTTCCACATGTGTCAAAATTGTCCAATTTTTTATATGTTGCTTTCCATGTCATAGACTGGCAGAAACAATCAAAGAACATATATTTGTGCAAATATTTACTTTAAATTGCGAATGGTCTCAGGATTAGCACTGCATAAACTACCAGCAACGATCATAATACAAATATTGGTGCAAAATTAACTTTAAATTGTGAGTGGTCTGATGATTATCAGTCAATTTTTTTGACGTTTTATCTGCCGACAGCCATCTTGTTTTCTGACGTCACTGAGGGACTTTCCCATGCGTCAAAATTGTCCAACTTTTAATATGTTGTCTTCCACATCATAAACTACTAGAAATAAGCATAAAACAAAAATTTGCAATTTTTGGGGGGGTCAGGCAGTGTATTGCCCCGTCTAATATTACTGGGGACCTGAGGATGTGCCTTTTCAAGGTTTGATATTAATCGGACAAGTGGTTCCCAAGTTATGGCCATTTATTTACCAAACCAATGGCAGGACATGTTGCTGCGGCCATTTATTTACCAAACCAATGACAGGACACGTTGCTGCGGCCATTTATTTACCAAACCAATGACAGGACACGTTGCTGCGGCCATTTATTTACCAAACCAATGACAGGACACGTTGCTGCGGCCATTTATTTACCAAACCAATGACAGGACACGTTGCTGCGGCCATTTATTTACCAAACTAATGACAGGACACGTTGCTGCGGCCATTTATTTACCAAACCAATGACAGGACACGTTGCTGCGGCCATTTATTTACCAAACCAATGACAGGACACGTTGCTGTGGCCATTTATTTACCAAACCAATGACAGGACACGTTGCTGCGTAGGCGTGGCCGATGGGGAAAGGGCGCCTTAGTTCCCGTGGCGTAGGAGTGGAAATGGTCAATGGCCGCGAATGTCATGGCTAGCAAAGACAGGGAGGTAAACTTGATTTTAATTTGGATTTTAATTAACTCTGTGTGTGTAAGTATCACAGCAGTTGTTACTTCAATGAAAGCGATAATTCGTGGAATGCATGTGAACATTCCGTACGGGCACGCACCACTTCCAGATAGTGATGACTTACTGTATTCTAATAATTTCTCGATTTCTTATGCGCATTTATAGATAAACACAATGCCCCAATCCAGTCGTCGTTTACGAGAGTGAAGGAACGGCCTGTGTGGTTGTTTGAAAGTTTTTTTTTTTTTGCACGTACGGGCACGCGAGAGCGAAGGAACGGCCTGTGTGGTTGTTGTTTCTGTTCCGCGGTTTGAAATTTATTTTTTTTTGCACGTACAGCCACGCACGTATGGGCACGTACTAGTACTACCAATTATAGTTAGTTTATCACAGTGAAGGAGTTTGGGACAAGTCATAAAATGGCATTATATATAAATATATATATATATATTTTTTGTATGAGCGTGTACAAGTCAGACCTTTTGTGCACTGCAGTGCGGGTTACCTTTCCACTCCGACAAGGATCTTCCCATCCTTGAAGTGATGAAACCAGCCCTGCATGAGCGTAGCCCACTGAATCGAGAAGGAAGCGATGAGGAAGTTGAAACCAACAGCGCTAAAGCCGTAACGCTGCAGGAACGTCATGAGGAACCCGAATCCAACGAACACCATGACGTGGACATCCTGAAAACCTACAAAACAAAAGTGCACAATCATTTAACCTTTTTTCTTTCTTACAACTTCGGTGCTTTGCTGCACCTTCCAAAAATTGGATCGGTTGCAGAGATTGTTTGATGGATATTTTAAATTAAATTTCAAGGGGTGAGACATCAAGCAATGACAATTCCGCAGTGTAATCAAATGAAATGGCTGAAGGTAAATCCATCACTTACTGGCATATCGGTAAAGGAAAGTAGAATTTCCTGTCAGACCATCAGGTTTTGAGGCATCAGATTCATCGTCGTACTTCACAAATACGCCAAACAGAATGATCATGAGAAGTTCAAGGAGGAAAGCCACGAGTGGAAGTTGGAGGCGAATGTTTGGAAATGACCCCATTGCTCAGCAAGGGCTCGCAAACAGCACACAATATTGACCGGTTATACAGCAGGTGTTTAACGTGGCAACTGACAATTCTACCGTCTCCTCTGATCTGTTCGCTGATTGTCCTCCTCTACCTCCCCTTATCCACCTCCTCCCCTAATCTGCTGCCTCTGCCGCTGCCTCCTCCTACTCTGCCACCTCCACCGCAGCCTCCTCCCCCTGCTTGAGATAAGACTTGGCTCTTCACAAATAAAATGAAGTATCACAAAAAGTGTTTGTATGTTCAAAAGAGAGGGCACGCAAATGGCTTGAATTTTGTGTTAAAGTGAAATTGTTTAAAATATCTTATGAGACATTTCATTGTTGAGGCTCATGGAATGGTTTCATGCATAGTCGACAGGTATTCAAGAGGCAGGTCATGTGTGTGTGTGTGTGTGTGTGTGTTTTAATGGTAAAAATATGTCAATGATGTTCTGAACCAAACTTCTTGACTATTCGCTTAAAGGCAAGTAACAAAAATACACACCTTTTGTGCTTAGTTCAAATCACCAAGCTCAGCAGAAACTTTTTTTTACCTCTGTACCGAAGGTGGATGGAGATTATGTTTTCACCCCTGTTTGTCCGTTTGCCTGTCTGTCTGTGAGCAGGATATCTCAAGAAGTTGTGGATGGATTCGGACGAAATTTGGTGGACAAGGTTAGGTGTCTGAAAAGGATGAGTTGATTAGATCTGGATACTAGAATTTTTAAGTGACTCTTCTCCATTGAGAGATAGGGCCAAAATCGATATGTTTTGCAGCACGATATCTCAAAAAGTTGTGGACGGATTATGCCGAAACTTCGTGGATGAGTTTGGAAGGTGACAAGAATAATCTGATTCGATTTTGGTTTCGGTAAGTGTAAAGGTGGTTATTTCGTGAAAAAAAAAACAACAAAAAGTAATCATCTTCCATATAAATTATAAGCATGATGTGCCAACAAGTTGTGGACGGATTCAGACAAACTTGATGGACAGGTTGGGTGTGTGACAAGGACGAAATGATTAGATTTTGGTGAAGATCCGGATCCAATAGTTTTTGAAGTTTTTCCGTGATTCTTCACCATTGAGAGATGGGGCCAACAAACAAATACAGCGTGGTATTTCAAAAAGTTATGGATGAGTTTTGACAAAACCAGTTTGATGAGTTGGTTAGGTGACAGGAACAAGCCAATTAGATTTTGGTTCAGGTCTGGATGCAGATCTGGCCTGTCAGTGTGTTACAAAATGTACTACTCTTCAGCCTGGTGGAGGCATCTGCTCACCTTCCCTTCCATTTGTATACAGCCTTTTTTTGGGCTAATGGGTGTATCATTGGTTTGGGGGTGTGGCTATTCCACTGATGCAATGCACCGATTACACCACTATACTGGTGCTCATTTCACTGACCTCAGAAGGATGGCAGGCTGAGTCAACCCCCTGCTGTTAATTCAGTGGCCAACAGGGCTCAAACTCAGGACTCGAAGATCCCATCAAGCCACCACCCTAACCACGAAGACAATGCCAGGCAACATCTGCTCTACTGAGTGCCGTTCTAGTTTTTGATGCATTTGGCAAGTGTTCTGTCAGGTCAGGTTCGATCTGTGACCTGCTACAGGTACCATGTAAACCTGTACTAACCTGTTCCATGGTCGGGTTGTCGGCGACTAAACCGTCTCCCCCACCAGGTTTTCTGGTGAGGGGGGTGTTTGGATATGGACACCCAGCAGGATTAAAAACAAAACCTGTCAAAGGGCGGAGGAGCTCCTTGTGAGCCAACGGCCATCCATATCTAGTGCCCAACTGTGTCTGCGGACGTCCTCCTGCAGTTGGGTCACTTCTTATTAGGAGGTTGGTGGCAGGATTTGCACTCCGGCCACCGTAAAACCCTTCATTCCGCAAAACGCAAAAACGCAAAAAAATCTGAAAACCCACTCCGTGGGAGTACCTCCTGTGCAGCTTCCCTTCGCAGGGCAGCTCACCGGATGACGGGATTGGGACAAAGCCTTCGGGACCCCCAATCTTTGATAGGAGGGAAACCACGGGGTAACATCCCTGGGTCAGATTGCGGGAGAGTGTGTCGGAGTGGTGCTAAGGTGTCGTCCACCAGACGGCGGTCTCCTTGGGTTAACCTGAGGCGGTCCCTTCGGGTGGGTGCCTGGAATGTCCTATCCCTAAGAGAGGATGATCACCTGTCTCTGTTATCATCTGAGCTCAAGCGTTTGGACATCGGGATTGCAGCTCTCTCTGAGGTTCGGAGACCGGATTGCGGCGAGATAATGGTGGGTGGTTACACCTACTATTGGTCTGGTCGCTCTGATGGTTACTCTGGTACTGAGAGTGCTGTGAAGTGTGGTGGTGCCATCTCTGACTTATTTCCAGTTGTTACTGGAGTTCGTCAGGGATGTGTACTTGCCCCCACACTTTTCAGCACTTGTATGGACTGGATTTTTGGGAGGATGTCGGAGAGATCAAGTTGTGGTGCATCGTTTGGGAATGTCAACATCTCGGACCTTGATTTTGCAGACGATGCAGTCATCTTTGCGGAGACTTTAGACATCCTCTTGGGGGCCCTCGAGGTGCTGAATGAGGAGTCGGAGCCGTTGGGATTACGGATTTCTTGGGTCAAAACTAAGATCCAGGCTTTCGGTGACATTTTGGATGCTGCTGTCCTGTCTGTGTCTGTTTGTGGTGAGGATGTTGAGGTCGTGGATAGATTCACTTACCTTGGCAGTGATATTCATGTTTCCGCAGGTTGTGAGCCGGAGGTCAATAGACGTCTGGGTCGGGCCTGGGGAGTCATGGATTCACTGGATCATGGGGTGTGGCGCTGCCGGTACCTGTGCGGGAGGACGAAAGTCCGAGTCTTCAGGTCCTTGGTACTTCCAGTCTTGCTCTATGGGTGCGAGACTTGGACTTTGACCAAGGATCTGAGACGGAGACTTAATTCCTTTGGTACCAGGTCTCTTCGGAGAATCCTTGGCTATCGCTGGTCGGATTTTGTGTCCAACGAGCGGTTGCTGAGAGAGACTCGGATGAGATTTGTTACCTGCATAGTCCGTGAGCGTCAGCTGCGGCTGTATGGACATGTGGCTCGTTTTCCTGACGCTGATCCTGCTCACCAGATTCTCTCAGCGAGGGAGTCTCATGAGTGGAGGAGGCCAGTGGGCCGACCACGTGCCTCATGGTTGCAGCAGGTTGACCATCATCTCAAGGAGATGGGGATGGGCCTGGCATCTGCCTGGGGGATGGCCAGACGGAGGCCCCTGGAGTACCGGCGGAAAGTGGACGCAGCGACGTGCTGTTCTGGCACATGCTCCCATACCTGACCTGACCTGACCATCATAGGATGTCACCTTTCCAACAAGTCAGTTCATCAAATTTCTGTCCTGCTAGAGCTGCCCCGGTCAACCGTAAGTGCTGTTATTGTGAAGTGGAAATGTCAAGGAGCAACACAGAATGGGACTCACAGAACGGGACCGCCGAGAGCTGAAGCGCATAGTGTGGAAATATCATGTCATCGGTTGCAACACTCACTACTGAGTTCCAAACTGACTCTGGAAGCAACATCAGCACAAACACTGTTCACCGAGAGCTTCATGAAATGGGTTTTCATGGCCGACCAGTCACACACAAGCCTCAGATCATCATGCACAATGCCAAGTGTCGGCTGGAGTGGTGTAAAGTGAACGCTACCTGCCTGAATGCATAGCGCCAACTGTAAAGTTTGATGGAGTTGGCGGCAATAATGGTCTGGGGCTGTTTTTCATGGTTCGGTCAAGGCCCCTTAGTTACAGTGAAGGGAAGTCTTCATGCTACAGTATACAATGACGTTCTCGACAATTCTGTGCTTCCAACTTTGTGACAACAGTTTAGGAAAGGCCCATTCCTGTTTCAGCATGACAATGCCCCTATGCACAAGGCGAGGTCCATACAGAAATGGTTTGTTGAGATCCTTGTGGAAGAACTTGACTGGCCTGCACAGAGTCCTGACCTCAACCCCATCGAATACCTTTGGGATAAATTGGAACATCGACTGCGAGCCAGACCTAATCGCCCAACCTCACTCATACTATTGTGGCTGAATGCAAGCAAATCGCTGCAGCAATGTTCCAACATCTAGTGGAAAGCCTGCACAGAAGAGTGGAGGCTGTTATAGCAGCAAAGGGGGGGGGGACCAACTCCATATTCATGCCCATGATTTTGGAAAGAGATGTTGGACAAGCAGGTGTCCACATACTTTTGTGTGGCCATGTGGTTTACCTACAGTATCATTAAGATGCTTTTTCGCAAACTCCATACGAGCTTTTAGATGCGTCTTTTTCAGTAATGGCTTTTTTCTTGCCATCTGTCAATCGAGGCCAGCTTTGTGAACGGAACAAGATATTGTTGATTGATGAACACTAAACCCCATCTCTGACATGGAGCCTTGCACATCTTTCAAAGTCACTGTTGGATTTACAGTGACATCCCAAACCAGTTTCCTGCTTGCCTGGTTGATGAGTTTGGATGGGTGACCTGATCTGGGTAGAGTCTGGGTGGTATGTAACGTCTTCCTCTTCTACATGATGGATTTCACTGTACTCAAAGGAATAATGATGAACTTTGGAATCTTCTTATAACCCTCTCCTGAACGATGCTTCTCCACCGCTTTATGTCTGACTTCTTTGGAAAGCTCCTTGGTCTTCATGTTTGCCTTGTTGGTTGACTAAGTGAGTTGTACCTTACAACTCCTAAGATAAATGGGGGAGATTAATTTTTAAGTTAAACCACTGATTACATACAGGTGAAGCCTATTGCACTTATTTTGTAACCTTTCAAACAAATAATTTACTCCTGAAGATATTTTGGGTTAATTAGGCAAAGGGGTTGAACACTTATGCAATTGAGAATCATCTGATTTTTCTCTGTTAAATTGGTTTATTCACATTTTATCAGCATTTATTAGCTTTAACACTTTGGAGTAGTTTGTGAAGACTCCATATTTTAAGTTTTAATTGAAAGCGTCATGAAATAAGCTCGTATCATCAAAATGTGAAGACTTTGGAAGGGAAATTGGGGGGGGGGGGGGTGAATACTTTTGCAGGCCACTGTATATTTGTACAATTATAGCAATTAGTAATTGATTTTAATCATGCCACACTTTATTTGATACATCAATAGCCATAATGTACAAATCAACATTCTTCTAGTACACATTTGTTGCACCTTTATCAACAGTTTGGAGTCCATATAAATTTTGACATCTTCACCGTTCACCTTTCTTAACACTTTCCTCACGTGATGCTTGGGAGTGTAGTTGGAGGTGTTAGAACAGTCAAGGTTGTGTGAGAACTCAAACAGGTGCTGTGCTTTCTTTAATATGTACCATGAATAGCTCAATCTCTTTTTCTGTTCACACTTTAATTTAGTGTGAGAAGGGATGTCGTGATGGAGTCGTTTTCATGCGACCATCCCGACCTTGTTTGCACACTTTTTTAACATTGCCATTGTAGAAGAATTCCGTGTCACACACGAACTTCTTCGTGTGCCACAGGCCGTGGCACACCAAAAAAAACTTCGTGTCACAGCGGGTCACTAAACGACGGCGAATGCCAATAGCTTGACCACGTGGCTTAGGGTCCTCCATCTGACACCGTTTACCTAAGAACACGAGATCTCCTTGTCGGGGAATCGTGCCCTCGGAATTTATGCCATTATCTTTATTGGATCGTGATTAATGCGGCCGAGCTGTCTGCGAGCAAGCAAAAATCCCTGAGAGGGAAGGCGCTATTTTTAATGTTCATTACGGAGATAACTATATTCTAAAAGTCTACGTGCTGTGTGCGTTTCAATTTTAGCATGCGGTTTATAAAACCGCAACATTACCTCCTTCCCTTTCCCAGACTCGTCCCGAGTCGTACACAAACTTGACCCGGAGTCTGTAAATTGCCATCCTTGTGTGCCATACATGTGTAGTTACCCCTCGTATCTACTTGGCTTGTTGGCTTAATGCTATCCCCCATGTATGTGACAATTTAAACTAGATATATCCCACCTAATGTGTTGGGAGCTACCGAACTGACTCACACGACAATCTTATGTAACACTGAAATTGCTGGAATTTTGAAACTAAAACAGGCAACTGGTGGGCTTTAAAATTCTGAACAACTATATACAACAATCATTAAATATTTCAAAAAATCTGACCCAGGACCTGAAGGAAAAGAAAACACAAAATCAAACATTCTTCATGATGCTGGAGGAGGAGACACCTGCTTGCCTTGATCACCATCTCTCCCTCTTGCTCCTCATTGGGCTGGAGGCCCTGCTAACACAAACCAGCAGGCTGTTGGGGTTAGGCCATTTTGGGGTGGCCTTTCTAAAACAACAAACATCTTCCTCCACCGAGCTGCTGTACGGGGAACTTATTGGTGGTAATGGGGAACACAGCCACTACAATAAAGTGGTGCAGTAAAGCAGATGAACAAGGCACATGAGCTACGGGCCACAGAAAAAGTGGTCCAACAAGGGATATGGGCAACTCGAAGTTGATGTGTAAGGTTGCAAGGTGATGATACCAGCAAGGCAGCTGAAGCAAGGCGGCAAGGTGAGTCCTGAAAGGAGTCCAGCGATGTCTCCTGGTCCCTGGACAGACAGACAAATGAAAGCACAGGAAAGAAAGCCCACGGCAAAGAAAACAAAAAGGTAAACCAGGTAATGGAATATACACAAGCACCAGGTCCGACCAACATAGTCAGCTGGTCCCTGGTATGCACATATCTGGCGCAATGATGGTGGTGTCGGAGGAGTGAACTCGAGGTCGGCTCTAATTGTACGCACACACCCAGTGTCTCAACTAATACTCCCATATTCGTCTCTACGTTCTGTCTCCTACGTCTTGTCTGACTACAACCACATCCCTACCAAATCCCTCAAGATTCTTCCGGGAAGGAAAAGGCAGAATTACACAAAATGTTATGAATACTGCATGACCCATCTCCAAGTTCCTCTCACCCGGAGGGCAAGTCCCATGGCCAGTGATCATCCCAGCTGTGGATGGTGCGAAGGGGTCGACATCAATCCTAACTGTGCTAACATTCTTACAGATTCAAACTGTTCCCAGGGTTAAAACCTGCCAATCGGCCTTCATTAAACTATGAGGTTCTAAAAACCCAAATTCCCGCTGCCCACGCATTGGTGCTCTTAAAAATTTGGGCCGTGCCCAACAAACTTTACTTCTGTGCTCTCGCACAACTTCGTGGATGGGTAGTGTGGCTCCACTGGCCAGCTTGCCCATCTGTGTACTCCCTATGACACCCCCTCTGGAGTTGCCTCCCAGCTTACCTGATCCTCACCCTAACATGGGGGATGCCACTGGCACGCCAGGCCCCTCTCCTTGGGTACCTGTACCCACTACACACTGAACACTAAACTGGCCCCCCGGGCCTATTTATGGCCTCACCTGCCCAATGAGCTTACCAGCACCTGAGGTGCCTTGAGGTGAGTGCACATTTTTGAGCCACACTCTCAGCCAGTCCATGATCTCCAGCACCCTGAAAAGATGCTACATGTTACAATCAGCGCCAACTGCAGAACGACATCCATTTGCAAATTTACCGAATCCCTCTATCTAACATTAAACTAACCACGGGTTTCCTTGGGTAGGATCCACTCCCCACATTCAAACCTTTCCACCATGCACTCAATTACCACTCTTACCGGGCCAATGTTTTGTCCCCCCTCACTCATCACTCATTTTTCCTAACACACACACACACACACACACACACACACACACACACACACACACACACACACACACACACACACACACACACACACACACACACACACACACACACACACACACACACACTGCATCATCTAACTACCTGATTTCCAAAACTAGTGCGTGCTCCCCGTCATCCCTTACACTAAGCATGTTCCCTTTTAACACTACCCCTAAACTCTCTATACCCCCATTACATGTTCCATGTCCCTACTTAAATCTATGTCCCTATTATTTATCCTAGCCTTCCCTCTGGCTCGTGCTTCAGTGCCCCCATGGAGGCAACAATTCCTATCACCCCCATGCGGTCCTCACAATGCCAACCTCCTCAGGCGAGTGCTCCTTTGCCCCCGGATGGAGGTAGGCTACCCATTGCTGGCACCCCCATGCAGACATAATTTCCATGTATCTTCCCTAACCCATTCTTCGAACTAATACTTCCATCCACCAGTTATGCTACCCCACCCCACCCCCAAGCTAGTGCTCCTGGGCCCCCATGGAGAGCCACTTCTAATGCCCTCACTGGCACAGTTATTTTTACACTACCCCCCTCTAACTAATCTAGCCTAATGCTCCTTTGCCCGGCATTGTGCTAGCGGAAAGCTCGGCCGCATTAATCACGATCCAATAAAGACAATAGCATAATTGCCAAATCCCGATAAGTAGATCACGTGTCCTTAGTTAAAGTGTCAGACGGAGGACCCTAAGCCACGTGGTCAAGCTATTGGTGTTCGCGGTTGCTTAGCGACCCGCTACGACACAAAGTTTTTTTGTGTGTGACGGCCTGCGATTCCAGGGACAACCACAGATACCCCCCACCCTCGTGACTACGGGTCCGCAACAATATTTTTCTTTGAGCATAATGTGAAACAGAGTTCTAAAAGGTAGCGTGATAGGTGGTATGATGGTACTATAAAAAGTATAATGACAAATGATTTTTTAAAACTACTCGCAAGTTGCCCGTGCCCGCACAGGTTTCCAAACGGGGTAGGGATTGAAGTGACAAAAGTGAAAATGGCATCTACTGTCAGTGGGCCGGCAAACTGGGAGCAACAATTCACATTTATCGCCACATCTGATGCAATTTAAATGCTCAATTGGTGGCGAGGTTCTCCATTTGAAACTGTTTGTTCGATATATGTAGATTTTGGATGTCTACGTCCATAATAAAAATGTGGATTGGTGTCAAAGCCAGTGACCAATTGAAAATTAATCCTTGGATTTTACAACTGGAGAGTAAGTTCATAGAACACCATACCCATGCAGTATTGATAAAAAAAAGTTCATGGGAAGGGTCTTTTAAACACTTGCTTTGCGTTTCTCAGCACAATCTATATTTCTTACAAGCTGCAATTTTGTCTGAATCGCCAGATTCCCCAACACTGACAGCTCAAATGGGAAATTTGATTGGTCGAGATGGAGTAATATTTTGTCTGAGTCATGCTAAACTGGAAGTTTTCGGACAAGACAAGAAAGTGATTTGTGTTCTACTGCGTTCAAGTTAATATAATTCAATTGAAATAAAATAAAGGTTTTAAATGCTGTTGGAAAAAAACAAAACTTTTTTTGGAAGTTTACCACCATTTATACCACCTGATTCAGCACCATTTATACCACCTGATTAGTTATTCGTGCTTGTTGCTTGTGTCCTTTATGAGGTCCTTAACAACATTCAGTCTCTCGGTTGGAATGAATTTCAATTTTGTTTGACTGCCAGACAGACAGTCAGACAGAAGGAAAAAAAATGTACTTTACTCCTCTTGGCGCATACATACTCGGAACGTGATTCAATACAATTTGCCAAATTCACAGCCAAAGTACTGCTAATCTGCAGGTTCATGTTCTGATTGGTAGTCTCTCTTGCTCTTTGATGTACCATACTCCTCACATAGCGATGGTGCTGCCAAAGCAGCTTCCTAAGCTTCCTTCCCAGCTGTATTTACGGTAGTAATTTGTAATTTATTTTGGGTGTCGGCGATAGCTCATTTACTCTTTGTGAAGGACACCGTGGGATCTTCAACGTCCATCAGCTAATACTGGCTGATGGTAAGCCCAGTTTAACGTCCATCCGAGGGATGGCACATACATTGATGAATCACCCTGCCTGTGAAGCACCAGGATCCATCCATCCAACCATCCATCCATTAGGACCATACTCTGTACAGAGCATTGATGCTGCTGTAGTGGTCTCCTGGACTATTGGACACAGTCCTGGAAGTGTCGCCACTCCGACACAGGATCCTCAAATGGATCAATCATCCCAGCAAGCTGGTACTCATTTTTCCGACCTCAGAAGGATGACAGGCTGAGTCAATCCCACCTGATGGTAATTCAGCAGCCAACGGGGCTCAAACTCTGGACCCTACTATCCTAAGCCAGCCACCCTCACCATTAATCCAACACCAGGCTTTCCAGGGCTGGTGAAGAGCACTTCAATAGTGTTGTAGTGCAGTTCCAGCAGCGGGCAAGTCCTAGTTGCAGGGTGAGCTGGAGAAGCAGTGAAGATGGAGCCAAAAAGTGCAGAGGGCAGTGGGTCAGCTCAGGTGATTTCCACAGTGGGCAAGCAAAGTAAAAGCCACAGGACGAGACATGGGGGCCACTTACCCACATATTCAATCCCATGGACAACAAACAAGCACCAGGATGCCATTTTATAGCTGGGCCCAGATTCGAACCCACGCTAGACAGCTTCGTTAATCCTGCCAGACAATTGGTAATCAACCTCGCCAATTAACTTCTCTAGACAATCACTGGAAGACAAGAAGTTACTGGAAGTTCTTGGCCCTAATATCTGCCATAACCTTTCATGGAAATATCATTTCACCAAACAAGCATCAAAAGCAAGTCAGCATCTTGGTAATCTCTGTCGAACTTAGGCATTCCTAAACCATACGGCCATACCCAGCTCATCAGTGTGCACGACTTTCATATGGAGCTCCACGGAGCATGGCTCCATTCTGCAGTGCTGATTCCACTTTCTACATTATCCCATTTGAGGCATACAAAAACAGGAATCTCAACACAGGAGATGCATTCCAAAAGACTGTCACTCTGCCCCTGGTGGCAAATGTTTCTTGTAAGGTCATGGGAGAGTGACAATCTCCAAACACCCCCTCCCCCCTCCCCCCCTCTCCACCCCCCAATCCCCCCACCTTGCACATTTTTGAAGTATGCACAGAAGATCATAAGCAAGTTGCATTTCAGAATAATCTTGCTTTATTCATAACACACAACAATGTAGCATTAGTGCCAGATATTATAATATCTTGATAAACAGATAATTATCTGTTTGACTGTTTGTCACATTCTTACCTTTTTGCCATTTTTAAAATCTTGAAGAACCAGTCGGTGGCTTAATGATTAGATCATCCACTTTGAGTCGAGGAGGTTGGCTCTTCAAATCCCAGCTGAGTTACACCAAAGACTGTAAAAATGGGATGTGATGCTTCCTCGCTTGATGCTCAGGACTTGATGAGGATAGAGTACAGACAAACAACCATAGGTTGGTAATCATAGTGAAGGCCTTGATGGGCCGAATGGCCTCATCCTCCATTGAAGTTCCTTGTAAGGGGACTGGTACTTTTTCAGCAAATACAACCTGTCGCTTCGCTGATGGGAATATTAAGCGGGGTTAGGGAAGGCAGAGTGAGGGAAAGGGAGAGGGAGCATGAGGTGAGGGGAATGGAAGGCAGCATGAGGGGAAGGGAAAACAGCATGAGGGGAAGGGAAGGTAGCGTGAGAGGAAGGGAAGGCAGCGTGAGCGGAAGGGAAGGCAGCGTGAGTGGAAGGGAAGGCAGCATAAGGAGAGGGAAGGCAGCATAAGGGGAAGGGAAGGCAGCATAAGCAGAGGGAAGGCACCGTGTAGGGAAGGGAAAGCAGCATGAGGGGAAGGGAATGTTGTGTGAGGGGAAGGGAAGACAACGTGAGAGGAAGGGACAGCAATGTGAGGGGAGGGAAGACACCGTGAGGGGAAGGGAAGACAGCGTGAAAGGAAGGGAAGACAGCGTGAAAGGAAGGGAAGGTAGCCTGAAGGGAAGGGAAAACGGCGTGAGGGTGAGGGAAGGCAGCGTGAGGGGGAGGGAAGACAGGATGAGGGGGAGGGAAGACAGGATGAGGGGAGGGAAGACAGCGTGAGGGCAAGGGAATACGGCATGATGGGAAGGGAAGGCAGCATGAGGGGAAGGGAAGGCAGCATGAGGGGAAGGGAAGGCAGCATGAGGGGAAGGGAACAGCATGAGGGGATGGAAGGCACCGTGAGGGGAAGGGAGACAGCGTGAAGGGAAGGGAAGACAGCGTGAAGGGAAGGGAAGGTTACGTGAGGGGAGGGAAGGCACCGTGAGAGGAAGGCAAGGTAGCGTGAGAGGAAGGAAAGACAGCGTGAGGGGAAGGAAAGACAGCATGATAGGAAGGGAAGATGGCATGAGTGGAAGGGAAGACAGCATGAGGGGAAGGGAAGAGGGCATGAGGGGAAGGGAAGACAGCGTGAGGGGAAGGGAAGGTAGCGTGAGGGGAAGGGAAGGCAGCGTGAGGGGAGGGGAAGGGGAGACAAGGGGAAGGAAAGACAGCATGAGGGGACAGGAGGGGAAGGAAAGACAGCATGATGCGAGAGAAGGGGAAGGAAGCGGAAGGAAAGGCAGCATGAGCGGAGGGAAGGTCAGCGAAGGGGAAGGAAAGGCAAAGGAAGGGGAAGGAAAGGCAGCGTGAGGGGAGGGGAAGGGGAAACAAGGGGAAGGAAATTCAGCATGATGGGAGAGAAGGGGAAGGAAGCAGAAGGAAAGGCAGCATGAGCGGAGGGAAGGTGAGGGAAGGGGAAGGAAAGGCAAAGGAAGGGGAAGGAAAGGCAGCGTGAGGGGAGGGAATAGGAAGGAAAGGCAGCATGAGTGGAGGGAAGGGGAAGGGAAGGCAGCATGAGTGGAGGGAAGGGTAGGGAAGGGGAAGGAAAGGCAGCGTAAGGAGAAGGGAAGACAGCGTGAAGGGAAGGGAAGGTAGCATGAGGGGAAGGGAAGACAGCATGAGGGGAAGGGAAGACGGAATGAGGGGAAGGGAAGACAGCATGAGCGGAAGGGAAGACAGCATGAGGGGAAGGGAAGACAGCATGAGGGGAAGGGAAGACGGCATGTGGGGAAGGGAAGACAGCATGAGGAGAAGGGAAGACAGCATGAGGGGAAGGGAAGACAGCATGAGAGGAAGGCAAGATGGCATGAGGGGAAGGGAAGACAGCAAGAGGGGAAGGGAAGACAGCGTGAAGGGAAGGGAAGGTAGCGCGAAGGGAAGGGAAAACGGCATGAGGGGGAGGAAAGACAGGATGAGGGGGGGGAGACAGGATGAGGGGAAGGGAAGGTAGCATGAGGGGAAGGGAAGACAGCATGAGGAGAAGGGAAGACAGCATGAGGAGAAGGGAAGACAGCATGAGGAGAAGGGAAGACAGCATGAGAGAAAGGCAGTACGAGTGGAGGGAATGGGAAGGGAAGGCAGCATGAGTGGAGGGAAGGGCAGAGAAGGGGAAGGAAAGGCAGTGTGAGGGGAAGGAAAGGCAGTTTGAGTGGAGGGAATGGGAAGGGAAGGCAGCATGAGTGGAGGAAAGGGGAAGGAAAGGCAGCATGAAGGGAGTAAGATGAAGGAAAGGCAGCATGAGTGGAGGGAAGGCTGGGGAAGGGGAAGGAAAGGCAGCGTGAGGGGAGCGAAGGGGAAGGAAAGGCAGCATGAGTGGAGGGAATGGGAAGGGAAGGCAGCGTGAGTCGAGGGAAGGGTATGGAAGGGGAAGGAATGCAGCATGAGGGGAGGGAATGGGAAGGAAACGCAGCATGAGTGAAGGGAATGGGAAGGGAAGGTAGCGTGAGGGGAAGGGGAGACAGCATGAGGAGAAGGGAAGACAGCATGAGGGGAAGGGAATGCAGTGTGAGGGGAAGGGAAGGGGAGGGAAGGGGAAGGAAAGACAGTGTGATGGGTGGGAAGGGGAAGGAAGGGGAAGGAAAGGCAGCATGAGGGGGGAGGAAAGGCTGCATGAGGGAAGGGAATGGGAAGTGAAGGCAGCATGAGTGGAGGGAAGGGTACGGAAGGGGGAGGAAAGGCAGCCTGTGGGGAGGGAAGGGGAAGGAGAGGCAGCATGAGTGAAGGGAATGGGAAAGGAAGACAGAATGAGAGGAAGGGAAGAAGACATGAGGGGAAGGGAAGACAGTGTGAGTGGAAGGGAAGACAGCGTGAGGGGAAGGGAAGGAACTCCACCTCCATGAGTGGAGGTATGGGCGTCCATTGGTGGGGGACGGGGGGGACATTTCCCCCCCCACTTTTTATCAAGGGGGGGGACAACATATCGATTGTCTCCCCCACTCTTTTCATTGAACGTAAGTTACGTAACACAAAACGAGCTGCTCTCGTACAACCAGGTCGAGATGCTCCTCAAATACAAGAATAAATTTTTTAATCTCTCAAGAATTCCAGAAATCTCTGTGTGCATGTTTGTCTGTGGACATGTTTGTCTGCGACCGCTGTTTCTCGACAATCACTGGTCCGATGTACTTGAAACTTGCCAGGTATATTGCTGGGGACCCGAGGATGTGCTTTTTCAAGGTTTGAAATTAATCTAACAAGTGGTTCCCAAGTTATGGTCTCCATACTCGCAAGCCGTTCACGTCTGCTTTGGCTTTGGGAGTTGGACCAAACCATTTCACGTAAATAGAGGTGAGGGTTGCCCAATACAAAGCCTCTCTGGATCTTTACTTTTTGCCAAAAACAACAAAAGAAAAAGAACCGTTAGTTTTATTGGTTTATTATAGTTCTAATAAAGATGATCGGTGAACAATTCAACATTGAGAATCCGTGCTTCCCAAGCCATGGTCTCCCACCGGCCAAGTGTCCATAGCAACGTCGCTTTTTGATCCTTCGATGTCGGCTCTACCTATCATTGCAAAGCAGAATTCGCCAAGTGTTGGATTGTTCACCCACTAACAGGGAACGTGACCTGGACATTTTGAGGTATGTTGGGACGTTTTCGGAATGTGTATCATCATTTTATGAGTGTTTAAAGAAATCGCGGTTTCATAGCCCAGAGCGCCACGCCTCGGATAGTGTTAGGCCGCAACGGCTCGGGGCCCCTTTAACGACCAAAATAGTTTATTTCACCTTTCTAACTGATATCGCCGGATGCCTGATATTACCTGCACGATGATGTGTGTGTGTGTGTGTTTAATTTTTGTGACTTTGCACCGTCGAGTTATAAGCCAATAATAGATTTTGCGGCCTGGTATGGTGGAGCTTGTGCAGGATGACGCGGTTTCACTCTACCGGCTCGCACGAATGAACGGAAAGATATTTTGTAATTCTGTTTTCATATTTCGCAGTCGATAACAGTGGCCTAAATCCCAACGTTGAAAACCGGGTAAAAATCGAAGGAAAGTGGGTATTTTGGCGACTAAATTAGCTTTGAATACTTGGGAAACATAGAATAAAATGCGCTGATTCACTCGCTTTTGCGGCGGTTAATGTAAATAATGTTTTCATCGGTACTTGGACTTTGGGGAGGTATAGACCTACAAAACGAGAGGTATCATTCGGTCGTCGGACTTATGAGGATTAAATTATAGATTTTAAAAAGTAGTTGTTGAAAAAAATGACCGTTTTTACAGCTATTTTTTCCCTGCTGGGCAGGGGTTGGGATTTTTCTTGAGGCAATGTTTTATGGCCGCATGCCCTTCCTGACGCCAACCTTGGTCGCCTCTTACGACACACAGGGATATGGTACACCTATTCTAACAGGGGCATACACCGGGACCAGTACACTGGTACTAGTCAGGAGGCCCAATGCAGAATCGTGTACGACCCTGCTGATTCCGTGTTAGAATAGTGCAACAGGTGTAAATTGACTGTCCAGCCACACAGAAACGTGAATCAACTTGTTGCCAACTCTGGATATGGATAGTATGGCCGCCATGACAGTTTACAAAATGGTCGCCATTAAATACACTTTTCGTCATATTTCAGCCGCAAATTGACATGAAATTACAAAATTAGGGTCGATTTCCATGTTTTTGAGCATGCCTGAGCTGATGGGAGTATAGAAAAAAACATTGCTCCATCCATTTTCTAAAAATAATATGACTTGTTTTTCACTATATTATTTTTAAAGAAATGTTCAGGCTCGAATTAGAATGTCTGATTATACAAACCACAATCAATGAATTTTACAACTTTGCTATAAAATGAACCTAAACTACATAACTGTGTGTTTTTCTGTTACCCAGGACTAACTGAAAAATGAAAGCCGCAAGAATTTCTCACAGGGGGTTCAAGGGATCGAGAAGAAGAAGAGCATGTAGACTGGAATAAATGCTTTATTTGCCAGGACAGTTCAAAAACTAGCAAGTCAACGCCACTTCGAAAGACTACAATCGTTGGTGTGAAAACTGTAGCTGAATGTTGCAAAGAAAGAGAGAAATATAATGACGCTAAATATGTTGACTCATTCTCAAGAATCAGAAAATATTCTGTACCGGAGCACGTCGAAAAGATTCAATGGCACAAATTCTGCTATAGTGACTTTACTCACGCACAAAAAATAGACAGACTGAAGTCAAGGATTCAGCCACAATCTGTGACTTACGCAGAAGAGATACCCACAACATCAGGTTCCTCAGAGAAATACCATGTCCCAAAGTCACTAAGATCCGCGCACAGCGCTATGGATTGGTCAAAATGCGCTTTCTGCCAGACTGACATTCCTGGAAAAGCTGGTGTCCTGACAAATGTTGAATTTGATCACACATCATCCAGGATGCTTAGTTTGGCCCAATTTGACCCCACCATGCGTCACAGGTTTGCAGGTGTTTCAGACTTGATGGCAGCTGAAGGTAAATATCACCTCAAGTGTTATGTTTCTTTTCGCAGAAAGTATAAAAAGGAGAGTGGAGAGAAAAACCAGTCTCCTGAAAGCATCTGTTTCAGAAATGTGATGAACCAGCTTGAGAAAGAGCTGCAGAAGGGACATGTGTTTACCCTGAAAAACATCTGGGAACACTACAGCATGCTGTTATTGAATGATTTTGGAATTGAGGCTGGAGCCTACAAAAGCTACAATTTCAAGCAGAAAGTGGAGGTTCACTTTGGTAGTGACAAGGTGACATTCGTGCAGCCATTGGATGTCACAAAACCCCTCATAGTTGCGTCCTCAACTGTGACAAAGTTTGCCATGAGAACCGCCGTGAATGATTTATCTGAAGAAGGTGAAAGTTCTGAAGAAGATGAATTGGCCCAGTGCAGTCTGCCTCATCATGAGAACGAAATCCTTAGCTGGATCTTCAGAGTGGGCATAAAGATTTACAGTGACGTAAAACACTCTCCAGGGCATAGCATTATCGGTGAACTGAACACAGAAAATGCAGAGCGAATTGTACCTGAAACCCTGTACATGCTTGTAAAGCTTCTTTGTGGTGGTGACAGCACTGACAAGATGGACAATGAAGAAGCGGATGAGACAGATACCAAGAACAAAGTTCTGAGCATCTGCCAAGACATTATTCATGTGGCTTCAGGAGGCAAAAAGAGGCTTCAGGAGGCTTCAGGAGGAAAGACTGCCTCCAACTCGCGATGCTCTGATTCTACACATCAAGCGAGCGCACTACCAGACTTTTGTGTGGAGAAGAGCCTTGGAATCTGAACCACATCTACCTGCACCTGAGAACTGTGGGTGGGAACAGGTCGTCAAAGATGGCAACGAGACATTTCAGCCGCGACTCATGACTGCACAGCCTATTACTGCTTACTGTGTAGAACTGACGACATGCAAATGCCGTGGGTCATGCTCAACTCGACGGTGCAAATGTACACGGAATGGACTGCCTTGCACGAATGCATGTGGATGCAAAGCCCTTTGTAGGAACCCGTTCAGTGTACAAACCGATCAATAGCTCTGAAAATTGTACTTGGGTGTTCTCACAACACTTTTCTCTTCTGCAAAGCAACGTAATTTTGTGTTAGAAAGAATCTGACAGCTGTTGAAATAACCTTTGACTGACTGTAAACCCATCTCCATCAATAGTGCTAAACATTTTCTTTTTCACATTTGTTGCTCGTATGTGCATTTTCAATTTCGTCTTTAAGTTGTCAATTATGTGAAAAGTTGTGATCCAGTACAAAAATAAAGCACAAAATAGTGTTCCTCATGTCAGATTACATAGTATTTCACAATCATGACAAATTTCTGGCTAGTACAATTTGCAGTAAGAAAAAGACTAAATCTGATGGCGACCATTTTGATTACTGTCATGGCGGCCATAATATTCAGATGCAGACTTGGCAACAAGTGGAACTAGACTTGGTCATGCCTAGACTCTTCAAAAACACCAGTTGCACCATTCTAACATGAAATTAGCAGCGAACCTATTTTCTAGGCTAGCTACAGATTTTGGCTTCTAGACTATACTCATTTCGCCGACCTCGGAATGATGACAGGCTGAGTCAACCCCCTGGTGTGAATTCAGGACCATGGGATCCCATGGGATCCCAAACCGCCACCCTAACCACTAAGCCAACACCAGGGGGTTGAAAAATAGCCAACTAAGCCAACTGTTGAAAAATATGCAAAATTCACCTAAGCGGTTCGGACAAACGAACGGAAAATTATTTTTGAATTCTGTTCTCAGATTATACAGTATCTATAGGGTAGTAATGAGATTACCTCGAATATCCGAATAAAAAAGGCTTAGGCTTAGTAGCTTAGCCGCGGCTTGCAATTTTTACGAGGAAAAATAACGTTCTGGAAGGAATTTCTCTTCCGCCATCATCCGAATAATTTTCCGTTTGCACGAGGACAAAGACAAAGGATAGACCGAATAAAAATGCCTTGTTACACAAAAATAACCCTTATAATTCACATGTCAAAATTTATTCAACTGAAATGTAATTCCCTTCTCGTTTCATAGAGGATATGGATATCAGAAAGTTTTTCACGACAGCATCAAGTAGCACATCCCCGACCACTCTCCTGGAGCAATCAAGTTCCCAGAAAGAGGTGGACGATTCAAAGGAGAAGATAGCAGAAAAGGGTGCATGTGCGAGTACTCGGCCTAATTTCCCAGATCTGCCTTTTCAACCTCATGATGTCAGTTGTATCCCAGTCCAAATACTGCCAAACCGAAAGTTAAAGTTTCAACAACAGTGGTTCAAAGATTTTCCGTGGCTTCATTTTGATCAGAGCATCGGCGGTGTACTCTGTCACACCTATACGGACGGTTCTCGTGAAAACTTACCAAATTTGCCCGCTGTGCAGAAGACGCATTTGTCTCAAAGGGCTTTTGGAACTGGAAAAAGGCTACAGGAAAATTCAGACAACACGAACGATCAAACACACATAGGCTTGCCTCTGAAAATCTGAAATGTCGCAGAAGTCAACCTTTGTGTCCATGTGCAGCTGAGCAGCAAACTGCTCGAACGGCAAAGATCTGCATGGTCAGCACTTCTGAAGATTATCACTTCACTGCAAAATTTAGCCCGACAAGGTTTTGCAATTCGTGGGAAGGATGCCTCTGAAGGGAATTTCAAAATGCTCTTACAGTTGCGGGCCGAGGATGATGCAAACCTCAAGACGTGGCTGTCAAGGAAGACGACGTTCACAAGTGGAGAAATTCAGAACGAAATTCTACAGTTTATGAGTCATGCCATCCTCAGAAATATCTGCAGTTACGTGAATGAAATGTCCACTCAGTTCGGACTCGTAACTGATGGAACACAAGATATTCAGGGTAATGAGCAGGAGTCGGTGTGTGTGCGCTATGTAACGGATTCCTTTGATGTTCAAGAAGATCTCATCGGCCTCTACCAAGTATCGTCAACAACAGGAGTATCACTTTGTAAGATGCTTCAGGATGTCCTAATTCGGTGTCAACTCCCTATTGAACACCTTAGAGCGCAGACTTACGATGGGGCAAGCAACATGTCCGGAAAGTACAAGGGCTGTCAAGCACAGCTAAAAAAACTCCACCCGCTGGCCAATTATGTTCACTGTGGAGCTCATGTCACCCAACTCATTACATCCAAAGCCCTACAAACTGCACTGTTCATAAGAGATGCCCTTGATTATGTCCAGGTACTCGGCAACATCTACAACAACTCTGGAAAATTCAAGCATCTGTACTTGAATATCCACGCTGACGATGCTGACACTCCTTGCCCTACACGCCTGAGGCCAATTTGCCCGACGCGTTGGTTAACTCGTTCTCCTGCCGTGAAATCGATATTGGATAACTATGAAGCGGTACTGGATTCTCTTTAACAAGCAAGTGATGACTTTGGTACGAACACGGCATCGCGAGCCAATGGTATTCGAAGCTCTTTCATCAGGAAAGTGTGTTCTCTGTCTGTTTGCATCATTGCTCGTTCTCCAATCCCTTGAATACCTCAATAAGGCACTTCAGGGTTCACAAGTTACCGTCTCTGGTATGCTTACTGCTGCAAAGGTAACTGCACAGAATGTCCAATCTCTCCGTACCGACCAGACGTTTAAGGAGGTTTTCGAAGCAGCACAACAGAAGCTCTCGCAGTGCCAACTAGATCCAGTGACCCTCCCTCATAAGCGCAAACTTCCGAAGAGACTTGATGGAGGCATGCAGGAATACACTGCCAATTCTGCAGAGGAGGTATACAGAGTTGAATTTTTCACAGTCATCGACAGCGCATCCGAGAACTTGAACGAGTACTTCACATCAACCGACCTCATGGCGTATAGGGACTTGGGTGAAATGCTCCTGTCTGGGTCATTCAAACCACAAATAGTCCGCAAATATCCCGAACTGTCTGATTCCCGAGAGCAAGAACTTTGCTTCTTTCGTAACCAGTTCAGTGGTTCATCTGTTGAGGATTACCGTAAGATATTTGTGGACATGGTGCCGGAAGTCCGTCGAATGTTCCTACAGGTAGAACGTTTGCTCAGGCTTCTATTGGTTTCCCCAGCAAGTTCATGCGAAGTTGAACGGTCATTCAGCGCACTCAGACGTATGAAGACTTGGTTACGTTCCACAATGACCCAACAACGCCTCAACCATCTCATGATCTGTCATGTTCACCGAGATCGTCTGACTGCACTTGACCCCCAAGACATTGCAAAAAAGTTTTTAACTGGATCGGCAGACAAGAAGGTTCATATTTTTGGCAAGTTTTAAGGTAAGTTGACCGTACTCGTGTAATATCAATTTGTATGTCAGTCTCGTTTTCAGTTTATGTTTAGTGAATCAGTTCAAGGGTCGTGAGAAGGAGGCTTGATAAACAATTATATATATATATATATATATATATATATATATATATATATATATATATGTATTTCTTTGATGACACTTGAAACTTTGACATGTGTATGATTAATGTTTAATTAATTTCGCTCCGTCTGCTTACATTTGATAAAAAGATGGTCGATAGATGGTCAGATTAATTTAAGGGATTTGTGTGATCAGAAGACAGCATGTCAACGAGCGTATAAAATCAAGAACTTGCAAGGGTATACTTGCTGTGTCCATGCCGGCACGAAGTGGGCTTCGTGGTATGGACATGCAATGTCCCCCCCCCCCCCACTTTTCAAAAGCAATCGACGCCCATGAGTGGAGGAAATGGGAAGGGGAGACAGCATGAGGAGAAGGGAAGACAGCGTGAGGGGAAGGGGAGACAGCATGAGGAGAAGGGAAGACAGCGTGAGGGGAAGGGGAGACAGCATGAGGAGAAGGGAAGGTAGCGTGAGGGGAAGGGGAGACAGCATGAGGAGAAGGGAAGACAGCGTGAGGGGAAGGGAAGGTAGCGTGAGGGGAAGGGAAGGGGAGAGAATACGGAAGGAAAGACAGTGTGAGGCGAGTGAAGTGGAAGGAAAGACAGTGTGATGGGAGGGAAGGGGAAGGAAGGGGAAGGGAAGGCAGCATGAGTGGAGGGAAGGGGAAGGGAAGGCAGCGTAAGGGGAAGGCAAGGCAGTGTGAGGGGAGGGAAGCTTTTTCAACAGGTTCTCCCAGTTTGATTTATTCCTATCCATTTTTACAGCGCGGCGACATCGCACTGTTATATAATTGGCTATTCTGTCCTGTGTCTTCCGTCACACTTATGGCCTCATACGTCCCTTTGATCTGAGGGTTATAAATAGAAATTTGTCCAACGTCACAACTATTCCCATCCTGCATGCTAATTCACCGTGTCTACATTTAAATTTTATAACTGCAAAATTGTTTCGTCATTCTTAACCTGGACTTTTACTGCCCCCAGCCGCGCGATATCGAAGTATTCGCTTCTTGTTGTGTTACAGGTGGAAGTGAAAACGAAAATATGAAAACAATTCAACAATTTTTCCACTCAAAGAGCTTCCTAAAAGACTAACCATTACTAGAGAGTACATACTTTTACTCGCAACGACCCACAAAACAGCTGTAGTGGTTTTCATGAGCATTTGGACAAGAGGCTTGTAAGGTCATTTAAAAAAGAAACTTGTTAAGATACCGTCCGTCCAGCCTTGCAGAAATATGAGACATGCCATCAGATAAATTTCATATTTCCCCAAGTTCGGCAGGGGGACCACGGAGCAACATCGACAATGAATAAATTGGCAACACTGTACATGATAGTTAACTGTGAGGGGGGTGTTCGGAGAATTTGGGGTGCTGTACACACTCCCCCCCCCACCCCCACCACAGCTGGGGGGTACAAGAAAATCCATGGAGGTTCATAATGATGTAACACCTTGCACATTCAACTCACATAATCCCAAGGGCAAGGCGTGCCCATTCGTTGCCGAAACCATCCCTCAAGTATTCTCCGGAATTGTACAACACGACAATACACTGCACAATAGTGCTGAAGCAAACCACGGTATGGTTGTGTTGTGTTTTAGCATATCCGTGCAAGCCCTGCACAGCACTGCTGTAATGCACACCTCCGACACATTTTTGCACCCTGGTGCTGCACATTCGTCTCAGCCTCTGCACGTCCACGTGCCGGGAACACCCAGAGCGCTCTCAAGCGGTGGAAACAAGAATCACACAAAGGTCTTTGGAGGGTCATTTTAACTCGGCAAACAAACTCGCCATAAACAGCAATATTTAGATCAAAAGAACATTTTGCAATGGTTAATGTGGTGAATTGAGGTGAATTGAGGGACATGACGCGGGATCACATGTTGTGCGTCTCGCGTATAAGGGGAGGTCTCCGCGGCACGGGGTGATTGTCCCCGGGGCATTGCCATTTACATCGGCTGTTCACTTGGTGCTCATTGACTGAAGGTGCTCATTGACTGGTGAGAATGGAGATTATATCGAACTCCGTGCTTACGCGGATTTATTCTGCGGTGATTAATTGCACATGTATACGTTACTGCTTATGTACTCCTAGCTGAACCTGTATTCCCCGGTGTGCCCGCAGAAGCGGCTCCAATCAAATGGAATAAAGCCTAAACTCTGAAGGTTCTTCTCTCGCTTTCACTTCAATTTATTCCATTTGGTTTTCTCGGCTCTCTCAACCAACGATGGACAAGATCTACAAACCAGAGAGGTTCGACGCAGACCCAAACGCGACTGACGCAGAAATGAAATGGTCGCATTGGTTCTGTTCCTTCTCACACTATCTGACCATCATCGAGGAGGGAGCTGACAAATTTGCCGCTCTCGTGAATCATGTCTCGCCCAGCGTGTACAGGCTCTTCTCGGAGTGTGACACTTACGAAGCAGCGATCGACGTGCTGCAGGCGCTCTACGTGAAGCCCAAGAACGAGGTATACATACGACATCTTCTCAACACACGCAGGCAAGCAGCCGGGGAGACAATCGATCAGTTCCTGCAAGCTCTGAATCAGCTGGGAAAAGACTGCAGCTTCCGGGCCGTAAGCGCCGAGGAACACCGAAAGGAAGCGACACGGGAGGCATTCATCCAAGGACTCAGATCAGCCCACATACGGCAACGCTTACTAGAGAAAGCGCAACCCACTCTTGACAAGGTAGTCGATCAGGCTCGAGCGATGGATACGGCTCAGCAGCAATCTGAGTCATTTGGGACACCGATGCTGCTAATGAACACTGCTACGATGGGAACCCAAGGAACCCCACTGGCACAGACACAGCCAGACATAGGGGATGGAGAAACACCCGAGGAGCCGGATACCCAGGCCACGTCAAACTCCTCAGCAACTGCTCCGGTTGGTAAATGCTTATTTTGTGGGTACAAAAGGCACCCTCGTCAAAAATGCCCCGCCAGAGATGCCACATGCATGAATTGCGACAAGAAAGGGCATTATGCCAGGGTATGTAAATCTACTCTAAGGAGAAATAAACCCACTTCTGCGGCTCTCTACTTGCAAAATAAATTAACTGCAGCCTCCCCGGGGAATCTATCCAAGGCTATCATCAACGTACGAATTAACGGGCATATGGCTGAGGCACTGATTGATACCGGTAGCTCTGAAAGTTTCGTCAACAGCTCGCTAGTGAAGGGCAGGAAATGGATAATCCACCCGACTGACAATACGGTATGCATGGCCGCCACATCACTACAGTCCCGCGTACGAGGGTACTGCAATGTTGAATTGGACGTAAAAGGGTACACGCATCGGGATGTAAGGGTACTGGTGCTTCGTGATTTGTGCGCAGACGTAATTCTGGGTCATAATGTCCTCAAGCAGCACACGAGCGTCGAAATACCCTTTGGAGGAAGCAAGCCTCGTCTAATTTTAAATGCGTTGACCACCGCGGAGGTGACGTCCCCCCAGCTGTTCGCTAACTTGTCGCCGGTCTGCAAACCGATAGCGATCAAATCGCGGCGATATACCACTGCTGACATGAATTTCATCACTTCAGAAACCAAGCGATTACTGGAAGAAGGAATTATAGAACCGAGCGATTCGCCATGGCGCGCACAGGTGTTAATAACCAGCAGTCAGAACCATAAGAAACGAATGGTTGTCGATTATTCCCAAACGGTCAATCGCTTTACCCAACTCGATGCCTACCCCCTGCCGCGCATAGACGAGATGGTCGAACGCGTAGCCAATTATAAGGTATTCAGCACCATCGACTTGCGAAGTGCCTATCATCAAATTCCCATCCGAGAGGAAGACAAACCTTACACCGCATTCCAGGCAGGTAGACGCCTCTACCAATTCAGGAGAATACCTTTCGGTGTCACGAATGGGGTAGCTTGCTTCCAACGGGTTATGGACGACATCATCTCAGATGAAAACCTCAAAGACACTTTTGTTTACGTGGACAATGTCACAGTGTGCGGTAAGGATCAGGGGGAACATGATATGAATCTGGACAGATTCTTGAGCATTGCTAGAAAATATAATCTGACTCTCAACTACGAGAAATGCGTATTCTCGGCAAGGTCAATTGACCTTCTCGGCTACACGATAGCCGACGGCACAATTAAGCCTGATCCTGAACGATTGCGCCCACTTCGTGAGTTACCCCCACCTCAGGACCTGCAGACAATGCGCCGGGTGATAGGCATGTTCGCTTACTATGCGAGATGGATTTCGCAATACTCCGAGAAAATACATCCCCTAGTGCATTGCAAAAACTTTCCACCAGATGCCGCTGTTGTAAGAACTTTCCACAGCCTCAAGGATGATATCAGTAAGTCCGTGGTTTTATCGATCGATAGCTCGGTGCCCTTTGTGGTGGAAACCGACGCTTCAGATCACGCGATAGCTGCTACACTTAATCAGTCTGGGCGGCCGGTCGCGTTCTTCTCGAGAACTCTCTCTAGAAGCGAGCAGAGACACTCAGCGATAGAGAAGGAAGCGTACGCCATCGTCGAAGCGCTGCGGAAATGGAGACATTATTTACTGGGAAACCACTTCACGCTCGTTACGGACCAACGATCCGTGGCATTCATGTTTGATGGGAAAAATAACGGGAAAATTAAGAATGAAAAAATTATGAGATGGCGGATAGACCTAGCTTGCTACAGTTACGACATTGTTTACCGGCCCGGGAAGGAAAACCCTGCTGCAGATACCTTCTCTCGGGTCTACAGTTCGGCAACAATCAGTCAGGCTTTGCAAGACCTACACGTGTCTCTCTGCCACCCAGGGGTAACCAGAATGGCACATTTCGTGCGCAGACAAAATCTTCCCTATTCTATTGAAGATATTAAACAAATGAATGCTTCATGCCCTGTTTGTGCTGAACTAAAACCCAGATTCTATGGCGCGGCATCTGGCAGACTGATCAAGGCCACTTCTCCCTTCGAGAGACTAAACATCGACTTCAAAGGGCCCCTGCCGACCGAGACAGACAACAGATACATATTCACCGTTGTTGATGAATATTCAAGGTTCCCTTTCGCATTTCCGTGCTCGGATATGACCTCGGGCACTGTCGTGAGATGTCTCTCTGACCTCTTCGCTATGTTTGGGAAACCTTTGTACATACATTCAGACAGAGGGCCGTGTTTCATCTCGGCCGGGCTAAAACAATTCCTACTAGAGCTCGGCATAGCAACTAGTCGAACGACGGGTTACAACCCACAGGGTAACGGGCAGGTGGAACGGTATAACGGGGTTATTTAGAAAGCCGTAACTCTGGCGTTGAAATCAAGAGGACTGGGCCCCGAGCGGTGGGAGGTTACCCTTCCCGACGCTCTGAATTCCATACGCTCTTTGCTCTGCACGTCCACCAATGCAACTCCTCACGAACGAATGTTTACTCACCAGTGACGTTATGTTGACGGTCAAACGGTGCCCAACTGGCTGACCCATCCCGGAACAGTGTTCATGAAACGCCCGGTACGACAAAGCAAGTATGAACCCCTGGTGGAGGGGGTCGAACTCATTGACACTAATCCAGAGTATGCTCATGTCAGGCTCCCGGATGGCAGGGAGACCACTGTGTCGGTTCGCCATCTGGCTCCCTCAGGTACTCCTCCCGCAGGTACACCACCTTCTGGCACTCCTCCTTCTGACATCCCCTCCCCAGGTGTTCCCCCCCAGGAACTCCACCGGGCGACGGGGCTGCCGCGTTCCACCCGAGAGCGATCGAGGAGTCATCCCCGGCACAAGTCGAGGCTCACCAAGAGGATCGGGAGCCTCCCTCAAGTGAAACTGCCATTTACTCCCGGAGAGGTCGACGAATAAGGCCCCCTCGACGACTCATTCTGTAAAGGGGATTATCGGCATTCTCGCTGCTCATGCTCCTATATGCTCATTATATCATATATCGATGCTCATTACCATGCTCCTACAACTCAAAATAATCACTGCTTGGCATGTATGCTTCTGTAGACCTATTAGTCCGCGTTGCTTGAAATGTATACTCCTATAGTGCTAAAGCAATCATGGTGTGTAAGTTGGGCCCCTAGTTGCATTTTAAAGGTGGGGAGAATGTGGTGAATTGAGGTGAATTGAGGGACATGACGCGGGATCACATGTTGTGCGTCTCGCGTATAAGGGGATGTCTCCGCGGCACGGGGTGATTGTCCCCGGGGCATTTCCATTTACATCGGCTGTTCACTTGGTGCTCATTGACTGAAGGTGCTCATTGACTGGTGAGAATGGAGATTATATCGAACTCCGTGCTTACGCGGATTTATTCTGCGATGATGAATCGCACATGTATACGTTACTGCATATGTACTCCTAGCTGAACCTGTATTCCCCGGTGTGCCCGCAGAAGCGGCTCCAATCAAATGGAATAAAGCCTAAACTCTGAAGGTTCTTCTCTCGCTCTCACTTCAGTTAATTCTGTTCAGAGGATGAACATTTAAAACACTGGGTCGATGTGTCAATCGGACAAAGCAATCCCCTCATCAAACTCCCTGTTTCCAAAAATCTATGGAGTTCGCCTGTCGACTGGAAAGGGGGGGGGTGTTAAGGAAGTTCAGGGGCAGCACCCCCAAGACCCCCTGCTGCACAAGCTAATTCCGCTTTCCACGTTATAAAATATGAATAGTCTGAGAACCAAGACAGGAAAATTCAAACTTGTAACATACCCCCTACAACATTACTTTGGATATATAATATGAAAGGTGAATCTCTCAGGGTCAAGATAAGCCCTGGCGTCACCTTCTTTTAAAGGAGACGAGCGCTCTTCTGAACCCTTACCCCAGACGACTCAAACAGCTTCTAAAAATCGAACCGAGTAACCGAAAATCATAAAGAACATAACATGACCCTGCTCAAATGTGATGAATCAATTCTTTACTTGGGTCCGTTTAACCCCAAAATTTTATTTCCTCCATTTTTGGTGAGAGCCATGGCTTGACTTTTACCTCTTTACCCCTCCCCCCTAACGCAACAGGCAATTATAACGAAATCATCAAAATGTTAGACGTGGGGAAATATTTTACATTACTTGATTAGATATGCTTATTTCATGTAAAAGTGTTTCTGGGTCATTTTAAACCCGATTGTCACTTTCGAAGTGCATTTTTGAGCGAGTTGTGTTCAGTTTCGCCCCCCCCTATCTACCTTCATACGGTCCTTCACACGGCTTAAAACCGCTTTTCCTGATTATTAACTGTGCCCATTACATATCTATCATCAAAAACACATGTTAGTTTCTAAAATGGTTTAATTGTTTTATATTTTAAAAATTTGATGTGCAGGGAGAGTATTCACTGTTCTTCAATCATCATCAATTGCATACCTCTTACCACCAGGCACTCTATGCTGATAGAGAAAAGGAATGTAGACAGCAATTTCTACAGATTGTTCTATGTGGTTGCAATTGCTTAATTTCTACGTGGTTGCAGCAGGTTTATCGGCATTTTAAGGAGATGGGGATGGGCCAGGCATCTGCCTGTGGGATGGCCAGACGGAGGCCACTGGAGTACCGGCGGAAAGTGGACGCAGCGATGCGCTGCTCTGGCACATGCTCCCATATAGTGGGGCAACTTAGCATAACAATTGTGCATTTTGTGAGGAAAGCACCAAATTTGGCACACCAGTAGCCTAACATATTATGAATAGATTTGGATATTGGGCCATCTTAAATTCAGCCGCTGATGGCTGTGGCAGCCATTTTCCACTGCCATCAAAAATTTTGAGATGGCCCAATATCCAAATCTGTTCATAATATGATAGGCTACTAGTGTGCCAAATTTGGTGCTTTCATCACAAAATGCACAATTGTGATGCTATATTTAGCTTCTTTGCCCCACTAATTAATACCTTACCTGAATTTCTACATTGAGTTCACTGAAAGTCACCAAATGACTGCAGTTGGTGAAAATAGTGTGTACAAGTAAAAATATGATGGCTTACTGAGTCTGGTTATCAACTAACACGTCTATTTTTATAAAAGCTGTCTTCTATTTTGTCCCACTACCGGCAGGTGCACCTGGGGGCTGTGTAGCCAAAATGTGCATTGCTTCCACACAGTCATGAAAATAAACATGGCATGATCATGTTTGCTGGAGTATTATGGGTTTATGAAATTGACAGAGTTGTTTCGAATCAGTTGTCCACTATCAAATGTTTCCATCTCAAGTTCATCAATTGTTGTGTTTGTTTTAAAGATTATTTAAGACTATATTATGAGAGATATAACAGAATCCTGTTGGCGTTTTGAAAAAATCCAATTTTTTTATTATTATAGTTTTGGGGTGGGGGGGGCTAAAACACTTCCCTGCACCCAGGAAAGAATGGGATCGGGGATAATTTATTAGCTTTTACATAGCCACAAAGGCTTATGCACTATAGAGATTTAAATATATATATATATTTATATATATATATATATATATATATATATATATATATATATATATACAGTATATATATACAGTATATATATTGTTGCGAATTCGCGCCCGCCGGCGTGCGAGCGGCCACGTAACTCGAATCGCGGCACGTCGCCCACCGGACGGACAATTCCGTCGTGACCCTCTCGGACCAACGCCAGGAACTAGTCACGGGTGGGCCTTTCGGCCTCACCACGATCGTGCCAATCGGTCCCCCGCGTGGGATAGGGTTGTTCGCCAAATTAGACCTACCTAAGTACCCACACGGAGGTAGACCGGGTGATCGCACCTCGCCGCAGGTCGACTTCGGACACGGGCCACTTTAAGCGACCCGTTCCGTACTATCGGGATAACCGAGCGGTGTTATCATCAACCTCGACGGTTACGATTAATTCTCGGGCATATTTTGCCAACTACCAACCGTTTACATGAAGTAAGATGGAGATTCAATTAAAGAAAAGACGAAGCGAAACGGGAAAAACAGTTCAACATAATTCACATTTATTTCGCGGCACACGGATAGCACACATATATAATTACAACAATTATGCACCAAAAGCAAATGTAACAAAAGAAACACAATGCAGATCTACTACCGACTACGCGAGCACACGGCAACACTTACACAGTTTTACTTTACAGACGGCGCCGACAACACATATACTCCAAAGCAAAAGAAAAAGGGGCCACCCTCAACTACAAGGGGGCAGACGGGCCTGGGGCCGAGACCGCGTCGAGCCTACCCGTCTGGTGATGAGCCGCAAAATGGCGGCGGTGCCCCGACTCCGCGCTCCTCCCCGGGCCTCGCTGGCATTGCCTGGAATGGAGTGGGAACGGGGCCCCCCTTTTTGCACTATCTCAGCGCGGGGGGGAAACAGGGGGGGTTGTTGATGCTCTGGGGAAAGAGGATAGCTGGCTTCCTTGGGTCCCGTGACGAGCGACTCCACTGCGCCCTCGACCGCATTCCCGGTTTCTCCTCTCTACAGCTCCCCGACAGACTCCGAACCGCGACAGACCGACTCCCCTCCAGACCCGTCTTGACTGCCGCCGCCACACCTCTCCAACTCGAGCCCGAAACAGAAACTCTCTCGCTGCCGCTGCCACTGCCGCTGCCACTGCCACACCTCTCCAACTCGCCCGAGCCCGAAACTCTCAACTGACTCAATTCACCCCGCGCTCGGCGCTTTATAGTGTGACAGGAGAAACCATATGCAGATTTTCGGATCAGGATCGGCTCGGGGGCGGAGCCACGCTCGCCCATTGGACGGAGGAAAAGTGGGCGTGAATCATTCCTGATCCGCGAATCTGCATATATCGATTCAACTCCGACGCGCCTGGAGGCGGGGCCAAATCGCCCCGCGCTCGCTGATAGGACGGAACAGAAGTGGGCGTGAATCATTCCTGATCCGACTTCCCCGGAAAGGCCGCTTTTTGCACCCGCTGCTCGGCGCGCGCCCTGTATGAGTCCAGGATCGGTGCCCACAAGCGGTGCGGGAATGGCGGCAGAAGGAGGAGAGGTGAAGGTGGTGGAGGGTTCATTGTGGTGGTCCCTGGCCACGGTGACGCTTGGAATGGCGGTGATGCGATGATTGCGAGAGCGAGTTGTGACGGTAAAGGTCGTGGCTGTTGGCGTTGTTGTTGTGAAGCGGCGTTGCGGTTGGTGGTTGTTGTGTGATGGCAGTTGAGACGTGGTTGGTTCAAAATAAAGATAGAACAGAAAAACGGCTATCTTGAAGGGTCGCAGCCCGAATGAATCACATTTATTCCCTCCAAACAACGGGTTTGGGCTAACTACACATATACTTACAGAGATATCTCACCTACAGGACCTGAATGGTGGTTTGCGAATTTCCTCAACCACAACACTACCCCCTCCCATTTTTACAGACTCGTCCCGAGTCGTCAAATTTTCGTGTGCCATCATGTGTAGTTCTCCCCTAGTACGTTTTACCTACGGATCCCTGAGTGCGACATTCATGGTATTCGTGTCCCCAAAATAAATAACCTGAGGGCTGAGTGACTAACTAAACAAACCCACTCACACGGACGACTTAAATAAAATTGCCGGCGCTAAGACATACATGCCGGGGGCGCACTCACATGTACAGTACTATATATCTTAACCTTAATTTACAAATTTTACACTAAACCATGGCCCATGATCAATGGACTGCAAAAAGAAAGCAGTTAGCAGGGAGCCAGGCTGCTCACATGCAGTCTCTGGCTCAAACAATGCAGGTGACAGGGAACGTGGCCAGCTGCTCACACGCAGTCCAAGGCCTTCCCTTTTGAAATGAACCCAGTGAACCACAACGGTGCATGGGCTGCACAAACGCAGTCTCCGTGCCAGCTCAAGTGGCACACGCAATGAACACAATGAATGGATGGATGAATGGATGGACGCAAACACGGTGCATGGGCCGCCACTGCAGGCCCGTGTTGTAGCTGCCAACAGGGCAGTTCTCGCAACTTGCAAACTGTTGCTTTCTGATCCTGGCGCACATGGAAATGAACAGGGGGGGGCAAAGCAAATTTGAATTGAACGGGTCTGGTGAACAGGGGCAGTGGGCATAGCATGGCAAAGGTGAGCAGGCAACCACAGCCTGCAGAACTAGGCCATTGCAGGCAAACACAGCCGCAGACGATCTCGCCGGCACAGGCCTTGAAGGAACACAGCCAGCAGATGAAGTGGCCGGCACAGGCCTTGAAGCAAAACACGGCCAGCCGATGAAGTTGGCCGGCACAGGCCTTGCAGCAACGCAGCCAGCAGATGAAGCTGGCCAGCCTTTGCCATTCAGTGGAGGTTGGTGGAGGGAGTGCGGTGGTGCTGGCCACTCGGAAGGCGGGCTCGGACCTACCCTACGGTCTCCCTCCCAACCTATCGCCTTTGCCTGTCACTGTACCTAACCACTCCCTTAATTTGTCAAACCCCATTTAGCCCCAACTTATTTAATTAAAAAAAAAAATTCTCTCCCACTATAAATCGTCCCCTTACCCCCTTTATTGTCCTTGTTCGGCTAACCTATCCTGTCTACTATCCTACTCCCAACCCCTACGTTCCCTTCCCGGAGGGGAACAAGGGAGAGCTAGCCTCCTGTGCGAGGCCCAATCTAAGCCTCAGGATGGCCTCCCCAGAGTTCAGCGATTTATAACACAAAGTGGGTCCAGCGGCCCACAACGAGAGCGAAGGGATGGATGGTGCGGAGGGGTACACTTCCTAATCTACCCTAACCATTTTACTGTTAAACTACCCCGGGGCTTTCAACAAGCGCCTCGCGCTTTAACTATTGGTTCTAACAACCCAGATTCCCGTCGCCTGTGTTGGTGTCCTCACAATTTCGGGCATCGCCCCCCAATTTTCTCTCCGTGCCCTCACACGGTCTCATGGCCGGGACGCGTGGCTCCCCTTGGCAGGCACGACCCTCTGCCGAATCTCCAGCTATGGCACCCCCGGGCACTACACTGCCTCCGAGCCTACCAGCTCCCTAAACACCAGGGAGTGCCCCCCATGGCACCTCCCCTGAAACGCACACGTGGCAGGCTGGCTTCCCGGGCCCCTTTCCGAGGGTCACCCTGTGCCCACAACACTGCCCATGTGGCCAACGGCGCCCCGGGCCCCCGCACCAAGCGGACGCACCCGTGCCCACTACGCTATCCCGGCCCCCCCATGGGCCCTTGGCCTACCACGGCCGACTAGCCTGGTGTCCGGGGTACCCACTCAGCGATACTCACCTTTCGCAGCCACGCTCCCAGCCCGTCAACAGGGCTCCTGCACCCCACCAAACGGGTTTCGAGCCTACACTCCCACCAACAACAAAACGACCTCCATTTTTGTTAATTTGACTAACCCAGCTAACTCACTCTACACTGACCCCGGGGTCCCTTGGGCGGGAGTCACTCCTCCCCCTAATCACTCATCGCACCATGCATTCCCCATTCGCTCCATTCACACTGACCCGCTGGCCTCACTCACTCATCATGTACTCACCTCACAACTCTTCAACACACACACCGCTGAACTCTGCCATCCTTCTATCTGCATCCCCGAACTAACTCGTGCTCCCACGTCATCCCTTAAACTATAGCATGTTCCATTTAACACTACGTCGCTAAACTTCGTCCCCTCTACACATTCACAAGTCTGTCACTGTTCTCAAATGTCCCAAAAATTATTTCCCCAACCTACATCTGGCTACAATCCCTCTAACTAATCCATTCCACGGACTCCATGAGGACTTACCCCTGCCCCATGAAGTCGGTCTAACTAAGCTAACCCTTCCCCCTAACTAGTTTCATCCTGTGCCCAGGCCAAGGGGATCATCCACCCCTTGCCTGGGGAATCCTGTTCACCCGAAAGCGAGGCTTGCTTTTTTTTTTTCAAATTTTGCGCAGCACCAGCGCAGCAACTCACAGCTCGCGCACTTTGCACCTGCCCGTGACGTCATGCAGCTGCACGTGTACCTCGTCCCTCCTTGGACGGTACCATCCGGCAGGGATACCCCTCCTGCCGGATTCCAACCCCACGTGCAGCCATGACGTCACCGTGCGCATCAAAAAAAAAACACAAGCCCCACGTCTCAAGGGGTTCCCCACACGAACACATGTGCTTTGCCCGTTGGAGCTTAACACACCCGCTCGCGTGGAGAACCCGTCCGGTCCAAATCCGTTTACCTGCCTAAACTTTGTCCGTCCGCGGGATCGGCAAATCCACCGCGTGCGTTTCCGGGCCGGGACTTCACTCCCGCAAGCGAGCACATGGGGGCCTCGTGCGTTGCACAGCACGGACCTCGCGCTCGCTGCTGGGTGAACCCGGCGCGGTCCCCGAAACAACTACAGCCGCTACCCGGCTTTTGTCTCTCAATTGTCGTTGTCGTCTCCATTCGACCCACGCACACCTGTGTGTCACGACGCTCACACTCCACTCCATTCACACCGGGAGACGCGGCTGCATGCTCATACATGCCGACCGACATCTCCCTTACACACAGCGACCTTACACACGCTGTCTCTCTCACACTCGCCGCTCACTCACTCGTGCCATTTCCCTCACACAAACCATACCACTCACACACGCGGGGGCACTCGCCCGCGGTGTCTCATCCACACACGGCGTGCTGGGGAGCACGCCCTTCGGCACACTTGCCACTACACCACTCACACACGGGGTCGCTTCCACACACGGGGACGCACTCACACCTTGCACCATACACACCGGGACAACCACACTGGGGATTCGTGTCCCCACAAGGGTCTCCGGGGCCTCTATACCCCCCAAGCTCTCTGTGCACCTGTCCACAGCACCCGTCCCCTCAACCTCGCAAAGCACGACCGAACCCACCTGGTCGTGACTCGCTTCAAGGGGGCATACTCCCTCCCCTCGTTCCTGGAGGAGGCTATCTCGCTGCTCGCACCGGGTCTCTACCCAGTCCGCCAGCTCACCCCCATTATCCTCCACTACCTCCGTGTGTGTGTGCGTCTCTCACCCCGTCTTCATCGTGTAGTCTCTCCTCTATCGTTCCCATCGCCCGTGTCTCTGTACATTTATTTGTTTCTGTTGTCCCCTCGTGTCTATTGGTCTCTGCTTCTTTCTGGCGTCTTTCCCTTATCTTTATGTAGGTCAACCTTGCTTTCTCCTGGAGTCGCTCCCGTCCTTCCCTCTGTTTCACTCCTTGCTCTTTCACGATCTCCGCATACCTCATCCTTGCTTTCCGTCTTAATTGTTCTTTTCTCTCCCTTGCAATTACTTTCACCTCGTCTCTTGTCTCCCGTGTCTCTATACATTTTCTCTCCTTGTTCCTTATTTCTGTCTCTTCCTGGTTCCTTTTTCCTTCCCATCTGAGTCGTTCTTTCTCTCTGAGCCCCATTAGCTGTTCGTTCTCCCTCCGGAGCTCCTCAATCTCCGTTGACTCCAATCTCGCTCTCCGTTTTAGTTGTTCAATTTCACACTCATATAGTTGTTGTTTTCTCTCCCACTGTTCCTCCTGCTCTTTGTTTTCCAATCTCATTGTTTCTTTCAATTGGCTCATTTCCTTCCTGTGTTTCATTCACTGTTCTCTCACTACTCTTCCTCGTTTCCTCTCCTGACCTTCCTTCTCCAGTTTCATGGTTTGCTTCATTTGGTTAATCTCCTTTTTGTGTTTCATTCGCTGCTGTCTCATGACTCTTCCTTGTTTCCTCTCCTGTCTTTCCTTATCCAGTTTCATGGTTTTCTTCATTTGGTTAATCTCCATTTTGTGTTTCATTCGCTGTTCTTTGTCTATCTCCTCGTACTCCAGCCTCGCCTTTTCTTTCAATTGGTCAACCTCAGATTCATGTTCTTTTTGTTTTCTATTCCATTGTTCCTCTTGTTCTTCCCTCTCCAATCTCCTTGTGTCCTTCAACTTCTCCTCGTATTCCAACCTATTTTTTTCCTTTTGTCGTTCAGTTTCAAATTCATACTCTTCCAGTTTTTTATTCCACTGTCTCTCTTGTTCCTCGTTCTGCAATCTCATCGTTTCCTTTAATTGACGGATTTCTTTCTCCTGTCTCATTCCTTGTTCTTCATATTTCCTATTCCACTGTCTTCCTTGTTCCTCATTCTGCAATCTCGTTATTTCTTTCAGTTGGCTGACTTCCTTCTCCTGTCTGATTCGTTCTTCCATCATTACTCTTTCTTGCATCTCATTCTTTAATCTGGCCTTCGCTTCCAGCTGTTCGATCTGTACAGTGTGGTTTCTTAACGTTTCATTTTCCGTTGTCGTTCTTTCTTCTCTCACCATCCTCAACTCGTTTTGTAATTCCCTCTCTTTGTTTTGGTGTTTCTGTAACTCAGAAGCTTTCTTTTCCAAGTCCTTTCTCAATTTGCGTGCTTCTTCACTCATTTCATCTCTTCTTTCCACCGCTTCCCTCCTCAATTCGTCCCTTTTTTTACTGTATTCATTTAGTTTTTTCTGCCATTCCTTTCCCATTCTTATCTCCCCTTCCAGGATTTCTCCTTTAAACTGGCTTGCCCTTACCTCTCGCTTCAGTAGTTCCAATTCCCCATATTGTTTGCGTTTTTCCTTTTCGAGCTTTGTTTTCCTTTCTCCTTCCTCCCTCAATTCTCCCTGCAGTTCTTTGAACTGTTCTGACTTTTCCAGCAATTCCTCTGTCCTTTCCTCCAGCTGTCTCTCTCCTCTTTTTATCTTCCATTCTAGGCTTTCTCTTTCCTGATTGCCTGTTCTTACCTCTTCCTTCAATTGTTCCAACTCCCCATCGTGTTCACATTTTTTCTCTTCCAACTGTATTTCCCTCACTCTCCCCTCCAGTTCTTTGAACCGCCTTGCTTCCTCCAATAATTTTTCCATTAATTGTTTTACTTCCAAGTCGTGCTCCTTTTGTTTCTTTTCAAGCTCGGTTTTCCATTCTTCCTCCCATTGTTTCCTTTCCTGGGAGATACCAATCTGCTGTTCCTCTATTCTTTTGTTCAGTTTGCTCTTCGCATATTCCAACTGACGGGTATAAAACACTACCAAATTCTTTTTCCCACATAATTTGTCGACTCTATTGGCCAAGTCATGTTTTTGCCACCGAATTCGTTCCAGTAAATCGTCCAATCGCTGTGTCCCCCCGTACACATAATTTTTCTGAAGCGCGTCTGCGTGCCGTTGTGACTCGTCCACTCCACTTTGCACCTCCTCGATATATTCTTCATAACACTTCACCTTTTCCAAGACATCCCCCAATTGTGCCTGAAGCCTGCCAATGCTCGCATAGTCATCCTGCCACGCCTGCCATGGCACATGCCGTGACCACGTGCCTTGAACCGGTGACTGGGAGCTCATGCCTCGTGCTGTGCCATTAATATCAGCCCGCTCCGTGCTGCGCTGAGGTGCGATCGCGCTGCCATTGTGCGACTCCGTTTGCCGGCAAAGTTCGTGCTCAAGCCGCTCCCACTGACCACAGTTAGTGGTGGGGTTATAATTATAAAAAGAATGGACCTGGGCCATGGATCCTACATGACGACACATACCTAATACCCCCGGCTCCCGCTTGCCTTGAGACGCCATCTTATTTCTCGTAAAGGGTTAATTTAAATCGCTCGTAATATGGAGGGAATCGGGGGTCGCTCCTCTCACCCCTGGACCGATTCCCGTGAATTTAGCTGGAGACAGGAGAGCCCGTTTTCCCGCTCTCCGATACCAGTGCCGCGAGGAGGGGGATGAGTTTGTATCCCACTCCTGACACCGGTGTTGCGAATTCGCGCCCGCCGGCGTGCGAGCGGCCACGTAACTCGAATCGCGGCACGTCGCCCACCGGACGGACAATTCCGTCGTGACCCTCTCGGACTAACGCCGGGAACTAGTCACGGGTGGGCCTTTCGGCCTCACCACGATCGTGCCAAATGGGATAGGGTTGTTCGCCAAATTCGACCTACCTAAGTACCCACACGGAGGGTAGACCGGGCGATCGCACCTCGCTGCAGGTCGACTTCGGACACGGGGCACTTTAAGCGACCCGTTCCGTACTATCGGGATAACCGAGCGGTGTTATCGTCAACCTCAACGGTTCCGATTAATTCTCGGGCATATTTTGCCCACTACCAACCCCTTACGTGAAGTAAGATGGAGATTCAATTAAAGAAAAGACGAAGCGAAACGGGAAAAACAGTTCAACATAATTCACATTTATTTCACGGCACACGGATAGCACACATATACAATTACAACTATTATGCACCAAAAGCAAATGTAACAAAAGAAACACAATGCAGATCTACTACCGACTACGCGAGCACACGGCAACACTTACACAGTTTTACTTTACAGACGGCGCCGACAACACATATACTCGAAAGCAAAAGAAAAAGGGGCCACCCTCAACTACAAGGGGGCAGACGGGCTTGGGGCCGAGACCGCGTCGAGCCTACCCGTCTGGTGATGAGCCGCAAAATGGTGGCGGTGCCCCGACTCCGCGCTCCTCCGCAGGCCTCGCTGGTATTGCCTGGAATGGGGTGGGAACGGGGCCCCCCTTTTCGCACTATCTCAGCGTGGGGGGGTAACAGGGGGGGTTGTTGATGCTCTGGGGAAAGAGGATAGCTGGCTTGCTTGGGTCCCGCGACGAGCGACTCCACTGCGCCCTCGACCGCGTTCCCGGCTTCTCCTCTCTGCAGCTCCCCGACAGACTCCGAACCCCGACAGACCGACTCCCCTCCAGACCCGTCTTGACTGCCGCCACACCTCTCCAACTCGAGCCCGAAACAGAAACTCTCTCGCTGCCACTGCCACTGCCACTGCCACTGCCACTGCCACTGCCACACCTCTCCAACTCGCCCGAGCCCGAAATAGAAACTCTCAACTGACTCAATTCGCCCCGCACTCGGCGCTTTATAGTGCGACAGGAGAAACCATATGCAGATTTTCGGATCAGGATCGGCTCGGGGGCGGAGCCACGCTCGCCCATTGGACGGAGGAAAAGTGGGCGTGAATCATTCCTGATCCGCGAATCTGCATATATCGATTCAACTCCTACGCGCCTGGAGGCGGGGCCAAATCGCCCCGCGCTCGCTGATAGGATGGAACAGAAGTGGGCGTGATTCATTCCTGATCCGACTTCCCCGGAAAGGCCGCTTTTTGCACCCGCTGCTCGACGCGCGCCCTGTACGAGTCCAGGATCGGTGCCCACAAGCGGTGCGGGAATGGCGGCAGAAGGAGGAGAGGTGAAGGTGGTGGAGGGTTTATTGTGGTGGTCCCTTGCCACGGTGACGCTTGCAATGGCGGTGATGCGATGATTGCGAGAGCGAGTTGTGACGGTAAAGGTCGTGGCTGTTGGCGTTGTTGTTGTTGTGAAGCGGCATTGCGGTTGGTGGTTGTTGTGTGATGGCGGTTGAGACGTGGTTGGTTCAAAATAAAGATAGAACAGAAAAACGGCTTTCTGAAGGGTCGCAGCCCGAATGAATCACATTTATTCCCTCTAAACAACGGGTTTGGGCTAACTACACATGTACTTACAGAGATATCTCACCTACGGGACCTGAATGGTGGTTTGCGAATTTCCTCAACCACAACAATATATATCAAAAACAATGCAACTTTTTTTCCATATATTTCCATAAAACACTTCTGGACACTCACTGATAAACCTCTAAAAGTTTGATGAAGATCCGTTTAGTCATCTCTGAGAAAAATAGCGACACACAGACACACAAACAAATATCTCTCATCGTATAGACCAGGGGTCTCCAACCTGCGGCCCGCGGGCCACATGCCGTCCCTTAGACGGATTTATGCGGCCCGCGGTGCCATATTAAGTTTACATTACAATGTGGCCCGCGATACTGCCAATTTGTCAGGGTCAATGATCAAAGCGTTCTGTAATTTTTATGATTTTGATTCATATTAGATTATTCATTTATCCTATTCCTTGGCAAGAAAAATATATTCAGCACTAATTTTTGTTTAAATTTCCCCATATTGATTTTATATTTTTTTCGGAATTTAGCGTCCTTTTTTTTGGTGTGGTTCTCCGCCCCTCACCACTTTGGTTTTGTGGCCCTCCGCCCAAAAAGGTTGGAGACCCCTGGTATAGACGAACAAATACCACCTGTCGCTTCGCTGACGGCAACACTAAATGAGGTTTGGAGAAAAAGATGAGGGAAGAAGGAGAGAGGGGTGGAGAGAAAGAGAGGAAAGATGAGGGAGGGGGAGTGAGGAGGGGTGGGGGAAATCGAAACCAGTGTGAGGTGACAGGAAGGGAAGGCAGACAGGCGGTGGAGCGTTAATTACCGCCCGGACGTGTCTGCAGCCAAGTGAGCCGGAGACAAACACCACTCAGACATGTCCGGAGACGAACTCCTGTCCAGACATAACTACCATCTGGATATGTCCAGGGACAGAAAAATACAGACAGAAGGAGAGAGAGGAGGGGAGAGTGAGAGAGCTGTGGGAGGAGGGTGCTGCACTGTATTGGATGGGGTAGAGCAAGGATGGGACAGAGAGACGGAGAGAGGCTTTATGAAACACACACACACACACACACACACACACACACACACACACACACACACACACCACACGCACACACACGGCTGATATCAGAAACAACTCAAAAACTTTGAGTAGCTTCCACCGAAAAATAACGTTGTATTTATATCGACGTTTCAGGGATATGTTCACAAACATAAATCTTAATAAACAGCTGCGTGTGACGGGAAGAAAAAAATTTTGGCTCGGTAATTTAGAAGATATGGTGCACGAACCACTCGCTCGGGGCGACGGTGCACGAACCACTCGCTCGGGGCGACGGTGCACGAACCACTCGCTCGGGGCGAAGGTGCACGAACCACTCGCTCGGGGCGACGGTGCACGAACCACTCGCTCGGGGCGACGGTGCACGAACCACTCGCTCGGGGCGACGGTGCACGAACCACTCGCTCGGGGCGACGGTGAAAGAACCACTCGCTCGGGGCGACGATGCACGAACCACTCGCTCGGGGCGATGGTGAAAGAACCACTCGCTCGGGGCTACGATACACGAACCGCTCGCTCGGGGCGATGGTGAAAGAACCACTCGCTCGGGGCGACAGTGCACAAAACACTCGCTCAGGGCGACGGTGCAAGGAACACTCGCTCGGGGCGACAGTGCAAGGAACACTCGCTCGGGGCGACAGTGCAAGGAACACTCACTCGGGGCGACAGTGCAAGGAACACTCGCTCGGGGAAACGGTGCACGGAACACTCACTTGGAGCGACAGAGCACAAACTACTCGCTCAGAATGATGTCGCGCAGTACCACTATCGACAATAGGCGCTCGGCAAATGGCTTAAGCACTCCAATTCAATGTAATGGTTGATAAGGAACGGTTGACCAGGCTGTGGCTGTACAACATAAAGGATCCCTTTACCTTTAAAGCCAGTCTTCAGCACACACGCAGCAGTTAATGAAATAAAATGAATGTATAATTCCACCATTTTACCTGCTCGCCTGTGCACGTGTCACGTGGTACATTGGTCCCGGGTCCTCGCGAGTGTTATAACTTTTTTTTAATGACGTCCGTTTTTCACCAGATTGGCTTTGATTCCCTGCAGAGCACCTTGCGAAACCTCCGAAAAAATGAACACAGATCTGGCAGATGCCATGGATAGGCAGTCCCTCTGGGGAACAGAGCACGAGGTCTAGTAGTGAATGCATTAAATCGTACAGTTCAATGAAGCTGGTTGCTTCTGGCACGTTCCAAATTTTTTTGTGCACTCAATATAATTCTCCAAACAGGAGAAAAAGATAAGTTTAATGCTTTGGAAATTTCACATTCTCTCGTGTATCTATGGAGAAGGGACTATATAGCCTTGTTTGCTTTAAGTAAATTGGTATATCGGCTTGGTTATAAGACTCGTTATTTCTTTAAATTATCAGATTTCACAACAGATTTCGACACTTATTTAATCTGGCTGATATCGGATCCTCAAAACCGAAATATTGTTGTGGGACCTGGTATCGGTGGCGAGCACGACCGCGAGGGGGAGCAGTAGAGTCGGCTCCACCGAACACCCAGAATTTAGATCGTGACTCTCGGACAAGTCTGAAAGGTCACGGGTCCCTTACAGGACCATGAATCGCCAATAATTCGACCGCGTGGGGTAGGGTTAATTGCCAAACTTCAATATACCTAATTATCCACGCGGCAAAGCTACCGGGGAATTCACACCCTCGACAGACCTCGAGCGGGACGAGCCGTTACCATGCCCGAACCATGTGTAACCCGAGCGGATGGTTACCGAGGCCTGTCGGTCCAAATGAACAATTTACTGCCTCGTTATTTCTCAACACACACCGTGCTAAGCCAATGAAAGAAATGACAGGTGACGAGCTGGGACATTCAACAATAGGGAAATTTATTACAATAATAATCGGGGCGGGAAGCACGTAAGGGCAGAGTTATCCGAATATGAGGCAGGCAATATACAGTGAGCAAAAGCACTTAACAAATCTACTTAAGAGACGGGGCCCACACACAGACACACACCCAAAATAAATGGACCCCGTCGGGTCTTTATTGAAGGCTTCCAGCTCGAGGAAAGGTGAGCTGGAGGCCAGAGCCTGTGCTTGGACCTGTTTGCCTCATGTGGTCTTCGACGATCTGTCTCAGTGGTAGGACTCAAGCCCGCAGCTTTGATGTAGCGTCAAGGACAAAGGCACCAGGAGTGGAGCGGAAGATGTCAGCATGATCCGGATGGCAAAAACAAGCGAGGAGGCGGCGAGGCAGGCGAAGCAAGTGATTCTCCTCAGGCTCCGACACACAACCAGACTCCAACGCCAACACAAACATGAACACGAACATCTCCAAACGGAGCCTGGTCTTTTTATCCGCTCCCTGAGTGGGGTGGAGCCTCGGTGTCAGACGCTCTGTGCACATAGTTGGACAGGGATCAGGTGTGTTGACGCGCTGTTTGCTCCTGATTGGACAGGGATCAGGTGTGTTGACGCGCTGTGAAAACTCCAACTGAACAGCAAGGGGAGCCTGGTAAAGCACTACTTCAGTGGAGGAGTTGTGAATGGGAATGGCAGGGTGTTTGGTTTGTCGGATCTAAGGATTTAAAGACCTGACTATAAAACAACTTCGCAGTGCACACACACACTTAATTACCCATTAAACAAGGGACGGGACCCCAACTATAAACACATACTTACCGATATAACTGATCTATAAGGACTCTGGCCGTTGTGTGCGATGGGTTCCAGATTCGTAACAATATTTCGATGATATACTTTAGTCCGTGAGAGTAGATCGTGGAAACCTCAGAGAGTGAGGTGGTTGAGGATTAGCTGATGAAGGATATAATTAAATAAGGCTGTTAATTATCTTCAAAATGAGTGTTTTAATTAAACCAAACATGCAATTTATAGTCATGCACTTCCCTGGAGTTTTCTTAGTATGCTTGCAAAGTTTCAGGCTGATAAGTTTCATGGTTTTGGAGTTATAGAGGAGAGACACACACTGTCACACTGACATGCACACGCACACGCACACACACACTACTATGGACTGCTGCAGATCAATGTCATTAATACTTTTTTGCAGATCAGTTGAAATCGTATGTGATCTCACAAATGCAGTGCAATGATGGAAAAATCAGTTGGTTAAGTTCCACAAAAATGTCATAGTCTCTCAACAGATTGGACCAAATGCATATTTTGCCAGTCTTACAAGTCTGCTCAAAAGCTTGTCACATGTTCCGCTCAAGGCTTTCAGAGATTATGAGATGTAGCAAACATGCGGCAACACCATGTGTTGGAGATCATACGGCAAACTGGCGACCTGGGACTGGAAGAATGTGTTGTCTGGCCCAACAACTGCGACAAGTCGTACACAAGCAAACACAATGTGGTTAGACATCTGCAACACTGTCAACAAGTTCCTGATTCTTCAAAATCAAAAAACCAACCTTCCTCAAGGTGGTTTCTTCTTCTCGAGTGGCAGAGTATAGCAAAGTGTCACCACTAAAAATGAGGGCAACATCACTCATCATCTTACACTGGCATAAATGTGTGATATGTCAGAAAACCTACCACAAGAAAGATGCTGCCTTATCCCAAGTGCTCACAAACAATCCTGCATATGCTCTGCTGTCACCTGCGGAATTCCCAGGATGCAGGACTGTTCCATCCTACGATGCATCAGGGAGAACACCTGATTGTCGTGGAGGCAAAATATCACCGACAATGCCACGTGAGTTACATCAGCAAGTCAAACTTGCGGAAGATTGTTCTGCATGAGCTGCTGTATGCAGAAGCTTTTCATGAACGCATCGAAGAGATTGACCAACTACAAATGAAGGCAAAGCATTTGTGATGACAGCCCTTCGAAGCAGAAATCAAGAACTACTCTCAATGAGAAACCTTACTGCAGTGAATTACAGGAGTTACAGGCTAAAATAAAGATTGGAAAGTCATTACTGTTGCAATTTTTTTTTTGTCTTCATCCAACCCAAGGGTTTCCAATATCGTATTTAGCAGTTCTGGGCTGCAATTAAGGCTATCGGATGACTGCCTGCAACTGATGACATCAGCATACAAGAATCAGAATTTTCAGGTGACAGCTGAAAAATTGGACTTGCCTCATCAGTTCGGCAGCTGGCGGCAGCATCAGTTCGGACGTTATGATGACTTGGAATGTATGGATACTGCTATAGCTGCTGACCAACTGGAGAAGGCATAAACTACAGGTGTTTCTTTACTATCCAATATCTGCCATGGGGTGTTTGTTCAAGCAGCAAGTGATAATGATGATTTATGAAAAGAAACCATCAACTGCAAAAAAAATACAACCATGCTGGTTCTATACAAATGCCAGTCATCACTGCTGAGAAGGGACGTCAGAAAAGCCATCACTCTACTCTACCCTCAAGGAAACAGTGGAGTAGATCTCTGCAATCGATGATAATACAATGCCAAGAACTGCACGACTTCAGTATCCAGGTGAGAAGACCCATGCATACTAACCTACTCGATCAGGTATCCCTTGAATTGTATACCCAGGCAACAATTGAGGCATGTGCAAGGAATCTCGATGCTGCATGGATGCTGGCAAGGATGTGCCACAAAAGCTCTTCAATGTGAACATCACACCCACTGGTAGCAAACATGTTCCTGGATGAACAGCATTCATTGCAATGGTAACTGAGAGAAATCCTTCTGTCATGACCATTGGGGACTACCCAATCCTTTAATGTTCTCCCACACAGTACAGCACAATATACACAATTATGAAGAATGTGCAACAGATGAGTATACACACTGATGAAGAATATATTGTTGTGGGCCGGGGTCCGGTGGCAAGAACGACCACTAGGTGGGGGAAGTTACGTCATCTCCCACCAGACTCCTGGAATTGTAGGCTGTCGCTCCGGATAATTCCGTGACGCGGCGAGTCGCTCAACCGGCCGTGGACGCCAATACCTCAACCGCGTAGCGTAGGGTCTTCCTGCCAGGTTTAATCAGTTTACCTAATTAACCACGCCGTTTCGACTACCGGGGAACCACGCCCTCGGTACACCTTGCCCGAACCGGATCACTCTACCACTACGGTAGAGTACTAACTACCAACCACCAACTCCGGATCGGATGCAGCCGAGCGGAACTGCCAAGGACGTACCGGCTGGAATGAACAGATAATTATCGGGGATAAAGACCCGGCTAAACTTAGATCTGAACCATGCTGGACCAATGAAGGAAAATACAAAAACGAACTGGGAACATTTCTACAATCATTTATTTACACCAAGCGAGGAAATTCATGTGGTACAGGGACAGGTTTATTGGTGTGTTATGCAGGGGACATAAGAGAGATGTAGTGCGACAATTTTACAGCAACTTACAAAAGAGGACACAGAGCAGACTTGTCGAGAGAATAATACAGGTAAGAATTACAATGATCAAAAACTTATTCAATTCTACTTAAAGGACAGGTGCCACACACTCAGACAAAATAAACCTAGTTGAATGGCAAAGGACTTTTGCAGCCACGGAGGGAGGGAGATGAGGTCACAGTTCTTTCGGTACCTGAACCTTCCGAGGGAAGGGATGCTCCGTGGTGCGGCACCCGACAGAGGTCGTGCAGTTCGGCCCACAGCCGCATGTGTGTAGACCGTGTCTGCGAAGGAGCCCGGGTGGAGAGCGCGGAATCCCAGGTAGAACGGGGCAGCAGACAGGACCCAACGAGAGACCCGGTCAAGGTCGGGTGTACTCGGACCAGCACAACAGACGGGCCGCCGAGGCGAGATGTGGGCAGGCACCACGTGATCATGACCTTCCTTCTTCAACCAACAACCAAGGGACCAACTCAACTAACGACCTTCCTTCTTTCTTTCTTTGCAACCAGCCAACGAACTCTCTCACTCTCTCACTCTCTCACTCTCTCACTCTCTCACTCTCTCACTCTCTCACTCTCTCACTCTCTCACTCTACTCTGAGGATGGTGTCGTAATTTATAGATCCCCAAGGTCGGAGAGGGGCCTTGGCGAAGCCGACGTCATCGTCCGTCCTGATTGGGCAGGGGCTTCATGGGGTCCGCCATTCCTGGGGGGGAAAGCCCACCCACTCCACGCGTGTCTGGACCCGTCAAAAAAGAATTGGAACGTTTTGGGAAGCCAAGGAACTGGACCAGCGAATGCTGAGATTTTGCCTCGAGAAACGAGCCTCCAGAGACAGCAGATGGACAATGGTTCGCTGTGGCCAGCGAACCGAGGGCTGCAAGCACTATGGTACCATGAATGGTAATGGAGGGGATATAATGATTTATTAATCTAACTAAAAAAACATTGCAACACACCACAGTGTCTTCCCACTACACACAAGGTAGGGATCTATCTACACATATACTTATAGCATAACTAACTTCGGGACAATTGTATGTTTGTATGCATACAGTTGCTAGAACCGTAACAATATCTTTACATCAGGAGTTATCAGTCATCGCGTTTGATGAAGCTATCTACAGCAAAGCCAAATAGATTCAATGGATGTGTCTCAAGGAGTTTAAGGATGTAATTGTTCGACTGGATGGCTTCCATATGACCCTGACCTTGCCAATACAAGACAGGAAGATGTATGAGGAAAGTTGCATTGAGGATATCCTGATTGAATGAAGCACTTACGGAAACATCACAGTGGCACAGGTGGTAAAAGGGAAGAGCTACAATTGTTGTGTTTATGTCCACAAGCTTCTGCAAGAAGCACTTCAGCATCTCAAATGGAAAGCAATGGTAGAATGGTGCAATAAACGTGACGAAAACATCTTCCTTGACGAAGATAATGTGGTAGCACACATCAAGACAATCACCACACTGTCGATCCACAAGCTGTGTCTGCCCTTGCTGCCGTAAATTGCTATTTGGACCGGCAGGTTTTGGTAATTCCCGCTCGGTTACGCCGGATCCGAGTCGGTAACAGTGACTCAGTTCGGACGAAGCCGTCCGAGGGTGTGGTTTTCCCGGTAGCTAAACCGCGCGGCTACTTCGGTAAATTGGAATCAGACAAAAAGACCCGAACCGTGTGGTCGAAATATTGGCGTCCACGGTCCATTAAGCGACCCGTCGACTTCGGAGTTATCCGGAGTGACGACCTTCAATTCCGGTGTTCGGTGGGAGACGGCCCAACTGCTCCATCAAGCGGTCGTCCTCGCCACCGAACCCGGCACCACAACAGTTGTTCTAATCATTTTATTTGCCATGTCATATGTCGGAGTTGATATGAAAATACTGCGCTGTGTAAAAATAGTACATACCCAAAATATCTGAAGGCATGTTTTTTTTTTTGTGGAGTTCTACTCGAGCTTTCGGATGTGGAGTGTGAAACACTGAAATGATCGTAATGATCTGCTCGGTTGATTAGGCTCACTAACAACAAAGAATCCGGAAGAATTCCCATGTTTTAAACGCACGCCATATTGAGGTGTATAGAAATCAGCTTAATAGGTCCTTCCACGGTATGGCCTCCTAATTATAAAATAAATAACTGAAGAGTGATAACATTGTAACAAAGCAGATATAAATCGATGCTAATATAAATATTAATAACAGTAGGTATCATTTGGCAATAATAATAACGAATGTATTAAATCTCCGCTTTCGCCCAAGCACGTCTGGGCTTGGTGAAAGGCAAACTAATGTTTATCGACGGTAAAGCTATTGAACTGAGAATATAGAGAATGCTCGTTGCCGTTGACAACACACAGAGCGTGGTGTACCTGGACGTACCGGGCACCATGTTGGTTGGCACCTGCTGCTGGGTGAAGGTGAATATGTTTGCGTGTAATTTGGAACGAAAAACGATCGGGGTTTTCCACCTTTTGTGAGATTGTTTTTAAATAGTAAACGTGTCAGAGGAACAATAACACTTTCCTTTATTCTTTTTACTTTTCACAATAAAGATCGAGAACAAATATAGTTCATTTGTGAGCGTGAAGATCTCGGACCCTTTTAATGAAGCTTGTGAAGATCAAATCTGCTGTTTATTTCACAGTAATTGTTTTTGGTCAAAACTGAAAACATTAATTTACCTGTCGTGTTTTTTTATTACGTTCCAAAATGATATAAACCAAAGTGATCAAATATAACCAACGAACTTTATTGTGTACTAACAAAGATACCTGGTGAAGGTCCTGAGCAACGCCAGGTCCCTCTTCCCACCTCCTCCACTTCCCTCCCTCTTTCCTCACTCCCCTTCCTTCCACATTTTCCTACCCCACTCCCCTCCCTCCTCCAACCACCTCCTACCCCACTCCCTCCCTCCTCCGACCTCCCACCCCACTCCCCTCTCTCCTCCCACCCCACTCCCCTCCCTCCTACCCCACTCCCCTCCCTCCTCCGACCACCGACCACCCCACTCCCCTCCCTCCTCCGACCACCTCCCACCCCACTCCCCTCTCTCCTCCCACCCCACTCCCCTCTCTCCTCCCACCCCACTCCCTCTCTCCTCCCACCCCACTCCCCTCTCTCCTCCCACCCCACTCCCCTCTCTCCTCCCACCCCACTCCCCTCTCTCCTCCCACCCCACTCCCCTCTCTCCTCCCACCCCACTCCCCTCCCTCCTACCCCACTCCCCTCCCTCCTCCGACCACCGACCACCCCACTCCCCTCTCTCCTCCCAATCCACTCTCCTCTCTCTCCTCCCCCCCCACTCCCCTCTCTCCTCCCTCCTTTTCCTACTCCACCCCCCTCCCTCCTCCTGCCCCAATCACTTCCCTCCTCCGACCGCCTCCCACCTTTTCCCACCCCACTTGTCTGCCTCCTCCCACCCCACTCGTCTGCCTCCTCCCACCCCACTCGTCTGCCTCCTCCCACCTTTGTCTACCCTACTCCACTCCCTCCTCCCACCTCCTCCTACTCCACTCCCCTCCCTCCTCTCACATTCTACCACACTCCCCTCTCTCCTCCCACCTCCTCCTGCCCTACTCCACTCCCCTCCCTCCTCTCACCTTCTACCACACTCCCCTCTCTCCTCCCACCTCCTCCTGCCCTACTCCACTCCCCTCCCTCCTCTCACCTTCTACCACACTCCCCTCTCTCCTCCCACCTCCTCCTGCCCCACTCCACTCCCCTCCCTCCTCTCACCTTCTACCACACTCCCCTCTCTCCTCCCACCTCCTCCTGCCCTACTCCACTCCCCTCCCTCCTCTCACCTTCTACCACACTTCCCTCTCTCTTCCCACCTCCTCCTGCCCCACTCACCTCCCTCCTCTGACCTCCTCCCACTTCACTCCCATCTCTCCTCCCACCCCACTCCCTAATAACGTTTGAGCAGTTAAATGCTGAAAATGTGAGAAACATGTGATGGACACGGCCATAACTAGAACGGGCACTGTAGACCAAAATCTAATCGCCTTGTTCTTGTCACCTAACCAACTCATCCACCAAGTTTTGTCATAACTCTTCCACAACAATTTGAAATATCGTGTTGTATGTCGTTTTTGGCCCTATCTCTCAATTGTGAAGAATCACTTAAAAATTTTGTATCCAGATCTGGATCTTCACCAAAATCTAATCATTTCGTCTGTGTCACACACACGCAACCTCGACACCAAATTTCGTCCAAATCCGTCCACAGCATTTTGAGATATTCTGCTCACAGACAGACAGACAGATAGACAGACAGACATGGGTGAAAACATAACCTCCTTCGGTGGCGGAGGTTATCAGGAAAAGCGGCTTAAGCTGTGTAAAGCACCATTAGGGTGTAGGGATTGTAAACTGAGCACAACACACTCAAAAATGCACTTAGAAAGTGACACCCAAGCAGAAAATGACCCAGAAATACTTTCACATAAAATAAGAATATCTAAACCAGTATTGGGCCAAATTTACAAAAGGTATTGAATAGTTAAGAGTGTGTTTAAAGCCTTGAAGCAAGCATTGCACGGCTTATAATTTGCAGTTTACATGGGATAGTGAGTATGGATGTGTTCGGAGTTATTGAACTAGCTCAAGAGGAGGCAGAAGAGGATAGGGAAGTTTGTCAACATGCATTGAAAATCTTCGAGGAGAGATGCAATTCCTCTGGAGAAGTATGACTATATTAAATTTGTCTGGAGTTACAGACTCTCGAAGGAATCATTTTGTTGGATGCTGAATCTGGAGCAAAATGACCTGGATCAACCGACTATGAGGAGCAATTCGCTGAATTCCCGCCAACAATTATCCATGGCACTGCGATTCTATGCAAGTGCATCGTTTCAATTGGATGTTGGAGATATGTGCGGTGTTTCACAATCTAATCACGGCTGTTTATACACACACAGCTAAACGGATGTTAATCTCCCTTTGTAAAATGCTATTTAAAGCGGCTGTGCATGCACAAAGATGGTTTTGTCAGTGTTTAAGGGTTAGGTGTGTGTTAGCATGAAGCTCGCGAAACGCCTTTCATAAATTCAGCCCTTAAAGGGTTTCTTTGAGTGATTGCATCATAAGGTTAATTAATATTCTGAAATTTATTGAATTTGTTTTTCACTTAGAAGTTGTGGGTTATGATGTGTAGGTAAAGGTGGAAAAACTCTGATTTAATGAAATTTAATTCCAAGCTTTAAGGCAACAAAAGGTGAAAATTTTGAAAGTGGGTGTAGACTTTCTTGAGGCACTGTATATCACTACTAATGATCCGATAGACTTTATGAGATGAATAATATATCACCATACCTGCCAACCATACCGATTTAGCCGGTAGACTACCGATTTTCGAGGCTATCTACCGGCTACCGATTTTACATGCTTGATCTACCGGTTTTTAAAGTTCAGGGGAAATTTTTTTTTTTATCCGAGTTACAGAATACGATACTGTACAGTACCTTGCAGTTTACGTTTTTCCGTCGTCTATGCGCGCGTCTACACCGTTACACGCGTCTGCTATCGTTAAATCTGATTATCCGCCCTTAGTTTAGTGATAGCAGACGCACGTAACTGCCTGGTGTCGCGAGTGTCGCACGGTCGAGTGTACAACAACAAAGCCATTTTTCGCGCGGATGCTTTCGCAACAATCACAATGGACACGCCTGAAAAGAAAAAGCTAACTTTGCGGTACGGCAATGTTTTCAAGGACGAGTGGACAAAGGAACATTCGTGGATCAAGGAATTGCGGAAAGGTACGAAGCACACGTTCTGTGAGCTGTGCAGGACTGATATATCTGTGTCTCACAGCGGCTACGGAGATATTGCCACTCACATTAAAACGAACAAACGCGTGAAAAACGCGAACGCTGTCAAAAGCACGCCCTTAATGAAAATGTTTTTGCCGAAAACACAGACAGCGTCGGCAATAAACGCTGAAGTCCTGTTCCAAGGATTTGTTGTAGAACACAACTTGTCACTAGCCGTTAACGATCACTTTTCAAAACTGGCGACACAAATGTTTTTATTGAGGAAATTGTGTGGTCTAAATGCAGGATAATGCACTATTTTGCCATTTTTGTTACTTGTTTCAAAAATGTCATGTATTGGAGTGCCAGTGTAAATATTTTGGAAGCTGTTACTTGTTGCACATAATAAATTTGACAAGTAGGCCAAATTTTGCTGTGGTAAATAGTTGATTTTATTGTGGCTATAAAGTGGTCTAAAATGCAGCAGAGTGCACCATTTTTTTCAAAAAATTTCCAGTGGGGCATGCCCCTGCGTCGTGCAAAAATCTACCGATTTTTCATTCCAAAAAGGTTGGCAGGTATGTATTACTGAGGAGATGATTATGTGTCCCCCCCCCCCCCCACCTATCTTCCCCTCTCCTAGATATCACTATGCTCTGCTGTTGGTGTTTCCCCCTTTTCATTTTGTTCCATTCCATTCTGCTTGAGCTCTTCCACAAGCCTTGATCATGAATACAAAAAACCCTGTTTTAATTTTGGCGTCGTATCATCATCATTATCATCATCATTCTTTCTTCTTTGACATAATAATATAAAAATTATTAAATTAAAATCACTTCCGGTTCCGGTTTTGGAGCGGCGAGAGGTCTCTTTCGGGGCTCCCTGCTGACGTTCTCAAAGTTAAGTTTCCGGTTGTTATTTGTCCCATTTTAACTGTTTAATTTTCTTACCTACATGTTAGTGTGTTCCTAGTTCGGTTTTGTTTCAAAAATCGTGCTATTTTGTGAGTATTTTTGTCGACGTTCTTACCTGGTGTTTGAGGCCTAGGCCTAGGCTTGAGGCCTACCGGTTCCACTCGGTGTTCGATCGTTTTTTTTTTGTTGTTTGTTTGTTTTTTCTCCCCATTACCTTCAATTTCTATCCTCCCCATTACCTTCAATTTTCATCCTCCCCACTTTCCAAACATCCCCCATTCTCCCAACTAATCTCTTTATCTCAAAAAAAATATATATATATACCCAACAACAACAACAACAACAACATGCTCACCTTCTCCCGATTCTGCTTCTTCTTCTTCCTCTTAACTTCCTCCTCGTCTTCTTCCTCGATTTTTTTTTTTTTTTTTTACACTTTCATGACCTAATCTGTTGAACTCTCTCATACATTAATATTAACAACAAAAACTATCTTATAATGCTTCATCTTCCTCTCTCATACATGTGGTACTCTTTACTGTTTCACAATGCACTACTCTTCTGCTATTTTAACAGACTGCTCTCATTTCGACCTCTTCTTCATTCCTTGCCCAAAAAATCCAACTATTACAGCGCTTCTTCTCTCCATTCTCTGAATTCGCCTTCATTGCATCCATCAAGAATTGTGTTAAATCGCATCTCTGACCTCAAACTTTTAAAAACCACAGTTTGCCATGGATGCTCGCTTTCCATCAACCAATCTTTTTTTCCAACTTCAGTGCCAACTCACCCCCCTCACCCCTCACTCTCACTCTCACTCTCAAAGCAACCATCCCACTCGTCTCCCTCCAAGCCTCCCTCACACCTCTCTCAAAAATTCCCCCCTCACCTTTCTCCCAACTTTCATCCCCCTCACTCTTCCTTCTCTAAGTTGCCCCCCTCTCATCCACCAACCTGCCTCCCTCCACTGCCCTCTCACCTCCATCTCTTCATTCCACCTCCTCAAATCCTCAACTGCCTTCTTCCTTGTCTCTTGTCCCCCCTCTCCCCCAGCACCACAGAGCCTTTTGTCCTCCTCATTCGGCCCCCTCCCCTCGCTGTTCTGCAATACCCCACACTCCTTCAGCAACCCTCCTTACCTGCCCCCCTCATCCCTTGTCCTACCCTCCCCCTCCCCCTCCACCTCCTGCACCCAAAGCCTCCTCCCCTACCTCTTCATTAAAAGTGTGGACCTCAAATATCCGGGGCCTTCGCTCAAACCTTTCAGATCTTTCCATACAGGTTGCCACTGACAAACCAGACATTATCTGCCTAACAGAAACTTTCCTCTCCCAAGACGTGTCTGACTCCCAAGTATCTCTCCCTGGTTACTCCCTCTTACGGTATGACAGACCTGAGCCTCCTCCTGGTGGAGGTGTTGCTCTCTTCATCAAAGACTCTATTCCTCACTCTCCATGCACTGCACTCACTCCCCCACACCCCCAGGAATACCTCTGGCTTTGGCTTCCCTTCCACTCCCACCTCATGTTTATATGTTTACTGTACCATCCACCTAACAGTGATGACTCCATCTACACCTCACTATCCGAAAACATGGACCATCTTCTATCTTCTCATCCAAACTCTCTCTTCCTCTTATGTGGTGACTTCAATTGTCATCACGCCAGTTGGCTAGGTGTGGGTACCTCTCTCACCTTCCATGGCACCTCAGCAAAAGCTTTCTGCGACTCATTGGGACTGACTCAATCGGTCAACTTCCCGACCCGGATCTCAACCAATGGTACTCCATCTCTTCTGGATCTGATTTTGACAAATTTCCCTGACAATATCTGCTGCTCTTCCTTCGCTCCAATCGGTTCTTCTGACCACGTGCTTGTTAAAGTGGACATCTCTCTGGCTGTTATCAGAGAACCACCTCACCGCCGTCGAGTCTGGCATTTCACTCAAGCCGACTGGCAGGGTCTCCGAGCAGCCATCAAACTTACAGACTGGTCTCCTATCACTACTTTCTCAAACATCAACTCATCCTGGGAATTCTTTCAAAGAAACTTGCTCTCCCTCATGCACAGATTTATCCCCTCTCGTGTTCAGTTGTCTTACCCTTCCTCCCGCCCTTGGTTTACTGAAGCTTGTGGCGAGGCAGTTGTCCTGAAACAACTTGCCTTTGCCTCATGGAAAGCAAACCCAACTGAGGGCAATCTCAGTTCTTTCCACAAAGCTCGGAACAAGTGTGTATCTACCCTCAGGAGAGCCAGAAAACAACATCTTTCTCATCTCAAGTCTGAACTCTCATACCTCTCTCCCTCCTCAAAATCCTGGTGGCGTTTAATCAAATCTGTTTCTGGTGTATGTTCCCCCTCTATCCCCTCCCTTACCTCAAATGGCCACACTGCTGATTCCACACGTGATAAAGCTGAATGTCTAAACTCGGTGTTTGCAGCTAAATCTTGTGTCCTAAACCCATCACTATCTCTACCCACTTTACCCAGTCGCACCCAACTGTCCCTGGACTCTGTATCCTTTTCTCCTGACAAGGTGGAGAGCTTGCTTTCAAACCTCGAGTCAGATTCTGCAACCGGTCCAGACAGCATCAGCCCACGTGTCCTCAAAGCCTGCTCTTCTGCTCTTGCTCACCCTCTCTCTGTTCTATTCACCCTCTCATTTGCCCAAGGTCATCTGCCATCTGCTTGGAAATCTGCTAACATCACTGCCATGCATAAAAAAGGTGCAAAAACAGATCCCTGTAACTACAGACCAATCAGCCTTCTCCCAATCATCAGCAAGGTTATGGAATCCATCATCGCTTCAGACATGAAATCCTTCCTCTTCTCCAATGGCTTGATTTCCAATCATCAATTTGGTTTCAGACCAGGTCACTCTACCCTGGATATGCTGCTTCTGCTCTCCCATCAATGGATGGAGGTCCTCAATGCCAGACAGGAAATCCGAGCCGTATCCCTGGACATATCACGTGCTTTTGACACAGTCTGGCACCCTGCCCTACTCACCAAACTCTCTTCCCATGGTATTCAAGGCCATCTCCACTCATGGCTCGCAGACTTCCTCTCCTGTCGCAGTCAACGTGTGGCCCTAAATGGAGTTCTTTCATCCCCTCTTCCTGTGCAGGCTGGAGTTCCTCAAGGTAGCGTTCTGGGCCCTGTTCTTTTTCTGGTTTTCATCAATGATCTCTCGGACTCTCTGGAAAATCCTCTATTTCTCTTTGCCGACGACTCCACCCTCTGCCATACCATCTGTCATCCCTCAGACCGGCAAGCAGCAGCTTCTTCGCTCACTGCAGATCTGGATAAAATCACAATCTGGTCCAACACGTGGAACATGTCTTTCAATCCAGACAAATCTCACACTCTCACTATGTCTCTTCGAAAGGACCGTTTAGAAAACCCCCCCATCCACTTTCTCAACCATCCTCTGGAAGAAGTCTTTTCTTTCAAGCTTCTGGGTCTCACTATCTGCCATGACCTTTCCTGGGAAAGTCACATTTCCAACCTCGCCTCAAAAGCCAGTCGCCGACTGGGAATCCTCCGTCGTGCAAAGTCCTTCCTCGGCCCTCTTGAGCTCCTGACCACTTACAAAGCTTTTGTCCGTAGCCTGATGGAGTACTGCTCTCCCCTCTGGGCTGGTGCTCCTGCCTCCCACCTTTCTCAGCTTCACGCTGTCGAAACCAGGGCATTCAAGATCATCGGCATCTCCCGGAATGAAGCTGAGTCTTTAGGCCTCTCACTCAATCACCGCAGGTTGGTCGGTGGTCTTTCTGTCTTCTACCGACTCCTCTCCAGCCTTGCCCCCCCTGCTCTCTCTGCGATTTGTCCCCACCACATTTCCACAGGGCGCTCAAGGTTCGCCAACAACCCCCTTCTGGTAAAACTACCAAAATCACGAATCACTGCTCATCTTCACTCTTTCATTCCTCTTTTTTCCCACCTTTGGAATAAACTTCCTCACTCTATTCTTTCCCATTCTTCCCTCCAGGCTTTCAAAACAGCTGTTCACCACCACCTCTTATCTTCCCCCATCCAAATCCTCGATCTTTTCTACCCCCGATAATCCACCCAAGCCCACTTCCTTCAATTCTCCTGCTTTCCTTCCTGAAAGTCCCTGTAATGTCCATCTTCTCTTCGCCATGTTCCCTGTCCCATCGCCATCCCTCTCCCTTCCACAGTTCACCTAATGTGTCTGTTCCCCACTGTTTTGTCCCTTCCACTCCCGCCCCTCTTGTCTCATGCCTCCTTGCTGTGAGTTGTGTGTTAGCTCTCATACGAGCCTCGACCAAGGTATACAAAAAAATAAAATACACAATTTGGTATCTGTCTGACCATGATACATTCAGTCGTTATTTATTAATCTCAACCAAACTTGCCAGGTGGACTATGGGCCACACAACGGAGGTTGTAGGGATTTAACTTGGCCCCATTCCCAAGAGCGCTCGCCAAGTGGCTTAAACACTCCAATGAAACAGTTGATAAGGAACAGCTCGCTTGGCACGCAATTAGCAATCACCAAACCATCATATTAAACATATACACCTCCAGGAGATGTCCGAAATGTCAAATATATCCGAATTGGACAAATGAACACTTTTTTAGGAGTTGAAACTGCTTCTAAGTTCAATCCTGGAGCTTACATTTTGTAATCCTCCTTAATTTAAGAGATTCTCAAGGTTTTGGCATTTGCGGAAATGAAATGAAGGCTCCGGCCATTTGTAAGCATTACAATGTACCCAGCGATTCGTAGCTATGATGAACAGGCATTTGATGATATGAGCAAGAAAAGTAAAAAAAATAAAATAAAAACTTTATTGTTAAGAAATCGTTGTGGCCTGTTCCAAGTCAAGGCAAGGTTGAACCGGCCAAAAAACATGGCGTCTTCAGACCCCAGCGAGGTTCCAAGGATGCTGCCTAAAAAAGGATATAATTAAATAAGGCAGTTAATTATCTTTAAAAGGGATGTTTTAATTTACTAAAAACACAATTTTCACTCTTGCACTTCCTTCGAGTTTCCTTAGTATGCATGCAAAGTTTCAGCCTGCTAGGTTTCATGGTTTTGGAGTTATGGAGGACACACACACACACACACACACACACACACACACACACACACACACACACACACACACACACACACACACACACACACACACACACACACACACACACACACACACACACACACACACACACACACACACACACACACACACATTGGCATTTATTCGTATGTAAATTGTGGCCTTGATCTCCACATTGAAAAATAAACCATTTGCAACATCTTGGATTAGTGAATAGAACATTTTGAATGCCTCATGGAACACAAACAAAGACCTTTGATGACACACAGGTTCTTCTTTACTTGAATTACAATGACAACAAGATATAATTTACAAATCAACACAATTTCAGATTCGAACCTCGGATCTCAGCATCGAAAGACGTTCTCCGATTTGACCGTGTAGTGTGGCCCATTCTATTTCGATGGGTATTTCATCTATGGCTGGTCAAATACCCAAGATATGATGTGGTATTGACTCCAAAAGTTGAATCAAAGGTGTTGGACAGGATGTTAACGCATCTAGTCAAGAACATTAATTGTAATTAAATGATTAATATAAATCAAGTGAAAGTTGCCACAGCCTGAAGCATCCCCTCCCCTTTTTACCTTTTTGAGAGTAAGAACATGCTCATTGCTGAGCATGAACATTTCACCCAAAATCTAGTCTTGATCAAAGAGAATGATCAACTAAATCATCATTTAAGATGACCTTTCTTCTAATATATACATCCTATTTTAAACTTTGGTGGGAGCTTATTTGCTGTTAGATTGCAGTAATTTTGAAAATGTGCTATTCCTAGAACTTTGTAAAGTACTGCCGTGATCTCACACATGTCATCCATCACGTGATCAACCTAACATTACATATTTTATAGTTTGATTGCATTTCAGAAATTAATCCAATTTGCATCGTTCATAAATGAACACAAAGTCCAATTGTTAAGAGGCGAGACAGTGTAAATATAGCATAGATTGGTTAAACACCATCTATAACTATCTGCCAACTATCCAAGTTATAATTATGTAGAACTGATTAATTGTACTTTAAACCTTGTGCCCTGACGACATCACTCCCCTTGATACAAGTATTACTGCCCTTGATATGAGCATCACTGCCTTCATATGAGCATCACTGCCTTGATACGAGCATCACTGCCCTTGATACCCTGTTGTCGAATTGCCTCTGCATCTCCATCTGATTACGAGCATCACTGCCCTTGATACGAGCATCACTGCCCCTGACACGAGTATCACTGCCCTTAATATGACAATCACTGCCCTTGATACGAGTATCCCTGCCTTGATACGAGCATCACTGCTCTTGATACCCTGCTGTCGAATTTCTTCTGTATCACTGCCCCTGATACGAGCATTACTGCCCCTGATACGAGTATCACTGCCCTTAATATGACAATCACTGCCCTTGATACGAGTATCCCTGCCTTGATACGAGCATCACTGCCCTTGATACCCTGTTGTCGAATTTCTTCTGCATCTCCCCTTGATACGAGCATCACTGCCTTGATACGAGCATCACTGCCTTGATACGAGCTTCACTGCCTTGATACGAGCATCACTGCCCCTGATACGAGCATCACTGCCCCTGATACGAGCATCACTGCCCCTGATACGAGCATCACTGCCCCTGATACGAGCATCACTGCCCCTGATACGAGTATCACTGCCCTTGATACGAGCATCACTGTCCTTGATATGAGTATCACGTCCTTGATACGAGCATCACTGCCCTTGATACGAGTATCACTGCCCATGATAAGAGTATCACTGCCCATGATACGAGTATCACTGCCCATGATACGAGTATCACTGCCCATGATACGAGTATCACTGCCCTTGACACGAGTATCACTGCCCTTGATACGAGTATCACTGCCCTTGATACGAGTATCACTGCCCTTGATACGAGTATCACTGCCCTTGATCCGAGTATCACTGCCCTTGATCCGAGTATCACTGCCCTTGATACGAGTATCACTGCCCTTGATACGAGTATCACTGCCCTTGATACGCGCATCACTGCCCTTGATACCCTGTTGTCGAATTTCTTCTGCATCACTGCCTTGATACGAGCGTCACTGCCCCTGATACGAGCGTCACTGCCCCTGATACGAGCATCACTGCCCCTGATACGAGCATCACTGCCCCTGATACGAGCATCACTGCCCCTGATACGAGCATCACTGCCCCTGATACGAGCATCACTGTCCTTGATGCAAGCATCACTGCCCTTGATACAAGCATCACTGTCCTTGATAGGAGCATCACTGCCTTGATAAGAGTATCACTGCCCTTGATACGAGCATCACTGCCCCTGATATGAGCATCACTGTCCTTGATATGAGCATCACTGCCCTTGATACGAGCATCACTGCCCCTGATATGAGCATCACTGTCCTTGATATGAGCATCACTGCCCTTGATACGAGCATCACTGCCCCTGTTAAGAGTATTACTGCCCTTGATACGAGCATCACTGCGTTGATACGAGCATCACTGCCCTTGATACGAGCATCACTGCCCCTGATACGAGCATCACTGCCCCTGATACGAGCATCACTGCCCCTGATACGAGCATCACTGCCCTTGATACGAGCATCACTGCCCTTGATACGAGCATCACTGCCCTTGATACGAGCATCACTGCCCTTGATACGAGCATCACTGCCCTTGATACGAGCATCACTGCCCTTGATACGAGCATCACTGCCCTTGATACGAGCATCACTGCCCTTGATACGAGCATCACTGCCCTTGATACGAGCATCACTGCCCTTGATACGAGCATCACTGCCCTTGATACGAGCATCACTGCCCTTGATACGAGCATCGCTGCCCCTGATACGAGCATCACTGTCTTTGATACGAGCATCACTGTCCTTGATACGAGCATTACTGCCCCTGATAAGAGTATTACTGCCCTTCATATGAGCATCACTGCCCTTGATAAGAGTATTACTGCCCTTGATATGAGCATCACTGCCCCTGATAAGAGTATTACTGCCTTTGATACGAGCATCACTGCGTTGATATGAGCATCAATGCCCTTGATACAAGTATTACTGCCCTTGATACGAGCATCACTGCCCTTTATACGAGCATAATTGCCCCTGATAAGAGTATTACTGCCCTTGATATGAGCATCACTGCCCCTGATAAGAGTATTACTGCCCTTGATACGAGCATCACTGCGTTGATATGAGCATCACTGTCCTTGATATGAGCATCACTGCCCTTGATATGAGCATCACTGCCCCTGATAAGAGTATTACTGCCCTTGATACGAGCATCACTGCGTTGATATGAGCATCACTGTCCTTTATATGAGCATCACTGCCCTTGATAAGAGTATTACTGCCCTTGATATGAGCATCACTGCCCCTGATAAGAGTATTACTGCCCTTGATACGAGCATCACTGCGTTGATATGAGCATCAATGCCCTTGATACAAGTATTACTGCCCTTGATACGAGCATCACTGCCCTTTATACGAGCATAATTGCCCCTGATAAGAGTATTACTGCCCTTGATATGAGCATCACTGCCCCTGATAAGAGTATTACTGCCCTTGATACGAGCATCACTGCTTTGATATGAGCATCACTGCCCTAGATACAAGTATTACTGCCCTTGATACGAGCATCACTGCCCCTGATACGAGCATCACTGCCCTTGATACGAGCATCACTGCCCTTGATACGAGCATCACTGCCCTTGATACGAGCATCACTGCCCTTGATACGAGCATCACTGCCCTTGATACGAGCATCACTGCCCTTGATACGAGCATCACTGCCCTTGATACGAGCATCACTGCCCTTGATACGAGCATCACTGCCCTTGATACGAGCATCACTGCCCTTGATACGAGCATCACTGCCCTTGATACGAGCATCACTGCCCTTGATACGAGCATCACTGCCCTTGATACGAGCATCACTGGCCTTGATACGAGCATCACTGTCCTTGATACGAGCATCACTGCCCCTGATAAGAGTATTACTGCCCTTGATATGAGCATCACTGCCCCTGATAAGAGTATTACTGCCCATGATACATGCATCACTGCATTGATATGAGCATTATTGCCCTTGATACAAGTATTATTGCCCTTGATACGAGCATCACTGCCCCTGATACGAGTATTACTGCCCTTGATATGAGCATCACTGCCCAATTGATACAAGCATCACTGCTCTTGATACAAGTATTACTGCCCTTGATACGTGCATCACTGCCCCTGATACGAGTATTACTGCCCTTAATATGAGCATCACTGCCTTTGATACGAGCATCACTGCCCAATTGATACGAGCATCACTGCTCTTGATACGAGCCAAGATTATGGGGGGAAATGTTATGGGGAAAACACTTCAGCTGGCACAAGAGTAAACAATTTCATTTGGAAATGGAAGGAGAGTGTGATGATCAGTGATCACATTACATAGCATTCAAGTAGCAACACTTTCGCAAATATTCCCAACTGCATCGTTGCTGATATGTCCACTGATTGTTTATGGTTGTAGCTAAATGAAGAGGGCAAATACCTTTGGGCTGGAGGGAGTTTTCAGTTTACAGTTCATTCGTTTGTATGCAGCACATGACTCTGGGTTGCATCAGTTCTTGCAGTGGTACAGCGATGCCGCTGATGCTATGCTCCCTGCATGTTCGAGCAGAAATTTAGAATTTGTTAAGGGCTCGCCTACTCTTCTCGAAGGACACTGTGGGATCTTTAACATCCACCAACTAATGCCAGTAGTCGGGATACCCAGTTTAACGTCCATCCAAGGGACGGCACACACACTCTATCATCCCTGCATTTGACAGCTAGAGGTAAGTGTGCACACCTCGAGGCTATCCTGCCATCCCAATATATATATATATATATATATATATATATATATATATATATATATATATATATATATATATATATAAATATAAATATTTTTAATCATGAGAACTTTTCTCATGCACAGGACAGCCATGAGCTTAGTGTGCCCTCCAAAAGGATAGCAAACACTTTGTGATGCATGTGCCTTTGTCATCCCACTTCGTTGGGAATTCAATGCAGGGAGATGTTTCAAATGTGAGTAGACAATCGTTGAACATTCTGCAAAATATATTTCAAAATTTGTTAATTACATGGAAAATGTTAAAGCGATGGACAGAATTGTTTTTAGAGCAAGTTGATGCCGTTGGTATCAAATCTGCTGGGCATTGCATCTCTTAAGGCTTGCAGCAGCATGGCACAACCCTCCACTGCAGCACGGGCCGCACATTGCAGCCGACCTTGTGCTTTGGTGGTCTGCTCCCTGTCTCCAGGCCGGCGAGCCACTTCCTGCATGCTCTGGAACATCAGCACGCAGGATGACACCACACTCATTGCACCACCGAGCACGGCCGTGTGTACCGTGCGACCTTGAGTGCCAAGCACGGCAGGAGTACCGGAAAGGTGCATCTCGGAGGCAAGGCCCAACAGAGCACGCACCGATTCCAGCAAGGGTGCGCCAAAGAGCACGCATCGTTGGTGGCTCTGCTCCCCAGGCTCTTCCTTGAGTGCACGAATGCATGCAATGAGTGCTGTAGCGGCTGCACTGATGCACTTCACCGCGTGCTTGAGCTGTTCACGCAGAAAGGGATCACATACACGCTCGCTGGCAACCAGGCATGGCTCTGACAGCAGTTTGAGATGATGAGAGACTGTGCCTGAAATCTCCAGAAGCTCACGTGCATTCAAGTCACAGTACGAGGTGCTGCGTAGGCGATTGCAGCATTGCAGCACTTCAAAACGGGAAAGGCACATCCGATAGTGGTCGAGCATTCCTGGTAAGGCCGGATCGGAGTCTGTGGCTTTGGACGCGGCCAGGTAAGCAGCATGCACGGCGTGTTCAATGATCTTCAGCACGAGGTTCGCTGTGCACTCCACACTCCCGCACGCATCCTCAAAACGGCCCATGCTCATCTGGGACTGCACGTCAAACATAAAGATCTCCAAGTGTTTGCTGCCAGCTACAATAGTGTCTCGACATTTCTCAAATGAATTATCTTCGGCCTCCCTCTCCTGAGCAGCAGCACCGTCCTGCACATGGTTTGTTGCTGGCAGCACCGGGCGACAGTCGCCGGAGAGCAACAGAAGTTCTGCCACTGTTTGCAGGCGCTGTGCGCTCACTTCTGACACCCTGGCTAGTCTTTGGAGATGGGCTGTTGTGCCAATGGTAGATGAAGTACTGGCCATGCTAATATCTGTGTGCACATAGTAACAAAACTAAATGAATTAGTGGGCAAGTAAACAAACATCATTGCAAAGGTCAGTGATACAAACACTGCACTGAGTCTAGATTTCTGAAACGAGGAGGAAATAAATACAGAAACAGAGTTCAGCATGAATAATATTTTCTGCATAATTGAATCAGTGTACAAAGTACAGCTTGCATCGACCAATAATGTGGACCGAGAAGCTCAAAGGTAGTCTAAGTTCACCTAACTTCACCACACGTGCATGCCATCGCCACGTAGGGCTCAGAGTCTCTCTATAGTTGCAAGTCCAAATTTTCTGATCCCTTTTCTGCTTTTTCTCCTCCCTGTTGTCGAATTGCCTCTGCATCTCTGTCTGATTGCTTTTTTTTAGATGGCAAATGGCAGTGCATCGCCATCATGTTATCCTCCATCCCGACCTGTTCATCTCTTGCTCACTAGTTCCCCCAATAGTCCACTATATGCCTCCATGTTTCCTTCTGTCCCAATTTTAAGTATCTTATAAATGAAAAAAAAAACCAGTCAAATTCAAAATATCATAAAATTTCCTGAACTCTTCATGTTCACTTATAATTTTGATTCAAATCTCTCTCTGATGTCAGTCTTCATTCCAGTCTTCAAACCTTGAACAAAGGCTGGGTTACAGTTCCAGACCACATTCCGTAACTGGAGTGCCTCCAGCCAAATTGCTTATAAAGCGAGAACTCAAAACCACCCTTTCTCTTGTTCATCCTGACATCGGTGAAACTGTTGATAATAAGCGTCAGTCAAAAATGCTATCATGATCACACGGCTGCATTATGCGACTTTGCTGTAAGTGATCCAGTTTATGTACTGAACCATGGTCTTGGAGCTGCCAGGTGTTGTTATTAGCAAGGAATGAACTCGTGTTTTTTGTGTCGAGCTGAAAGATGAGGGTACAGTTAACAAACATGTGGATCAGATCAAGCTGCGTTATATTGAGTTGGAGGACGATGCAAATTCTGTGATTCATCCAGTTATTGTTCCGTTGTCCGAGAATGCAACTGTTGTTTCTGAGCCTGCATCTGAAGTTGTCAAGAATGCGTCCCCGCCCAAAGTTTCTGTACCTGTACCCGCTGCCAGTCCGGTGCGTTTGGCCATGCCACCTAAATCTGCACCTGTAACAACTCCTTTGCGTAGGTCCTCCCGTGTAGCTAAACATCCAGACCGGTTAGATTTGTAATTAAAGGGGGAGATATTGTGATGTATCGCCCTTCCTCGGGTTTGACATGAGTGCCATGTGCGCATGCGCGACACACGGGACCGACCAGTAATGGAGTTGAGTGCTATGAATAAAACCTTCGTGAAATTGAGTGCATTGTGTTCGGTCTGATTGTTTCTACTTCACGACCTTACAGTTTGCCAAATTTATTCATGCATAGAGTGCTTCAACCTTTCTCCCCCACCCACCCCCACTCACTGTCATGTCGGCTCCCCCCCCCCCCCTTTTCCATACGTTTGTGTTGATGTCCCTTCCCGCTAGAAATATCTCAAATTAGAAGATTCACCTCTTCTTGTAGGACATTTCACAATTCTTCGACCATGACCACTTCTAGTTCATCAACAGACTATGTGTTGCCTTTGCGACCACAAACGTTCCTCCGTGTGATGTCCAAAGCAAGTTACATCAGATTTGGTTCCAGAGATTGTGCAGATGATCTATAAATTGGTTCGTGAAAGGGATGACAATGGTAAGAACGTGAATGGGGGAGAGGGGGTGGGGGGAGGGGAGATTAAAGATTGTGATGGGAAGCTCGTGACAGAGAGGGGGGCAGTATTGAAGGTATGAGAAAGCTATTTTAAGGAGTTGTTGAATTGGGGAGGAAGCAACGGTGAGCAGGAGCTACCATGTTATGTCGAGGGGAAAGAGTAATTAGAGGACATCATGGAAGAGGAAGTGTGGACAGCCCAAAAGCGATTTAAGAAGGGAAGAGCGCCAGGCATTGATGAGGTATGTATGAAGATGCTAATTGCAGCAGAAGTCAGAGACCGTTGAACGAAGAAGCTGTTGAATATATGAAAGAGGGTTCGATTCCGGAAGATTGGAGGACAGGGCTAATTGTGCCAATATGGAAGGAGAAGGACGATGTACAGGATCCGGAGATGGACAGAGGCATTACGTTCTTAAATTAAGGTACTGGAGAGGATTCTGGACGGGAGGATAAAACGTGTATTGAGAAGGAGATACTGTACTAGGTAAATAAAAACAGAAGTTTAGAAGGGATAAGGGGACAAAGGATCACACTGAGACAGTTGGTATCGAAGAGGTTGCAGATGCAAGGTGAAATGGCATTCTGATTTGTGGATCTTGAGAAGGCCAATGACTGTCCTGAGAGAGAGATGGTGATGGTGACACTGGGATGGATGGGAATGCTGGAGAAAAAGTTAGATTGGTGGAAGGGATGTACAAGAAAACAAATGAAAGGATTTTAGTTGGTCCTGGGATGTCAGAGGATTCAGTGAACATCGGGTTGAGGCAGGGAAGCTCTCTCAGTCCATATATATATATATATATATATATATATATATATATATATATATATATATATATATATATATATATATATATATATATATATATATATATATATATATACATATATATATATATACATATATATATATATATATATATATATATATATATATATATATATATATATATATATATATATATATATATATATATATATATATATATATATATACATATATATATATATATACATATATATATATATATACATATATATATATATATATATACATATATATATATATATATATATATATATATATATATATACATATATATATATATATATATATATATATATATATATATATATATATATATATATATATATATATATATATATATATATATATATATATATATATATATATATATATATATATATATATATATATATATATATATATATATATATACATATATATATATATATATATATATATATATATATATATATATATATATATATATATACATATATATATATATATATATATACATATATATATACATATATATATATACATATATATATATATATATATATATATATATATATATATATATATATATATATATATATATATATATATTGGGATGGAGCTGGTAAGCAGGAGGATAAAAATAAATCAAGATATAAAATAAATCTGAGGAAGATGTTGTATGCGGGCGATCTGGATGTTGTGGCGAAGAGTAACCGGGAAATGCAGGAGGTCGTGGAGGAGTGTAATTCGGAATTCGGGAAGCATGGACTGAAGATGAGTATGGAGAAGACTGAAGTGATATGGGTGAGCAGCAGAAAAATGAAATTAATATCAGGTTAGAGGGGAAGGAGATTTGGTGGGGAAATAGGTTTGAGTATCTGTGTGGGGGAGGGGACAGAGACTGAGGATGGTAGTTCGGAGGCAGAGGTGTGAAGGAGGAGAGAAGTGGGTTCAAATGTGTGGAGGAGGATGGAGGGATTGATGGCAGACAGAAAAATATCAAGGAAATTGAAAGGGAAAGTTCCGGTGTCTTGTGTAATACTGGCATAGCTTTACGGTCGGGAGATGGTGGTACTGATGGGGGAGAATAACAACTGGGGCTGCGGGTCTTCGAGAACAATTGAATCAGGAGGATTGGATAGAAAAATGATTGATGAACTGAGGGAGGAGATTGGTGGGCAGATGAGTTTAATGGGGAGATTTGTAAAAAAAAAAAAAAAGCTGACTGAAGTTGGATGGACACTTGGTGCAGATGGAGGAAGAGAGAATGGCAAAGAGACTGGATAGGTTGATAGAGTAAGGTAGGAGGAATAGTGAAAAATGTGAAATGTGAAAAAGCATGTTGTGGTGTCATTATGAAGTTGTTTTTTTTTTGGTTGATTCATCATCTCTAAGCTATCCTGAATCAGAATCAGCCAGGTACCAGACTCGCACCCTTGAGGAATTTTTTTTAGAGGTGAAAAACAAAATGGCCACCACCGACTTTCGATAAATTCTGTTTTGGGCTATATCTTCACTTCAAATGCACTTACAAACACATTTTTGGTGTCTACTGCTATATTTTCATGGTCAAGGAATCCGATAATGATAAAATTGAAGGTGTATATATAAGACCTGTTTCATATTTTCAAGATGGCCACCATTTTAATATGAAAAAATGGATATTTTGCAGTTCCACTGATCACTTCGAGTAAGAAATTGAATTTGATGAACCCTCAAATATTAATACTACGTAAAATAATTAATAGTCAATGACAGCTGAAGTTACTTACTTGCAATGATCAATGAATTGATGATTATATTGGAATACGATTTTTACACAAATATATCCGGATACATGTGGATAGTTAAGTTGACTATGACTTTGGGTTATGTCTTAAAGTAAGTATCTACATGTAATATGATTTTGAAATTACCTTTTATTTTCAAGAAATATTAACTTTGTTGAGGATGCAATGTTCTACATTATGTTCAATTTTCGTCATCGTCGTCGTGATTAGCAGCTACTGCCCTTGTCTGTTCGTTACGACAATCTGATCCAGTATTACAACTGCAAAACATCGAACATGACATCTGTGCTGCCACACAACCACACCTCCCGGTGGAACATGGCCGGCTGGTGGAGCATCCACACTTGATCAGCTGCGGAATGGTGACTGGTGCAGCAGACACATCAGGTGGAAGTGTGGTTCGACACAACGTCGCACCGTCCTCACCTTCTTGCCATCCATACTTGATGGGATCAAAGTTCGGAGGGTCTGACTGAGTGGCCGATTTCCATATAATGACTTGATGATGAGTGTAATGTACATGTTGATCAAAGGCATCATACGATGGGGGCAACGACTTCAATTTCGGAGCAGAGGTAATCTTGGAGTTGGCCATCTTTGACTTCCACAACTGATACCGGTGTGTGGACATATCACCTTCGACTTTGGAACCATAACAGGCAGCAGTGAAGGTAGTTGCCTCAGATATCAGCTTTTCCTCGTCTGCTTCCAGCTGACCAAATAAGGTGGGATGATGTCCGCCCATTAGTACCTTCAGCGCTGTGGCCTTTCCAATGCCAAACAAATACGACACAGTATCGCATCCGGTCAGAGCATGTACAGCAGGCAGATATTTGGCGATGCTTTTGTGTTTCAGTGCTATTTGGCGAATGTCCACGTTCGCCCTCCCAGCACACGGACTCTCCATGCTGACATCCAGTCATCTTTTCCTCGAGGAAGAAATGAATCAACAAGACAAAGACATCTGTATCGTCGCAGGCCACTTTGATGTGTGAGTCACCACTGACACCTGACTCAATTCTAACTAAGTGATGGATGATAATGACATCTGCTTCTTCATGGTGTGTTTTCAGATCCTGTTTCTGGAGAGTGGAATTGTTCCATACTTGAACTGATGTAGGATCTTTTCCGGTGATCACCAGTTTGGTCTGGTTGTCCACAATGTGGGTCATCAGATACTGACAGATCAAATCGATCAGTTGTACTTTGTTGTAGGCTACATTTAGGGCCACTTTTTGTGCTGGAAGTGTGTGTAAGTTGAGTTGATGTTTTCGACTTGAATCATGACCTGCGCGACTGGATCTCGACATTTGTTTCATGCTGATTTTGATGTACCTGTCGAAAATCAGGTATACATCACAACACTCCAGGTGGTATTTGATGGTTCCCATGAAGTTGATCACATAATCCTCAACTGTACCATTTGTGGGCCAATGTACAGTCCATAACATGGCGCATCCATCGATGATGAAAGCATCTGGAACACCTTGGATTTGACTTGATTTCTCAACTTGGAGTTTCGTCGTCAGGATTGCTTTCGACTGAGCCTGCATCGCACCGCTCTCATCAAACAAGGAGGCTGGGACAGGGGACAGTTCGTAAGAGAGGACATCCTTGATATCAATATCCCTGTGTTGTTGGAGACGTATGACTTGGGTGTAGATCAATTCGGTATCATATACTGGCCTTCCATCCAGCTTGATGCTCTTTTTGGTCGAAGTCATCAGGGTCACTTTGTTGGTTAGTGCCTTGTTGAAGCTTGGCCATCCAGATTCAAATTCTGCCATCTGTTGTCGCCAATCTTGAGAGAATCATCAACGTTTACCTTGTCTGTCGCATGAAACATAGTAGTAGACACCAAAATTGTGTGTGTAAGTGCATTAGAAGTGAAGATAAAGCCCAAAACAGAATTTATCGAAAGTCGGTGGTGGCCATTTTGTTTTTCGCCTCTTAAAAAAAATTCCTCAAGGGTGTGAGTCTGGCACCCGGCTGATTCTGATTCAAGTTAACTCAGAGGTGATGAATCAACAAAAAAACTTCATAATGACACTAAAGTATGCTTTGCCTCGAAATGGCTGTTTGGCATCTCGACTAGAAAGAGGAAGACCATGGCTGAGATGGGAAGATTATGTGAGAAGGGATATCAATAAGGTGAGGGGTGTTTGGAGTGTGGATATAGTTGGCTGCAGCGGACAGGGAGAAATGGAGGAGCATCATGTTCAAGGCACGGCAGAAGCTTTGTACCATTCGGCCTCACCCCTTGTAAAGGAAAGAGAGGAAGAAAAGAAGACGAAGATTGTGCGGGCCAGTCCATGTAAGTGTTATGATGATCCTGAACTGCAGCGTTGACAACATATGTGCATAGTGTAGATGGCAATATCATCCATAAACATGAAGTTGAGCCAGAGGAATGATGATTATCTCAATCCACCAGTCGTAGCATCTTTCTGAATGAAAACAAGATCACAGTTCTTTGGCTAACTTCAATGCCAGAACCAGCATGTATCATGAGTTTGCATCATGGCACGATTATCAAATCATTCATGACTTTGCTTCCAGACACGATCACATCTATCATTTAAGTTGTGGCTAGATATCCCAGTGAAAACAATGTGGCACCAACGGTTCACCTTCCATTTCTTATGTTGTGCTGCCCATTGCATGAACTGCTGTGAGTGGTGCTTCGTTCAAGGCATGTTGACCAGTGGTCTTCTGGACCTCTCACCACTGGCAGGGAGCCTCTTCTTACCTTTCTGGGTCAAAATTTGATGGTTGTTTGCTCTTTGCTGGTCATATATGGAGAGATCATGCTGTTGAAGAATGTCGTCTCCTGCAAGGATGTCAAGATTACGATCCTCACGTGGGAGACTTGAACGAGGTCTCTCCATGAACTATGCGGTTTGCCGGTACTTCGTCATTGCCCGAGAAATGACACAGGTTTGAATATTCTACTCGGAATCCCGATAGCACGAGGTAACATTTCGTGTTAAATGACATCTACTAATGCTAAACCAACTTCGACCACTTGGCCCATGGGTGACCATTTCTGAGAGGGAATTGACATGGGTCATGCCTGGTTTGCATACCTTGCAGACAACTGATGAAGAATTCTTAAATCTGGATCCATAATTTACATCAGAGTTCAAAGGTTGTTGCTTCATATTTTTTTGGTGAAGAATATTTTTTTAACCTTGGTGTATCACCTGAAAACCTCATGTCGTGTGTCACAGTATGGGCTACCTAGCATCATTGAAGTTTGAATGTTATACATTTTTAAGCTGACATGTGTGTATATATATATATATATATATATATATATATATATATATATATATATATATATATATATATATATATATATATATATATATATATATATATATATATATATATTGTTTTTCTAGCGACGGAAAGTTGAATCCACTCTTATCCTACTTTCTTGCCACAGTACTGTATATCCAAACAGATACAGAAAATGAGTTACCTGCTGAAAACATTCGCAACCAATCCAACTTACCGGTCGATGTCCGCTGTCCCAATTTTTACTGAACAATATGTTCCTGCCCTGTGCAGGCCCGTTTTGAACTCCTCATGTTGTGAGACCACAGGAAGCCTATGGAACGTACAGGATGCCTGTGGGATACGCCCTGACGGCTGGATCTGTACCTCCAGCGCCAATTGTTTTCGAGATTGCTTCAAAAGCAGCAAAACGTGCCTGCCCATACAATGAACCAAATTATGATTGTTTTACTTCTCATCCGTAATTTATAATTCCCAGGAAAGTGGTTGACAGAGGTATGTCTTATCTGTCTGGTCAATTCCTCATGGAACAAGCAAGATAAGCTGATGTACTACTAACTGCGTCATGGTGTTTTGAAGTCAGTGTGACGTCATATTTTGTCAGTGCCTGATAAATGACATCAGTGACACTGTTCTTTCTGAGGAAACATTAGGTCAACTGTCACATCTACCTGGAGATGTTTAAGGACCCTTGACGCATGCTGCTTTCTCCTCCTGAATTTGATCTTCCTTGTTCTGGCTATGGAGTATTGAAAACTCATTCTGGTCATTTTTTCTGATCTTCAACAGCCCTGTCAGCTGCTGAATTAACTAACACCAGGTGTGGTTGACTCTGCCTGTCATCTTTCTGAGTTTGGTGAAATGAGTAATAGGGGCACTGCATCAGCGGTGCTGCATCCTGAACCAATGATGCAACCATCAGCCTCAAGGTTGCACTAGAGTGTGTGTGTGTGTGTGTGTGTGTGTGTGTGTGTGTGTGTGTGTGTGTGTGTGTGTGTGTGTGTGTGTGTGTGTGTGTGTGTGTACCACCCTCACATTTTAGTCTCTCCATCTATATACATGCCATTTACACATTGCATAACCCCCACCCCCACTATGTCTGCATTTAATAAATATATGGGTCTGAAACGCTTCATCAACAGGTGCACAGCCAGATTTTTGGAGCTTTTTTAATTATAAGTAAATATCACCAGGTGAGTATGGACTGGCAGGATTGCCTAGAGGTATGCACTCTCATCTCCAAGCCGTCTAACCTGGGTTTGAATCACAACTCAGGTAAAAACTGCCTTCCCAGCTGTTTCGTAGGCAGGGTGATTGATCAATGTGTGTGCCTTCCCTCGGATGGATATTAAATTGGACGTTAAAGATCCCACCGTGTCCTTGAAGAGTAGGCTAGTTATAGGCAGAACCTTGAACAAATTCCTAATTCCCGCCCTAACTACTTAGTCGAGCGTTGAGCGTCTAGCCTGGCCAGCTTTCATGGTTCGTGAAAGACTTTTGGCAAAAACCTCCCCTGGCAAACCCTACAAGATCATGGGAATAATTGTAGCTGTTGAAGAAGAAGAAGAAGGAAGAATCATCATCACGTGGACAGGAAGTTGCCATCTCATGCATTGTTGCTCGAGCAAAGATGGCAGCAAGTGCTGTATCATGCATTGTGAAACAGTGATGTGGGATGGGATACAAGTTTCGTGAAAGCAGCAGATATTCACAGATTGGTGAAACAGGTTTAGGGTGACACTCTCAAAAGGAAGCATGTTTGACTGAGTGGGTCAGAAAGTTCAAAGATGACTGAGACTCGGTTGAAGATCTCCCGAGTGAACACATTCCAGTGACAGCTTTGACTCCTGCCAATATCCAAGGAATTGAACAAATGATTCAGAGTAATTCCACAGCATCTGTGCTTGATATTGCAGAATTTTTTTTTTGTTGTAAAGACTGTCGAGGCTTGTATGAGAGCTAACACACAGAATGTACAAAAAGGGGAGCAGGGGCAAGAGGGGGGAGAGGGAAGGAAAAAGACAGTGTAGAACAGAGACATGAGGAGATCTGTGTAGAGGAGAGGGATGGGGCGGGGTACACAGGGTAAACAAGATGTACACTAAAGGGACTTTCAGGTCCTTACACGACAAGGACTTTCAGGAAGGAAAGCAAGGAATTTGAAGGAGGTGGGTTTGAGGTGGATTAGTGTGGGTAGAAAATATTGTGGTTTTGGAAAGGGGATGGTAGTGAACCATAAGAGATGGTGGTGAACAGCTGTTTTGAACACCTGGAGGAAAGAGTGGGATTGAAGAGAATGTGGGAGTTTGTTCCAAAGGCGGGAAAAAGAGGAATGAAAGAGTGAAGGTGAGCAGGGATTCTTGATTTGGGTAGTTTTACAAGAAGGGGATTCCTGCCGGACCATGAGCACCATGCGGAAATATGGGGGGAGGGGGGGACAAATCTCAGACAGAGCAGGGGGGGCGAGGCTCGAGAGAAGACGGTAGAAGACAGAAAGAGCACCAACCTACCTGCAGTGAAACAATGAGAGACTCAAAGACTCAGCCTCATTGTGGGAAATACCAATCATCTTGAATGCCTTGGTTTCCACAGTGTGAAGCCGAGAAAGGTGAGAGGCGGGAGCACCAGCCCAGAGGGGAGAGCAGTACTCCATCAGGCTGCGAATGAAAGCTTTGTATGTGGTCAGGTGCTCAGGTGTGCCAAGGAAGGACTTTGCACGATGGAGAATGCCCAGTCAGTGACTGTCTTTGGAGGCCAGCTTGGAAATGTGGCTTTCCCAGGAAAGATCATGGCAGATAGTGAGGCCCAGAAGCTTGAATGAAAGGACTTCTTCAAGGAGATTGTTGAGAAAGTAGATGGGGGTGGGGGGCGGGGGGTTCCATCCGGTCCTTTCGGAGAGACATAGTGATGGTGTGAGATTTGTCAGGGTTGAAAGACATGTTCCACATTTTGGACCAGCTGGTGATTTTATCCAGGTCTGCAGAGAGTGTAAAGGCTGCTGCTTGCCAATCTGAGGGATGACAGATGGTACGGCATAGAGTGGAGTCATCAGCAAAGAGATAGAGCATTTTCCAGAGAGTTGGAGAGATCATTGATGAAAACCAGAAATAGAACAGGGCCGAGAACACTGCCTTGAGGAACTCCAGCCTGGACAGGACGGGGGGGGGGGGGGGGGAATGAAAGAACTCTATTTAGGGCCACACGTTGACTGCAACAGGAGAGGAAGTCTGCGAGCCATGAGTGGAGATGGCCTTGGATACCATAAGAAGAGAGTTTGGTGGGCAGGGCAGGGTGCCAGACCGTATCGAAAGCACACGATATGTTAAGGGAGATGGCTCTGATTTCATGTCTAGCATTGAGAATCTCCATCTATTTTTGGGAGAGCAGAAGAAGCATGTCCAGGGTAGAGTGACTTGCTCTGAATCCAAATTGATGCTAGGAAATCAAGTCATTGGAGAAGAGGAATAATTTAATGTCAGAAGCGATGATGGATTCCATAACCTTGCTGGTGATTGGGAGAAGGCTGATTGGTCTGTCGTTGCATGGATCTGTTTTTGCACCTTTTTTATGCAGAGTGGAAATGTTTGCTTAATTCCATGTTGATGGCAGATGACCTTGAGCAAATGAGAGGGTGAATAGAACAGGGAGAGGTTGAGAAATAGCAGCAGAGCAGGTTTTTAGGACACGTGGGCTGATGCCATCTGGACTGGTTGCAGAATCTGAGTCGAGGTTTAACACAAGCTCTCCACCTTGTCAGGAGAAAATGACAGAGTCCAGGAACAGCTGGGTACGACTGGTTAAGGTGGGTACAGAAAGTGATGGGTTTCGGACAAGATTTAGAAGCAAACACGGAGTTTAGGCATTCAGCCTTTTCATGTGCAGTGTCAGTTATGTGGCCATTTGAGGTAAAGAAGGGGATGGAGGGGGAACATACACCAGAAACAGACTTAACTCGATGCCACCAGGATTTGGAGGAGGGAGACAGGTTTTGAGAGTTCAGACTTAAGATCAGAAAGATGTTGTTTTCTGGCTCTCCTGATGGTAGACACACTTGTTCTGAGCTTTGTGGAAGAAACTGAGATTGCCTTCAGTTGGATTAGTCTTCCATGAGGCAAATCCAAGTTGTTTCAGGACAACTGCCTTGCCACAAGCTTCAGTGTACCATGGGCGGGAGGAATGGTCGGACAAATGAAGACGTGATGGGATAAATCTGTGCATGAGAGATTGGAAGTTTCTTTGAAAGAATTCCCAGGACGAGTTGATGTCGGAGAAAGTAGAGATGGGAGACCAGTCTGGAAGTTTGATGGCTGCTTGGAGACCCTGCCAGTCGGCCCGAGTGAAATGCCAGACTCGATGGCACTGACGTGGTTCTCCAATAACAGCCAGAGAGATGTCCACTTTGACAAGCATGTGGTCAGATGAACCGATTGGATCAGAGGAAGAACAGCAGATATTTTCAGGGAAATTGGCGAAAATCAGATCCAGAACAGATGGAGTACCATTGGTTGGGATCCGGGTTAGGAATTTGACCGATTGAGTCAGTCCCAATGAGTCGCAGAAGTCTTTTGCTGAAGTTTCACGGAAGGTGAGAGAGGTACTCACACCCAGTCAACTGGCATGATGACAATTGAAGTCGCCACATATGAGGAAGAGAGAGTTGGGAGGAGAAGATAGAAGCTGGTCCATGTTTTCAGAGAGTGAGATGTAAATGGAGTCATCACTGTTTGGTGGATAGTACAACACACATATAAACATGAGGTGGGAGTGGAGCTGAAGCCATAGCCAGAGGTATTCCTGTGGGTGTGGGGGAGAGAGGGCAGTGCATGGAGTGTGAGGAATAGAGTCTTTGATGACCAGAGCACCTCCTCCCCCAGGACGAGGCTCAGGTCTGTCGTACCGTAGGAGGGAGTAACCAGGGAGAGATACTTGGGAATCAGAGACGTCTTGTAGGAGGAAAGTTTCTATTAAGCGGATTATGTCTGGTTTGTCAGTGGCAACCTGCATGGAAAAATGTCAGGTTTGAGCGAAAGCCCGGATGTTTGAGGTCTACACTGTTAAGGAAGAGGGACGGGAGGTGGAGGGTAGGACGAGGAAGGAGGGGGGTGGGGGGGAGGTAAGGAGAACTGTTGAAAGAGTGGGGAATTGCAGAAGAGCTCGGGGAGAGGGCTGGATGAGGAGGAGAAAAGGCTCTGTGGTGATGGGTTCAGGTACAGTGGGGAGTAATAAGAGAGGTGGCAGAGGGCAGTTGAAGATTGGAGGAGGTGGAGTGATGAGATGGAAGAGAGAGAGGGTGGGGGAAGTAGGCAGCTTTGTGGGTGTGAGGAGTGGGAGAATTTTGCGAAGGGGGAATGAGGGGGAAGATTGGAGGAAGAAAGGTGAGGGGAGAGGTGAGGAGGAGTTTTTGAGAAAGGTGGGAGGGAAGCTTGGAAGGGGAAGAGTGTGGCGTTGTTTTGAGAGGTTGGGGAGACGATGAGAGCAGGCACAGCCAAGGTGCAGGAGGGCGATGGGAGAGGTGGGGAGAGGGGAATTATGAGACTTGGTAGAGGTATGGTGAAGAAGAGAGTGAGCAGGTGGAGGTACAAGATATGAGGGGTTGGGAAGAGGGGGAGGTGTGCTGAGAGGAAGGAGCATGATTGTGGTGATGAGGGAGGGGAGGAGGTTTTGAGTGCAGTGGAGGGGAGTGTACTGATTGAGAGAGTGAGATATGTGTTTTATTAGGTGGAATGGATTTTAATTTCAAGTCAACGGCATCTGCCAGAAAGGTGTTTTGTGACCGCATGTTGTTGGGCCACAAAAAACAAAAACAAATGAAGAATCGTCGGGATGAGGAAGTGAAGGCCGATGTTTGTCTTAAAGTGGCTGTGTTGCCATCCCAAATTATTCTACAGAGTTTGGGTTTAAAGCGCAATTAAACCCAACAATGAATACTGACTTCATCAGATATTTCAATATATTTTATCCAAATGCAAATAAAATATTTTTGGCAATGCGCCGAGTGGAACAGAAATTTCATCAACAAGTTCTGGTTCTGAGAGGTACTGCATAATGGCATGCACCGGCGGAAGTGACGTCACGGCACCAGTTGATTGCCCCTGAATCTGTTACTTACAGCTCGTTTTGCATAACATAACCTAACCTTCTTACAGTCTTACCTGGAGGTTACTGTGCTTCCTCACCTCATTTCTGTCCTCTTTGCCTGCACATTTATTCCCTTGCTTTGTTTTATGGTCCAACTATAAAGGTCCTTACTTCTCACATGTAGGTTTTGCCATTGTGGGTGCAACCTGCGCCTGCCCTTCCCCAACCCCTCCAAAAAATTATCAACGGATCGCTACAATTTACTTGGCTGGTGGATTTGAAGCCAAAAGGTGAAAATCTATAATTTTGTAGAAAAGAGTTAAAATTAAAAGTAAGGAAGTCCAGTCAGTTGCATGAAATATGTTGTATCACAAACTTAAGCAGGTCGACATGCATTCTATAACCAGTGGCAGTTCATCAGAGTATTCAGAGAATACAATGCAAGTTAGAAGGTTAAAGCATGAAAGGCGTAGAACTGTTGTAAGAATAGAAGCATTAATTTTATAACCCTATTAACCTCCAGACATCCACACCACCCCCTCTTCCACCTGCTTCAAGTGAACTGACCATGCCCTTTAATTTGTTATAATTAGTTTGCAATAACTTCACTGTTTCTGGGACTATAAACCATATGCCGCAATGGCTATTGTCACATGGATCCTGACCAACAAGACGTCTCTGCAACACACAATCCTGTCTGCAGTCCACACAAGCAGATCCAGGGAAGCTGCCAGGGCAATTACTTGTTAAAAAAAGCAGCAGCTCTTCTGGCCTCGGTAAGTGGCAGGCCTGTTTACGCACTCCTTTTTCGTATCCACAGTCACGGCTCGTGGAAGAGTGAGAACACAGAACAAGTCAAGATGCAACATAACAAAAGGAAGAGCAGAAAGAGAAGGGGGAATGCCAACTGCATGGCCGAGGCATGAAATAAACGGAGACGGACAAACAAAGGATGCGGGTAAGGATGAGGAGTTGGGGAGAATGCACGGTGTAGATAAGATGGATACTGAAGCGAATTGTCAGGAAGGAAAAACTGGAAATTTGGGGAAGGAAAACTGTAAACTCTCCTGAAAAGGAAAGATAGGAAAGCCAGGGGTCATGGTGGTGTAATTATATATTTATTACTAAATGGAGAAATGCCTGTCCTCCCATGTGTGTGTGTCCCTAACACTTTATTCTAAAGGGTTCCTGCTGTCTTAGAGTAATAAAAATGGTTAAGGCCCAGTCCACACCTTGACGTTTTAGCCAGCAATGGCAACGTATCAAAATGTATGTAAAACGCTGGCTTACGTTGAACTTTTAATGTTTTTTTTTTTTAAGATTCGGACGTATTCATAACGAGTTGGTTGTATGCATAACATATTAGTAACGGACACAGAACGTTTCGTTGTCTTATAGATAACTTATACCAACGAATGCTGAGCCTGTTGTCGGCCTTCACAACCTATGCCCAACGATAGTCTAACTTATGCATAGCGCGCTGCACGTATCGCCGACGCTGACGTGACGTAGCCTATTAAAAGGCTGCTGCACAACGATTCAAATCATAACCTCCAGAGAAATGGAAGTGTCAACATCGCAGTCACACCTTGGCGATCTTGCCACCGTATGCCGACCTCTGAAAAATGCGTCTAAAACGCTGGCGCAGGTCGATTACGGTATGGGTAAGTTTGGTATACGTGAATAGAACGCTAAAGTACGCTATCATACGTCGTAGTAAGTGGAGTACGTCTTGTAATTTTAAACGTGTTAAACATTTTACGACGTACTTGCCGTATGCCTCACACGTTCCGCATGCAATGGGAATAAGTTGTATGCACTATATGCGATCGTTGACACACGTCGACACACGTTACTTGTAAGGTACTCATAAGTCGAAACACGTCGAGGTAATGGTTAGCGTCAGTGTTCCAGACTCCCGTTTTTTTTTTTTTTTGTTTGTTTTTTTTCTTCGGCATGACGGTGATGTTGACACTTCGATTTGTAGTGCGGTTATGATTTAAATCATTGAGTGGCAGCCTATTAATTATTTTATATTATAACCGCACTAGAAATCGAAGTGTCAACATCACCGTCATACCGAAGAAAAATAAAAATAAAAAAATAAAAACCAGGGAGTCTGGAACACTGACGCTAACCATTACCTCGACGTGTTTCGACTTATGACACCTTACAAGTAACGTGTGTCAACGATCGCGTGACGTGCCTACAACACGTTACTCATAGGTTAGAAATAAGTTTCGGGTACGCTAAACATTACCTCGACGTGTTTCGATTTTTGATTAACTTACAAGTAACGTGTGTCAGCGTGAGTCAACGATCGCGTGACGTGCCTACAACTTATGGCCAGCGTTATGTAGAACGTGTGAGTCATACGCTGGCATAAGTCTTAAAATTTCAAGCATGTAAAATTTGAGGACAACCGAAAAGTACAACGTTTAAGCCAGCGTACAACGACGTATGGCAGTGTTTTTCAGCGTGCTCTCAATGTTATCAAAACTTACCCATAACGTATTCGGCGTGTACCAGCGTTTTACACAAATTATCCAAAAATCGGCATAAGCTTGCTAAAACGTCAAGGTGTGACTGGGCCTTTATATTGGAAAGCTAATACTGTAATCCATTTACTTCGTTGCAAAGCTATTTAATCGATTTACTTGGTTGGAAAGTTAATAATCGATTGAATTGGTTGGAAAGTTAATCATCAATTTACTTGGTTGGAAGGTTAATAACCGATTTACTTGGTAGGAAAGCTCATTTTCGATTCACTTGGTTGGAAAGTTAATAATCGATTTATTTGGGTGGAAAGCTAATTTATCAATTTAATTGGAACGAAACTTTGTGTCCGTTTGTTTAATCAAGAGTCCTGTTTTAAAAACTTCTTTCCTGAATGGAAGAAGTCGCAGGACTTGGAGCTTTCATGTCGTGGTTCCAACAATATGACAACAGGAAATCTTTAGAATAAAGCATGACGGACACGGAAGAAACATTGTATGTAGTTATACTTCTTGAAGCAATGTAAAAAAAAATACAAAAGTACACGGAAGGAGTACACAAATAAACAACAATCACAACCTCAACAGCAGCAGCAAGAACAACAACTCCATTTTATTTTATTTTATTTTAATCCTTTTTCATGGGTTTCACTTCATTTTACATCCTCACTGAGATTCACAGATTGACATGCAATATGTTTGTGAAGTCCAACGTGCTGTCTCTCGATTAAACCAATCAGTGAAGCATCAGGTCGGCATCGCTCATTTCAATAAAAAGCATATCCCATCAAGATTAAATTATTTGGTCATTTCTGGCCTAGCCCATTATCACCCCCCACCTTCACCTCTGACCCAAACCCCATTATAACCCCTCACCCCTTTTTCACTTCCACCCATACTCTTATTTATACAGTGTACTGCAATAAAACTTCCTCCTTACAATGGACAGAATTATTTGGAACAGAGCGAGAAGGAATATGTTGTTATGTTTGTGGGGTAGATGGAAGAATTTCATCGTAAAGGTAGGATTGTAACAGTGTAACATGGTCCGTGGATGAGTAGGAGACATCACAATGTAAATGAAGTTGCGAAAACTGTCAGCTTAATTAGGACTGTTGCATGTCACCACACAGGGATGGTGTTGTGTTAACTAATTCAGGTTTAAGGCTAGTTGCTCCCAGTATGTGATTACCTCCTGTGACATTTTCCGACATTTTTGCATTTACAAAGCTGGCCATAAAGAACCACGTTTTTACACCAACAACAACAGCAACAGAGCCGAGCGTTGGCTTCGTACTGGCAGGCCATGCCCCCGAGGCTGATGATGGGTCAGTGTGACACAAGAGGGAGGATGATGGTGAGGAGACAGCGGTCAGAACACATCGGACCTCTCTGGCTTCTCCTCGACAGTCAAGAAGGCAGCGTGGTTCTCTTTGTTCATGCTGGTGTGAATTCGTTCACATACTGAAATGAGATGCTTGCCATTTACTGTTTGGCTGGATCATGAAGTTTGTACTTTTCTGAGGAGAAGAGAAGGAGAGAAGAAGAAAAGAAGGGAGTGCATCCCTTGGCCTTGTCTCAGAGCCTCGGCGATCGCCTTGTTGTATGATCAGGGAGACAGGCGGGGCCATTTTGTTGTGAGCAGACCTGGTACTGAGAGGAGTGGTGTGGCAATCTCGATTGTAAGAAGAAACTGTGCGGCTGTTCGTGGGCCCTGGCGGTGAAGACCTCTACACGCATTACCTCACCTACATAGTCGTGTGGAGCGATTTGGCGCCATTTTGGTACGTTTTCCCATGCGGTGACTATGCGATTTTGAGGATCGCCAGGCTCCTAAAAAAATCATCTCTGGACATGCAGCTGAGTACCGGCATAAAAGGAGGAATTTCTTTTATTCTTATCTTTCCCCTTGTCTGTTTTTGTGACTGAGTGGAGACGTCTCAAATTAGGCTTTAGTTAACCTCACTTTAAATTACCTCATTCTTTGATTTATTTTCATTATCGCTCTTTGATTTATGTACATTAAACCATCATTTGTTGAATTACTTGGTTTGTCTGTTCATTGTGGGTTCAAGGACAGACCCGTGTGGTACGTGCTCTGGTACGTGCTCAGTCACCTTCTGTCCTGCGCGTCCCATAATCTCCAAGGATCTCGGCTGTTCGCCTCCGAATAGAACCGTTCGGCTATCCATCAAAAGCTGATGGTAACCTCCCTGAACACGAAACCTGGTCCAGGAATGGGATATAACCTAACCGGCTGGACACGACAATTTCAAGAAGGAAAATGCCTGATAACAATGGGTTAGCTTGATGTTAACTCTGAAATCAGCTGATATTCCCAAATACTGGCCAGATTTCATTTAATCTTACCCAGTTGATTGAGGAGCTCACCTGAATCACAGATAATGCTGAAAGTTTTTTTGGATCATATATACTGTATCTGACATGAACACATGCTATCACAATCATGATTTTGTTAAATCATGATGGTTGAGTGATGGTTGCCCTGTGTGCATGATCCAGAAAACGAAAATATCCTCCGAAAAGCAGCACACAATTATCCGGTTAGGTGTGATAAAAACTTCATTCGGGATTAATTATAAGAGGAACATGGTGATGCCGCCTGTTCAGACCGGGGTACATTCTTTGATCCTGATGACTGTTTGGATGCATGGATGCAAATCTTCCATTCTCGTGTAGATAAGCAGCTTCCATGCCAGGAAAATATGATGCCATATCCACAGCAATCACAGTTGATGATGTCTGACATCACTGAAGATAAAGAAAGAAGAGTACAATGCAAAAGTAAAGGCCCATGTAAACAAATAGATATGGATGAACGAAGTTGTAGGTATGATCAGAAAGGCCAAAAGGGATCATTGCATTTCCTGTTTTATACAACCTACAAAATGGCAGTACTGTATAACCATTTTGGAAATAAACGAGAGATTTGATCGTTAACCAACAAAGTTCAGGACCTGTTACCATAAGTGTTGAGAATTACAAATTAACAGATACAAAGAATATCATAAACAGTTTTAATGAGTTATTTTCGAATGTGACAAAGAACTATGTAAATGATAACAGTATAAAGTAGAAAGGCACTCGGTCGAGCGCATACCTCTGCCACAAAATGCCTGATCCACGACAACATATCGGGCCCAATACATTTTTGAAATATCATGCTATAAAGTACTATATCGTTTTTGGCCCCATTTCAGTGGTGAAGAATCACTTTGAAAATTAAATAATTCTCGTATCCAGATCTTCACCAAAATCGAATCAATTCGTCCTTGCGACACACCCAACCTGTCCAAGTTTCATCTGAATCCGTCCAAAACTTTTTGAGATATCATGCTATATATAGGTTTCACCCTGTCTCTCAATGGTGAAGAATCACTTAAAAAATTCTAGTATTTGCATCCGAATCTGGATCTTCATCAAAAATTGAATCAATTCTTCCTTATCACACACCCAATGTGTCAACGAAGTTTCAGCCGAATGCGTCCACAACTTTTTGAGATATCATGCTATACTATACATCGTTTTTGGCCCTATCTCTCAATGGTGAAGAATCACTTAAATTCTAGTAGTGGGATCCGGATCCAGATCTTCACCAAAATCTAATCAGTTCGTCCTTGTCACATACCCAACCTGTCCACAAAATTTCATCCGGATGAGTCTATAACTTTTTGAGATATCCTGTACTCAAACAAACAGACAAACAAACAAACACAGACAAACAGACAGAAAGAGGTGAAAACATAACCTCCTTCACCTTTGGTGGCAGAGGTAATGAACCAGATTATATTTCTCTGGAAAAAAAATTCTATACCGCTGGTAGAAGAATGCTTTAATAAAGAAGGATTCAAATTTTTTTTAATGTCAACAAAGTAGATCGACCAATATCGCATGCGAGCACGTACATGTGTGTGTACAAGTTGCTGTTGTTGGCTACTAGCTCCACACCTCGGTGGGTAACGGAGCCCTACCAGGTATCCAAGTATCTACCTCCATGTGTGGGTATGTGTTTGTGTTTCCAAGGGTTCTTGCTGCTGTAGAATAATAAAAATGTGCTTGCTTTAAGTCCTAACCGATAGTGGGCGCGGTTCACCCAGTTATCCCAGCCTGGTTTATATAGCCATGAGCCCTATCTCACGATCGTCGTACATGCTATGTGTCTCACCATGAGCGCTGCTGTCGGGTTTTGGTATGGCCTGTGGGGGGAAAGCCACCTGCTGTAAGTTTGACAGTAATTTCACCAATCAGCAGAGCAAGATGTTGACAAATGGCAAGCATGACAAACATTCAGGAATTTCAGTTGAGTCATCTAATGGAATGCCATCTTGTTGGATACAAATTGTAGGCTCTTGGTAAAGTGAGAAAAAATTTTCTCTGGAACATTTCATGAATATAGGTTCAACTGTTTCTGATATACACTAGAAAAATATATCACTCTTCAAAAAAAAAGTAAGATTTGTTATTAAACAGGCAATGAAGGAATAATAATCAATCAAAATTCTTAAAAACCAATCATTCAACAACAGCAATCATGATAATAATGGTAATGGGTTAGAAAGGTTGCTTAGCAACAAAAAAAAAGATCCTGGTGCTGCTTTAGAAAACTGCAGATCTTCATGAAATTTTGAAATACCATTCACACCGTGTGGTTGTTCATCTAGCCTTCATGCAGAAGCCTGGACAGATATTTAATATGAAGGAAGGACATTGATTGACATGAGACAAATGATCACGTTACATGCGATTTATAGTAGGATTTGTAGCAATATTGCTGATTTAGAATTGCGAAACAGATCAGAGTGAATGATGTAATTTCATACTCAAGGGTTAATATATTTAATCTAGGTTTGTTTACACTTTCTTTTGTAACCAAAGCTTTGTTGTCATAAATCCAACAGGATCCCTTTAACACTGACACCAGTTATAGTATTGTTTCTGCTGGAATACAAAATTAATTGGATGCAGCTGTGTTTTCGGATATGTACGCTGCAATATCGTTGTGGTGGAAAGTATTCATATTTCATCTGCGTGACATCTTTGTTTACTCACAACTGTGTGTGCTATCCTCCAGGCTGGTGGGACTACAAAAAGCCATTGAAGGGTGACGGTAAAATTGTCGCATATGCTGTAATAGAGTATCCTGGTATATTGCCTGTCCTCTGGCGCATCGAGGGTGCTTTGAAGGCCACCACTGGATGGGGAACCAGCTTGAGGCTCATGGCTGCTTCAGGCAGGAATTTCTAATTTAGCCAGGATGCTGGCACTAACTCATCTACTCTTGTTATAAAGACACTGTGGTGTAATCTTTAACATCCACCAGCAAACTCAGCTACTCCTGTTCAAAATATATAATCAGATCTTTAATGTCCACCAGCAACAGACGCTGGGAAATAGATCCTCAGATTCCCATTCCAATACCCTAAACTGCTTGCGAAGGAGCAGTGCAATAGTTTTATGGTGATGTCGAGGATCAAACCCAGACTACACAGCTCAAAAGCAAGTATACTACTTCTATGCCAACTGCGTTGGACCATGGATGTGAAAATGTAATTTTCCTCCTTTGGAGTTGACAACTTGCCTCATCCAGTGGGAAGGCATGCATGGAACAATTGAGATGGTATTTTTGTTTAAGTGTAGTACATTTACCCGAGATGTCATATGATGAATTCAGGGCATTTTATCTTTCTCTTACTGCAGAAAATTTTGCCCCATGCAACCATGAATGCAGCATTACCGTTGAATTGCCCTGATGGAGCAAATTGTCATTTTGCTGGCAGCAGTCAGGATGAACAGGAAGGCAGTATACTGTATCAGTGCTGTACTCCCTCGGGATATGCATGAGAGGAACCAGCACGCCCACGTCCGCCATCAGTGGGGAAGTCTATACATTATTATAATTGCACAACACTCCTCGTAATTCACCAAAACAAACTTAATTTTTGAGTGACCCACATTGTTACACCATTAGAATCCATTGACACGAGGTAATTTTTATTTTCAAGGGATGACTCCCTGTAAAGGTGCGGCATTAATCACTGAATATTTGCACAAAGATTGCAAAAAGGTTTTCATTTAATATTATCACCCATTTTTAGCTCACCCGGACTTTAGTCCGGTGAGCTAATGCGATCGCACAGTCGTGCAGTTCAAATATGGTGCAGTAATGTTTTTAATATTTCGCATTTAGCACATCGAGTTGAGATGAATGGCATGAGAGGTTGTCCAAATATATTGATCACTTTCTGCACATTAATATTTATACTGTAATGCACATGAAGCAACACGAGTCCATTTAGTCTGCTCCCTTGAAGACTGCACGAAGATTTTCATGCAGGCGAGGTTAAGTGAAAAACATGACCTCTCACTCTCATACTTTGTGAATGACAAAAGATAATATGAATAGGATCTTCAACATGTTCAAGATGTTGGGGAGGAGTTTTCTGTCGTTGACATTTAAATTTTTGGGGGGTTGTAGTTGGCAGATCCTTCTTGTTACCCCATATTTTTTCTCCCAAATATATAGTTCAGCATTTAAAGTTTTCAGATGCAATGGACTCTGCACTTGCTTCAAGCCACCTGTCTTCTTCAATGCCATTTGTTAAACCTCTTGATGGCATATTTCTGGTGAGTAATATGTTTATTTGATATTTCTTATTTTTGATTCGCAATATTCATCCTGCACGCGTGAAGTGAAAAGCAGGGTTAAGCAATTGATTCGTATCCGTCCTTCCGTCGGTCTATGTACAAACGTCAATTTATGATCGAGGAACAACTTATTTAAATTGAATGTATTTTTAACACAAATCGGAAAACAACTTACCGTCTAGCAGAATTTTGTCTCTGAATTTGTCCTGATCGCACATACGCAGAGAGGAGCGAGATAATATTTTTACTCCGTTTGCCTGTCTGTGAAACAAAATTGAAAATCACACCAAATAGGAAAATTACTGTTTTTAAGGATGTCATAAAGGACACAAACAACAGTCATGAATAATTAATGTAACATATAAGATATGATGGTGTAATAAACACTGTGTCAGTGATGGTAAAACGGTGGTAAATTCCAGAATTAATTTATTGATACGATTTTTACAATCTTTAATTTATCGAAATTGAATTATATACTTGAACACCGAATAAAACTTAATCGCCTTCTCTGCACTTTCAAAGCCCCTCCGTTTAGCAAGACTTGGACATGTTAGATGAGGTGGTGTATAAGGATGGTGTATAAAACTTCTTCAATAGTGAAATACCTCCTGAATTTTTTTTAAATCATTATTTTATTTTTATTGAAGTATGTACTCCAACACTGTGCAGGGTAATGCATTCTATGAACTCTGTAGTTGATTTTGATTTGATTTTTGTATGTATTATTGATCAGTAAAAACAATGTGATTTTCAGTAATTTATTTGATACAAAATTAATAGAAATCAACCGTTTTGAAGGTTGTGTATAAATCATGTATTTGGATATTTGAATTGCAAAATCTGATTGTCTTCAAGAAGAATGTTTACTTATTAGTGGGGCAACTTAGCTAAATATAGCATAACAATTGTGCATTTTGTGAGGAAAGCACCAAATTTGGCACACGAGTAGCCTAACATATTATGAACAGATTTGGATATTGGGCCATCTCAAATTCAGCCGCTGATGGCTGTGGCAGCCATTTTCCACTGCCATCAAAAATTTTGAGATGGCCCAATATCCAAATCTGTTCATAATATGACAGGCTACTACTGTGCCAAATTTGGTGCTTTCCTCACAAAATGCACAATTGTTATGCTAAGTTGCCCCACTATATGTGTTCTTGTGCTAATCCAAAGTTAGGATTTTATGGCGGATATGTCAAACAACTGTGGGTTATAACGTACAAGCATGAAAGTTGGCAAAGATGTAGACTTTGGCCAAAAAAATATTTTCAGAAGTGGAGCCATTGAGAATAAGTTAGATGTCGACCTTGGTGGCCATTTTAAAATATGGCCGCTAAAAACATTTTCAACACAAGGAGTTTTGCATTGTTTTGGAATTATATGAACTTGGAGATGTTTATTTATCATAATGTCATCACAGAATGTTACAACAGAGTGACGGTGGAGCTATTGGGCTCACCCAAATCTCCAAGGCTCTCAGACGCTGGATGGTGGCTGGACCGGACCTGGTGAGGATTACTTTGGAATTTGAAGCATCCATCGAGAGAATGCACAAGAGGAAGACCTCAGAGATATGGCACCACTAGCAGACAAGGAGTTCCTAGGTAATCTTTGTTCAACATGCCAAAAGTCTGGTTGAAGTGATGGAATAAATGGGAAACCTATTCCTGGAGGACAGCAATGATCTATTGAGACTGGACTCAAGAGAAAACATCGATCCAGCCTTGGTTTCTTCAGTTTGCCAGACTTTTGAGATAGGGAAGCGACACTATGAGACATTCATGGCTGAGTGACTGCTGGAACGATCAACGCCTATTTCAAAACCGATCATGAAGAACAACTTGTCATTGTTCAGTCGACATCCTCCGACGTCCAGGGCGAGCCTGCTAGTGGCTTCCCTGGAGAGTGCCATTTCTCTATTCTCAAGACTCTACATTGCCAGTCAGTCATGAGATTGTGACCTTGACGACTTTTTCTGTCACAAGAACAAAGCGTGTGCTCCCTCAATATCTCAGCTTGGCAAGCTTCGACTGTCAAACAAATCTAAGCTCCTCAGATGGCTGGATTGCAGCACACAGCTCAAAGGCAATGCCCCAATACCAGACACTGATGCCACAATCCTAGATCGAGCTGCTGTGGTCACCTTCCTCAAATCCCTCACTGCCAAGACCTTTAATGAAGAAACACTGAAGGTCTTCTTGACATACACTGAAGGTCACCTGCAATGTGCCAGTCGAGTGGACATAGTCTGGGACCAGTCCCAAAAGAACAGCATAAAGTCTCAGACAAGAAGCAAGTGTGGGAAGGGTATCAGGAGGAGAGAAGCTGCAGCCACCAATCTTCCAGGAAACTGCCAACAGTTTCTGTGGATTGATGCAAACCAGACAAAGTTGTTTGCCTTCTCGGGCAAAGCACATCGCACATTTGGGAACCAACAAGCAAATTGGTGGTAATCAGGATCAGCATTAAACCCATGGGGCGGAAGACATAAAGATTTAAAAAGTTTAATTCTAAATTCAGTGCTATTCAGCACCAAATTTGTTTCACAAATCAGGCATCGTTCAGGGTAATTGGTTGTTTTTAAATTAAATAAAATGCCATGGAGGATTACCACGACCCAAAAGAGGATGAGCATTTCATGGATGTCACAGTGACATTAATTGAGATGGAAGTAGAGGGGCCACTAGAGGGTGAAGAATAGGTGCTTTCCAGCAGCCCGACCCTACTTAGCAGTCTCCTCCCAAGCATCAGTGCTGGGGCGATGTCCTTTGTGGGTGACCTCCTGACCCAACTGATGGCCATACTCGAGGAAAAAAATGAGCAAAATGGATTCCGGCTAAAAGGGGATGGTAAAAGGTATGGCCAGCATGAAGGCCAACCTGGTAAATAAAATGGAGGCTGACCAAAACAAAATGCCAACCCACCGTTAAGTCCGACCTCGAAAAAAACGTGGACGCAAGGCAAAATATAACGGGGGCAAAGCTCGAGGCTAAAGAGGCCACATGCTAGGAAATGACAGCCAATTTGAAGGTGAACAACAAGACTAGTGTGTGTGAGATGGCAAAGCTTTGTGTAGTCATTGTGAGATGGCAAAGGTCGGGGGATAGGCTGGAGTGGTAAATATGAGAGTAGAGACCCCTGTGGGAAAGTGTGAGGACCCCATGGCAAGTAGAGGGTTAGACCTTGTAGTTAGTAGCAGTGCAGAGTCCATGTGGACAGTAGCACCAGAGACCACAAGGTGCATCATATTGGAGCTGGCCACGGGGTGTGATCGTGTGAAAGAAAGCACGGGGAGTATCAGCACAATTGAGATGATGGGGTGTGCAGCAGAGATGGCTGCAGTGTGTGTGGTGTGGTCAGTCTTTGCCCAGAGTTAAAGGAGATGAGTGTGTGCCTCGGAGCTGCAGAGGCTGATGTGGTACAGTACCTGCAGGCCCCAGAGATGGAGCTGAATTATAGCACAGGGTGCACCAACCTGATGGAGAGGTGCGATCATCTGAAAGAGCAGGTGTTCTTCGCCAGGTACATGACCACACACACACATGGTGCAGAGAAGACCAGCCAGGTATGGAATATCTGGGTAGAGGCTCCTCTGACTGAGTTGTGTTTGTGTATGCACCCGAGTGAGTGGAGTGTGTGCAGTGCTGCGGGCACTGTGTTTGGAGCACATTGAAGGAGAAACGCCACCAACCAGAGGGTAAGACCGGACAGGAACCAGAGAAGCGGGAAGCTGCAAGGAGCCAAGTGAGCCGAGAGCAGGTCTCAGGAAACTGATTGCTGCCACCAATAAAAATAACTTGCAGGATGTAAGCTGATTGGAATTTTTTAAAAGGTGACATTGTTTTCATTCACAGTCATGTGTTTGTTTCGAGTGGGAGCCAGGCAAAGTATCACCGAGCGTCACAGGGCGAAGGGAGGGTGTCAAAAAACTTCCAAAAAGAGTCATGTATTTTCTGTACAGTCCCCTAAGATATTGTTGTGGTTGACGAAATTCGCAAACCACCATTCAGGTCCCTTAGGTGAGATATCTCTGTAAGTATATGTGTAGTTAGGCCCAAGCCCGTTGTTTCGAGGGAATAAATGTCATTCATGCAGGCTGCGACCCTTTTAGATAGCCTTTTTTCTTTTACTGTCTTTATTTTGGACCAGCCGCCATTATTACCATTACTACCACCACCAACCACGTCTCAACAGCCATCACACAACAACCACCAGCCGCAACGCCGCTTCACAACAACAACAACGCCAACAGCCACGACCTTTACTGTCACATCTCGCTCTCGCAACCATCGCATCACCGCTATTCCCGCGCCGCTTGTGGGCGCCGATCCTGGACTCGTGCAGGGCGCGCACCGAGCAGCGGGTGCAGAAACACCAGCCTTTCCGAAGAAATCGGATCAAAAACGACTCACGCCCACTTCTGTTCCGTCCTATCAGCGAGCATGGGGCGATTTGGCCCCGCCTCCAGGTGCGTCGGAGTAATATCGCTATATGCAGATTCATGGATCAAAAAGCATTCACGCCCACTTTTCCTCTGTCCAATGGGGAGCCAGCTAGAGGTAAAGGGTCGAAGGTGAAGGAGCGAAGCCACGGGGGCTATAAAGGGCCGCGTTCGCTCGCCAAAAAGTTAAGTTGAGTTGGGAAGAGTCAAGGAAAGTTGAGTTGGGAAGAGTCAAGGAAAGTTGAGTTGGGAAGAGTCAAGGAAAGTTGAGTTGGGAAGAGCCAGTCAAGAGAAGAGTCAGAGAAAGCAGTTGGACGGAGCTGTGGAGAGTTGGAGAGGTGGCGGCGGCGAAGGCAGTCGAGGGGGTGCTCGTGTCAGAGTCGGGGAGCTGCGGAGAGGAGAGGCCGGTAACGCGACCGAGGTCGTGGTGGAGACGCTCGTCGCGGGACCCGAACCAGCGAGATATCCTCATCCCCCCGAGCATCAACAACCCCCTCCTGTTTCCCCCCCGCGCTGAGATAGTGCGAGAAGGGGGCCCCGTTCCCACCCCATACCAGGCAGTGCCAGCGAGGCCCGCGGAGTCGGGGCGCCACCGCCATTTTGCGGCTCATCACCAGACGGGTAGGCTCGACGCGGTCTCGGCCCCAGGCCCGTCTGCCCCCCTCATCGTGGAGGGTGGTCCCTTTTTCTTTTGCTTGGAATATATGTGTTGTCGGCGCCGTCTGTGAAGTAAAACTGTATGTGTTGCCGTGTGCTCGGTAGTCGGTGGTAGATCTGCATTGTGTTTTGCTTTTACATTTGCTTTTTGTGCATTATTGTGTGTTTCTTCTTCTTTTACATTTGCTTTTGGTGTATAATTGTATATGTGTGCTATCCGTGTGCCATCGCGAAATAAATGTGCTTTATGTTGAACTGTTTTTCCCGTTTCGCTTCGTCTTTTCTTTAATTGAATCTCCATCTTACTTCACGTAAAGGGTTGGTCGTGGGCTAAATACGCCCAATAATTAATCGAACCGTCGAGGCCGACGATAACACCGCTCGGTTATCCCGATAGTAGGAACGGGTCGCTTAAAGTGGCCCGTGTCCGAAGTCGACCTGCGGCGAGGTGCGATCGCCCGGTCTACCCTCCGTGTGGGTACTTAGGTAGGTCGAATTTGGCGAGCAACCCTATCCCACGCGGGGGGCCGATTGGCACGATCGTGGTGAGGCCGAAAGGCCCACCCGTGACTAGTTCCCGGCGTTAGTCCGAGAGGGTCACGACGGGATTGTCCGTCCGGTGGGCGACGTGCCGCGATTCGAGTTACGTGGCCGTCCGCATGCCGGCGGGCGCGAATCCGCAACAATATAATCATAGAAATAGAAAAAGGTCCAGACCATTAAAATATTTAAGTATGTGGATCTTGCACCCCACATCCTCTTCCAGACCATTTCTTCTGGATCCACATGTAGGCCTACAAACCATTGCGACATTTAAAAACGTTTACTTGTTTCTCGTTATCAACAAGTTGATAATGCTGAATACAATTTACACAATTGATGATTTACAAACATAGATTATATATTAATTTACTGAGACTATAAAATAAAATAGATTTCACTTACACATTAGAAGTTCCCCCAAATAATAATGGAAGAAGGAGGTTGTGAGGAGAGGGGAGAGAAGGGAGAGCTCAAAAGCCAACATTTTATTTTGGGACTTTGTGTGCTCAAGCTGACAAAATGGCCTGCCCTCCTTCACTCACCTTCACTACAAGCTGTATCTCCTCCCAACCACCTTTCTCTTTTCTCCTTAAACCCCCGATACTCCCCTACAAGGTCCTTCATCTCTTATATCCGCCCTTCTTCTGCAAAGCCATTGAGATAATAATTGTTTAGTTGTTTTATAACTATCTATACTCAAATGAGGGGTTGCAAGATAGGCCTAGTCGAGGTATGCACACTCGCCTATGATCTGTCGAGCGTGGGCTCCGATCTCAACCCAGATATAAGCTATGGTTCCGGTGTTTCACGTGCAGGACGAGGCATCAATGTTTTTGTGTCGTCCTTCAGTAGGACGTTAAACTGGGTGTTCAGTATGCTCGCATGAGATGGTGGACGTTAAAGATCCCACTGTGTCTTTCGTGAAAGTAGGTGAGTTATCATCAACAGGGATCCTACTTTTTGACTAGGGGGAGCAACATATGTCCCCCCCCTTCCACTTTTTTACTCGAATATAACATAAAACAACTTTCTCTGTGCAATCCACACAGACCTGGATACAGGATATTCTCCAAATGCATCATAAGATTACAAACATATGAACATTAACTTTCCCCAAATAATTTGTTAAATTTTAAATCCATATTGCACTTGTGGGTAGTATTTAATAAGAGAAACCGGTATGGGCTTATGCACATGCTGGATTTCATCAATTGGAGTAAACGCGTACCGCATGGTTTGAATGCGATTAAAATGTATCACTTGTGCGTGAGTACCGGATATGGGTAGACATTTGTACTGTAATGAGTGCCGTGTTCTTTCAAGTTCTCTTCTAAAAGAGCCTCTTTGCTCGCCCACAGCGGAATTCTCAGATGAGAAAAGTTTATTTAGTTATTGTTGCATCAGAGATGAATGTGTAATTGGACTGCCAAGGGTCCTCAAAAGGCGGACTGCGGTCCATATCCAGACTGCAGGCCGGACCACGAGCAAATTTGAATCCCCCGTCAAAAGGCCTCTGGTGTTTATCCATCCAGCCCAACTTGATCAATGATAAACACCGGAAAAGATTCAAATTAGGAGGTGATTAACACAAGAGGTGATTAACGTTTAGATTTATATTTACCAGCATATATGGCCCTCACTACGCTGACGGGAGTACCAATCTTTGCTGCGATGGCTAATCTATGGGGTAAGAACAAAAAAGGATTCCTGGGAGATCCTGCCCTCCATGAGGGGACAACCAGCATCACAAATATTGCATTTGCAGTTTCACCAAATGTGCCCATTTACCCACACACAAACCGCCTTTTAATTATTTATTTATTTATTGCGTCACAAACATTCCTGGGAGTTCCCTGAATCCACCTTCGTAGGTTTTATTGAAATTCGTTAATCCGTTCTCAAGTTCTAGCATGACAAACAAACAGACAGACAGACGCAGCTCCTTTTATAATATTGATTTAACAAATCTGATGCAGGAGGAGGCCATTCGGCCCATCATGCCTGTGCTATAACAACACCAGGGGTGTGTTCCGTTAAGTGTGCAAGCAGTTTGCTATCGCTCGCCAAGCGGCTCGCTTGATTCAAAATGCTCAAACAAGTACTCCAAGAGACTGCTTTGGCAGCACCGCCATTCTGTAAAGAGTATGATGATGATGACACTCAATACTCAATTTTTGTTTCACGAATCATCGCTAACACTCATCTGGTATCAGCAAGCGAGCGTGTTACAGAACACGCATTTCGTGTGAAATTATAGTAGCAAATGGCAATCGTTACAGCGGAATCGTCGCCGGGCGAATTGTAATCAGAAAAGCGGGCTCTTTAATAGCGATTCGCAACATGAAGACCCTAAACACCTTCACAATTCCATCTCGACATCCTCCGAACTACCTTTCCCTTTTCTGCTTACACCTGCATCACGCGTTGACCTCTTGACGAGCGCTTGACCATTCCACGTCGTTCCGTTATACCGGGGGTGCGGCTGCGCTCAGCCTTGGCGAGGGTGTGGGGGGGGGGGCAGACAGCGCCCATCGGTACGTGCGGCTGCACTGGGCATTAAATCCGCAGCGCCATTTTACTCTCTGTACACGGGTAGCTGCTGCTGCACGGCGTGGGAACCCTCTCCTTCCGTGCGCTGCACCATGAGCTCGGGACGCTGCACATCATAGGTAAGGTGAGAAACGTGTCCGTTTGGGTTCATTTTTGCATTTACCTTGTCAACGTCGTACCTGCATATCCGAATCGCACGCCATTCGGCCAAGTCGTTTGTTCTTAGGGTCGGCGACAGAGACCAAGGCCGTTGCAGGATGATCCAACAGGACTAGTTAATTGATCTTGTATTTACTTATAGGTCAAAAATATTCCATTTTAATTGCGGTTTGGAAGGTTCCGATTTTTCTTCGTTTTTAAAGGCCTTTTAATATATTAACGCAGGCCATTGCGTGCCGGTGCAATGGGCAAGTTCCCGAATCGTGTCCTGAAGGCGGCTGGGAAAAGCACAGTAAGAACACGTGGCGTGTTCCTTTCAACACCTGAGGCTGCTTCTTGTAACCTGCGAAAGATGAATCTACCTGCGGAAGAGGATCGCAAGTACCTGTACCTGCGCGTGCACCTGTGAAAGAGGTCGTTCCATCGATCGTCTCGCAACGATTGTGCGATGAAGGCGATATTGCATTGATCTCATCCGGAAGACTGCCGAAACAGCTTCTTTGACCAGCGTCAAGGAATTACACTAGGTGGTTTGCCATTGCCTTCTCGGCGACAGCACGATTCGAAATTTGGACCAAGTGCTCGAACGTGCAATGGGCTTACATTTCGTCGGAAAACACCGTCTCGGATATTTAATGTCCAACAGTTCTTTGGCATGCGGCACATGGCTGTGGCGGGAAGCATATTATTTGCTCAGGGCGCAGTGCCGCCGATGCAGTGCCTCCTGTAGATTGGAGCAGAACTTTGGATAGCATCCCGGCGATAAGCTCGCCTACCACCGGATAATATCGGCAGACGGGATGTGACGCCCAGTTTTTAACGTCCATCCGAGGGAAACAGCCATTGAAACACCAGGGCGGCGGTTTATAGCTGTGTCGGGAATCGAACCCAGGTGAAGGTCAAAGGCGAGTTCATTACCTCTGAGCTGTCCCGGCAAGCTCAACGATCCGCTATCACGATGATTATTTCCCACACGTTCCGCTCTCCCTGCCAGGTTACAAACAAGTCTGCAGAGCGCAAATCGTACTCGTCCACAACGTGTGGTGCTTCCTTCCCACGGTGCAGCGGACGTTCGGAGGAAGGATGTCCGAGGAAAGTGGAAAACGACATGACCTTCAGTGACCCCGCCACCGATTATAATTACGGTTAATGGTACACGTTGACCTCGTGGCTGAAGCTGTTGACTTGGATGGTATCTAGCGAAGAGGGAAGTGTTTTTCGAGACGAGACACCTTTAAATGGTGTGGGCTGAGACGTCGCTTGCATCCAGCTGGTATTTTCTGTAGCAGGCTGTCTTGGAGATGATAATGGCGGCGGTCCCAATTTAGCAACGCTGCTGCAAAATCGCCATGGAGATTGGTTTAGCAGAGCGGGCAAGGGAGGAGGATTGTGAGGAGGGGTGATGCTGTATGGGGAGGGAAGAGGCGGGGTGGAGGAATGGAGGAGGGTTCGTGGGGATGAACACGTGCACGCAGCCAGCACATGGAGGCCTTCGTTATTTCCTCGTTTTTACTTCATGGACGGGTAACGTGACACCTTGTGCACACCTTGCATGTGTCGTCTGATGAAAAGATGGTATCGTGTTAAAAACCATGAGCATGTTCGTTTCAGTGACTTCCACCTGGTTTCAGCAGGTAAAAGAGATTGCACTTGTCCAATCATCTTGCACTGATTACTGCTTTTCTATTTTTAATCTTTTTTAGCCAAACAAGGCCATAGGAAGAAAATAGGAAACATGACAGGCTCAACAATTCATGGCTTGGGACCCCTGGGTAGACATATATCATCTGGCACACACACACACACACACACACACACACACACACACACACACACACACACACACACACACACACACACACACACACACACACACACACACACACACACACACACACACACACACACACACACTCTCTCTCTCTCTCTCATCCACTATCTGTCTCTGTCTCTCTCGTGCAGCCTTGAGGCTGCTGGTTGCAGCATTGGTTCAGGATGCAGTTGTGCCGCTAATGCAGTGCCTCTATTACCAGTACACTGCTACTCATTTCGCCAAACTCAGAAGGATGACAGGCGGAGTTAACCACACCTGGTGTTAATTCAGCAGCTGACAGGGCTCAAACTCAGGACCCTTGGATCCCAAACAAGCCACCCTAACCACTAAGCAAATGCCAGGCTTATCTTGCATTCCAAACTAGACCCCCTAACCACTAAGCCAATGCCAGGCTTATCTTACATCCCAAACCAGACACCCTCACCACTAAGCCAATGCCAGGCTTATCTTACATCCCAAATCAGCCACCCTAACCACGAAGTTAATGCCAGGTTTATCTTGCACTGATTAATTTCATGGACCACACTCATTATTTCATATATATATGGTTATGATTGGTGGGCAAACATATATATTGTTATGGCTGTGGAAATTGGCAGTACACCATAAAGGGTCCTCAGGTGAGATATATCAATAAGTTCATGTGGTTAGCTCACACCTGTTGTTTAGAGGGATTATGTGTGATTCATCTGGGCTGCGACGCTTTGAGTTAGCCATTTTTCTTTCTCTGTTGTTATTTTGTACCATTAAGCCGCCAACAACTCAAACACCACCACCTTCGCCTCTTTACCTCCACAACTCCATCCCGCAAACATCGCTTCACCGCCATTCCCAAACGACGCCCGCCTACCACCAAACCACCATAGCAAACCCCCCACCACCTTCACCTTTCTCCTTCCACAACCATCGACCCCACCAACAGTCAACACCGAACGTCGTACTGTCCGAAGCCGTTCGGTAATTGCTGCCGAACGCAGCAAGCCGCGAGTGCAATGGATTCCTTATGGGAGAGAAATTCGGATCAGGGGAGGTTCACCCCCCTTTTCCTCCGTCCAATGGGTGAGCGTCAGGCGGTGTGGCCCCGCCTCCAAGCGCGATGAATGTGGATTCCTTACGGGAGAGAAATTCGGATCGGGGAGGTTCACACCCCTTTTCCTCTGTCCAATGGGCGAGCATCGGGCGGTGTGGCCCCGCCTCCAAGCACGATGGATGTGAATTCCTCTCAGGAAGGAATTCGGATCAAAAGAGGCTCACGCCCCTTTTTGCCACACCAATGGCTGAACAGAGGGTGGCGTGGCCCCGTCTCCATTCACGTTTTGATCCTAAAATCTGCATACAGGCTCCTCCCCCGGTCTATAAAAGACGCAAGTCTGTGTGGAACTCGTTGTTGTAGTGTGGGGGTCGCTTTTCCCATGGTTGGTGTCGTCTCATCGCTGGGCTCGTCTCGTCGTTGGTGTCGTCTTGTCGCTGGGCTCGTCTCGTCGTTGGTGTCGTCTCGTCGCTGGGCTCGTCTCATCGTTGGTGTCGTCTCGTCGCTGGACTCGAGCCACCTTCGCTTTCACAAGCGACCAAGCCAGCCAGCCATTCCCCTCGCTCGACCCTGAGCATCAACAATTCCCCCCCCCACCATCCGCGCTGAGATAGTGCCGGTGGCCCCGTTCATTCCCCCACCCTAACCGTGGTGCCGACCAATCCGTGCTTGCGCGGAGAGCGCTCACCGACCACGCCAGGGGCATGGAGTCGGGGCGCAGCTGCGCTGATATTGCGGCTTGCCCGCCATCGCGTCACAAGGACGCGGGTAAGACCTTTTCGGTCTCGTGGACCTGGCCGCTCCTCCAGGTTCCACGCACATTTGGTCCACAGACCCCGTCTACCTCCCTGCCTATGGGGAGGTCTTTCCTGTTTATTTTGAATGATGTGGCGCCGAGTCCCGACAAGTATAATGGTTTAAGTGTTGTAAATAATTATAGCCGGTAGTAGTGCTTTTGCTTTTGTTGCCTTTTGCTTTTGCTGCACATTGCATTACTGCTTTGCATGCGTGTGTTGTGTGTGTGAAATAAAAGTGCTTGCTTGTCAAACTGTTTCCCGTTTCGTTGCGTCCTTTCCTTCTGTTGAAAGTTCCATCTTGCAGCAAGTCAGGGATTGGTAGTGGGTTGAAACACCCGAAAACGTAATCTTAACCGTCGAGGTCGACGATAACTCCGCTCGGTTATCCTTGCAGCACGGAAGGAGCCGCTTAAGCGGTTCGTGTCCGAAGTCAACCTGCGGCGAGGTACGATCGCTCGGTCGACCACTCGCGCAGGTACTTAGGTAGGTCGAATTTGGCGAGCAACCCTATCCTGCGTGGGTGGACAAGTGGCACGATCGTGGTGAGGTTAAACCCCCACCCGTGACGGGCTCCTGGCGGTAGTTCCAGGAGGGTCACGACTGAATTGTCCGTTCCAGTGGGCGACGCGTCGCGATTTGAGTTACGTGGCCAATCGCATGTCGGGCGGGCCGAAATTCGTAACACTGGTGTACAGGAGTGTGGGATTCAAATCCACCTCGGTCTCCAACTAAATTTAGGAGGATCAGATCAGGGGTGTGCGAAGCAAATTACGAGCAGGCAACATTTTAATCTCTTATGAGAAATATGATGGCGTTTCAAGGCGAGCGGGTGCCGGGGGTAGAAATGTATATGTGTATTAATGTAGAATCCATGGCCCGGGATGGTTCTTTCTGGGGGAGCTCACCCTATTCTGAGCACGAACTTTGCCGGCAAACTAACTCGGAGTCGCAAGATGGCGGCGCGATCGCACCTCAGCGATCTCCTTCCACAACCATCGACCCCACCAACAGTCAACACCGAACGTCGTACTGTCCGAAGCCGTTCGGTAATTGCTGCCGAACGCAGCAAGCCGCGAGATTCCTTATGGGAGAGAAATTCGGATCAGGGGAGGTTCATCCCCCTTTTCCTCCGTCCAATGGGTGAGCGTCAGGCGGTGTGGCCCACGGAGACGAGTTGAGAATGTTGAGGGAAGAGAGAACGACAGTCGAGAATGAAACGTTAAGGAACCACACTGTACAGATCGAACAGCTGCAAGCGAAGGCCAGATTAAAGAATGAGGAACAAGAAAAAACGGGATGAAAAACAAAAAGAAGAACGATTGAGACAGGAGAAGGAAATCAGCCAATTGAAGGAAATAAATAGATTGCAGAATGAGGAACAAGAAAGACAGTGGAATAAAAAGCAAAAAGAGTATGAATTTGAAACTGAACAACAAAAGGAAAAAACAAGGTTGGAGTACGAGGAGATAGTGACAGAAGAACGAAGGAAACAGGAAAGGGAGATGAACAAAATGAAAGAAACGATGAGATTGGAGGCTGAAAAGCATGAGGAACAGTGGGAGAGAAAACAAAAACGATACGAGTTTGAAATTAACCAGCTCGAGGGGAGAGCAAAATTTGAGTCCACGGAGATGGAAAAACTCCGGAAAGAGAACGAACAACTCAAAAGGAGCCAGGAAGTAGAAGGGCACAATAAGGTGGGATGTATGACAGCACCACAAGGAGTAATGTTAGTGGTGCAGGACTTGATTGACACCACTCGTCGGATGAAAGAACAATTAGGGCAAACTCTGATAAAGGAGACACAAATAAAAATGGAGACGATGGAAATAACAGAAACGACGAAGGACAAGGAAGTGTTGCCAGAGACACGGGAGATAGACCAAGTCAAGACTGAATTAAATAGACACGAAGGGTCAACAGAAATAAAATGTATAGAGACTCGGGAGATAGAAAAAGTAGGGGAGAGACGACACGATAAAGACGGGGTGGAAGACAAGCACACACACATGGAGTTAGCAAGGGACGATGAAGGGGAGCTCGCGAAATGTTTGGTGACCCGGTGCGAGCAGCTGGATAGCCTCCTTCGGGAACGAGGGGAGGGAATATGCCCCCTTGAAGCTGATCTCGACCAGGTGGGTCCGGTCGTGCCGAGCGAGGTTGAGGGGGCGAGTGCTGCAGATGGGTGCACGGAGAGCTTGGGGGGTATAGAGGCCCCGGAACCTCTTGTGGTGGCACTAATCCCCAGTGCGATGGTCCCGGTGTGTGTGGTGAAAGGTGTGAGTGCGCCCCCGTGTGTGAGTGGTGTGGTTGCGAGTGTGCCGGAGTGCGTTCCTCCCAGCACGCAGTGTGTGGATGAGACACCGTGTGTGGAAGGGGCCACGTGTGCAAGTGGAAGGCCGTGCGTGAGTGAACGGCCGAATACAAGGAAGACCGTGTGTGTGAGAGAGTGGTTTGTGAGGGAGATGACGGTGGGCATGCGGGAGCACGCAGCCGCGTCTCCCGGTGTGAATGTAATGGAATGGAGTTTGAGCGTCGTGATACGCAGGTGTGCGTGGGTCGAATGGCGACGGAGACTGCGACAAATGAGGGACAGAGGCCGGGTGGCGGCCATATCTGGAATGGGGACCGCGCCGGGTTTGCCCAGCAGCGAGCGCGAGGTTCGTGCCGTGCAGCGCACGAGGCCGCCGCGTGCGTGCTTGCGGGAGTGAAACCCGTTCCGGAAACGCCAGTGGTGGATGTTGCCGATCCCGCGGACGGACAAAAGCTAGGCTGGATTAGGGATTTGGACCAGATGGGTTCTCCACGCAAGCGTGTGTGAAGCTCCAACGGGCAGAGCACATGTTTGCGTGGGGAACCCCTCGAAACGCGAGGCTTGTTTTTTTGATGCGCACGGTGACGTCATGGCTGCACGTGTGGTTGGAATCCAGCAGGAGGGTGAATCCCTGCCGGATGGTACCGTCCAAGAGGGACGAAATGTGTGAACAGCTGCCATGACGTCACGGGGAGTAAAAAAAGCATGAGCTGCGTGTTGCCGCACTGGTGCTGCCCGAATAGAAAAAAAAAAGCAAGCCTCGCTTTCGGGTGAACAGGATTTCCCGGGCAAGGGGTGGAAGATCCCCTGCCTGGGCACAGGATGAAACTAGTTAGGGGGAAGAGTTAGCTTAGTTAGACCGGCTTCATGGGGCAGGGGTAAGTCCTCATGGAGTCCGTGAAATGGATTCGGTAGAGGGAATGGAGGTCAGATTTAGGATGAAGTCTGGAATTATTTCGAGGACAGTGACAGACTGTGAATGGGTAGAGGGGACGTAGCTTAGCTACGTAGTGTTAAAAGGAACGTGCTGTAGTGTAAGGGACGACGTGGGAGCACGAGGTAGTTAGGGGATGTAGTGAGCAGGATGGCTGGATTCAGCAATGTGGGAGTTGAGAAGTGTGGAATGGGACGTGTACTTGGTGAGTGAGTGAGGCCAGTGGGTCTGTGTGAATGGAGCGAATGGGGAATGCATAGTGCGATGAGTGATTGGGGGGAGGAGTGATTCCCGTCCAAGGGACCCCGGGGTCAGAATAAAGTGAGTTGGTGGGTTAGCGAAATTGAAAAATGGAAGTCGTTTTGCTGTTGGTGGGGATGTAGGCTCGAAACCTGTTTGAAGGGGTGCAGGAGCCCTGTTGACGGGCTGGGAGCGTGGCTGCGAAAGGTGAGCATCGCTGAGTGGGTACCCCGGGCACCGGGCACCGGGCTCGTCGGCCGTGGGGGGCCGGGATAGTGTAGTGGGCACGGGTGCGCCCGCATGATGCGGGGCCGGGGCGCCATTGGCCATGTTGGCAGTGTCGTGGGCACGGGTGACCCTTGGAAAGGGGGCTGGGACACCAGCCTGCCACGTGAGCGTTTCAGGGAAGTCGCCATGGAGGGCACTCCCCGGTGTTTAGGGAGCTGGTAGGCTCGGAGGCAGTGTAGTACCCGGGGGTGCCATCGTTGGGGAATCGGCAGAGGGTAGTGCCTGCCAAGGGAGCCACGTGGCCCAGCCACGAAACTGTGTGAGGGCACAGGCGGAAAATTGGGGGGGGCAAGGCCCAAAATTGTGAGGACACCAACACAGGTGACGGGAATCTTGGTTGTTGGAACCGATAGTTTAAGCAAAAGGCGCTTGTTGAAAGCGCCAGGGTAGTTCAAAAGTTAAATGGTTAGGGTAGATTAGGAAGTGTACCCCTCCGCACCATCCATCCCTTCGCTCTCGTTGCGGGCCGCTGGACCCACTTTGGGTAAAGATCGCTGAACTCCGAGGAGGCCATCCTGAGGCTTGAGTTGGGACTCGGCACAGGACGCTAGCTCTCCCTTATTCCCCTCCAGGAAGGGAACGTAGGGGTTGGGTGTAGGCTAGGTGACAGGATAGGTTAGCCGAACAAAGACGATAAAAGGGGTTAGGGGCCGAGTTATAGTAGAGGGGGAAATAAAAATAAAAACAACAAAAAAATATGTTGGGGCTAAATTGGGTTTTTACAAATTAAGGGGGGTGGGTATGGACAGAGACAGGCAAAGGCGATAGGTTGGGAGGGAGACAGGTAGGTCCGAGCCTGCCTTCTGAGTGGCCAGCACCACCGCACTCCCTCCACCAACCTCCACTGAAAGGCAAAGGCTGGCCAACTTCATTGGCTGGCTGTGTTACTTCAAGGCCTGTGCTGGCCCACTTCATCGGCTTGCTGTTTACTGCAAGGCCTGTGCCGGTCGGATCGTCTGCCGGCTGTGTTTGCTGCAGCGGCCCTGTTTTGCCTTGCCTTGCCTGCACACCTTTGCCATCCATGCCTACTACCTTCGTCATCTTTTTTCCCCCGTTCTGTTTTGCATTCCCCCCCACCCCCCTTTGTTCATTGCCATGTGCGCCAGGATCGTCGTGCAGTTTGCGAGGACTGCCCTGTTGGCAGCTACAACACGGGCCTGCAGTGGCGGCCCGTGCACCGTGTTTGCATCCATCCATTCATCCATTCAACCATCCATCCATCCATCCGTTGCGTTCATTGCATGTGCCACTTGAGCTGGCACGGTGACTGCGTTGCGCAGCTCATGCGCCGTTGCGTTCATTGCGTGTGCCACTTGAGCTGGCACAGAGACTGCGTTGCGCAGCTCATGTGCCATTGCATTCATTGTGTGTGCCACTTGAGCTGGCATGGAGACTGCATTTGCGCAGCTCATGCACCGTTATGTTCACTGCATCCATGTAAAAAGGGGAGGCCTTGGACTGCGTGTGTGCAGCCGGCCACATTCCCTGTCACCTGCATTGCCTAAGCCAGAGACTGTAGTTGAGCAGCCTGGCTCCCTGCTAACATTTCTCTTTGCTTAGTCCATGGTTTAGTGTGAAATTTGTAAGTTAAGGTGTTAAGTTGTGTATTGTATATGAGTGCGCCCCCGGCATGTATGTCTTAGCACCGGCAATTTATTTAAGTCGTCCATATGAGTGGGTTTGTTTAGTTAGTTACTCAGCCCGTAGGTTATTTATTTGGGACACGAATACCATGAATGTCGCACTCAGGGATCCGAAGGTAAAACGTACTAGGGGAGAACTACACATGATGGCACACAAAAATTTGACGACTTGGGACGAGTCTGTAAAAAGGGGAGGGGGTAGTGTTACGGCTGTGGAAATTCGCAATACACCATAAAGGGTCCTTAGATCAGTTATGACGCTAAGTTCATGTGAAGTTAGCCCACACCTGTTGTTTAGAGGGAATATGTGTGATTCATCCGGGCTGCGACGCTTTGAGTTCGCCATTTTTCTTTCTTTGTTGTTATTTTGTACCATTAAGCCGCCAACAACTCAAACACCACCGCCTTCGCCTCCTTACCTCCACAACTCCATCCCGCAAATATCGCTTCACCGCCATTCCCAAACGACGCCCGCCAACCACCAAACCACCACAGCAAACCCCCACCACCTTCGCCTTTCTCCTTCCACAACGATCGACCCCACCACCAGTCAACACCGAACGTCGTACTGTCCGAAGCCGTTTGATGATTGCTGCCGAACGCAGCAAGCCGCGAGTGCAATGGATTCCTTACGGGAGAGAAATTCGGATCAGGGGAGGTTCAAGCCCCTTTTCCTCCATCCAATGGGCGAGCGTCAGGCGGTGTGGCCCCGCCTACAAGCGCGATGGATGTGAATTCCTCTCGGGAAGGAATTCGGATCAAAAGAGGCTCACGACCCTTTTTTGCCACATCAATGGCTGAACAGAGGGTGGCGTGGCCCCTCCTCCAATCGCGTTTTGATCCTAAAATATGCATACAGGCTCCTCCCCCGGTCTATAAAAGATGCGAGTCTGTGTGGAACTCATTGTAGTGTGGGGTCGCTTTTTCCGTGTTGGTGTCGTCTCGTCGCTGGGCTCGTCTCCTCATTGGTGTCGTCTCGTCGCTGGGCTCGTCTCGTCATTGGTGTCGTCTCGTCGCTGGAATCGAGCCAGCTTCGCTTTCACAAGCGACCAAGACAGCCAGCCATTCCCCTCGCTCGACCCTGAGCATCAACAATCCCCCCCCATCCGCGCTGAGATAGTGCCGGTGGCCCCGTTCATTCCCCACCCTAACCGTGGTGCCGACCAAACCGTGCTTGCACGGAGAGCGCTCACCGACCACGCCAGGGACATGGAGTCGGGGCGCAGCTGCGCTGATATAGCGGCTTGCCCGCCATCGCGTCACGAGGACGCGGGTAAGATCTTTTCCGTCTCATGGACCTGGCCGCTCCTCCAGGTTCCGCGCACATTTGGTCCACGGACCCCGTCTTCCTCTGTGCCTATGGGGAGGTCTTTCCTGTTTATTTTGAATGAATGATGTGGCGCCGAGTCCTCACAAGTATAATTGTTTAAGTGTTGTAAATAATTATAGTCGGTAGTAGTGCTTTTGCTTTTGTTGCATTTTGCTTTTGCTGCACATTGCATTACTGCCTTACGTGCGTGTGTTGTGTGTGTTGTGTGTGTGTGTGTGTGTGTGTGTGTGTGTGTGTGTGTGTGTGTGTGTGTGTGTGTGTGTGTGTGTGTGTGTGTGTGTGTGTGTGTGAAATAAAAGTGCTTGCTTGTCAAACTGTTTCCCGTTTCGTTGCGTCCTTTCCTTCGGTTGAAAGTTCCATCTTGCATCACGTAAGGGATTGGTAGTGGGTTGAAACTCCCGATAAGTAATCTGAACCGTAGAGGTTGACGATAACTCCACTCGGTTATCCCTGCAGCACAGAACGAGCCCCTTAAGCGGTTCGTGTCTGAAGTCGACCTGCGGCGAGGTAGGATCGCCCGGTCGACCACTTGCGCAGGTGCTTAGGTAGGTCGAATTTGGCGAGCAACTCTATCCTGCGCGGGTGGGCAATTGGCACGATCGTGGTGAGGTTAAACCCCCACCCGTGACTGGCTCCTGGCGGTAGTTCCAGGAGGGTCACGACTGAATTGTCCGTTCCGGTGGGCGATGCGTCACGATTCGAGTTACGTGGCCGATCGCACGCCGGACGGGCCGAAATTCGTAACAATATATTATTTCATGTACAATACTCTTGAGTGAGTGTTGGTGTTGCCAAAGCAATTTCTTCACAAGGCTTATACTGGTTTCATATATGTATGGTTATGATTAGTGGGCGAACATACATATACATATATATATATATATATATATATATATATATATATATATATATATATATATATATATATATATATATATATATAAATATATATATATATATATATATATAAATATATATATATATATAATTGCATGTAGCATTCTCTTGAGTGAGTGTTGGTGTTGCCAAAGCAATTTCTTCACAAGGCTTATACTGGGTGGTTTGCCATTGCCTTCCCAGCGTTGTTTGTCCATGTTCTATCCCTTGAAATGCTGAGTGTCAAGCAAGGAAGGAGCACGTACCATTTTTAAGGTCTTTGGTGCAACTCTGACAGGGTTTTAACTTTGAACCATCGACCTCTCAAACTCAGAGTGGACACTCCAAACATGACACCGTGTGCGTGTGCGTGTGCGTGTGTGTGTGTGTGTGTGTGTGTGTGTGTGTGTGTGTGTGTGTGTGTGTGTGTGTGTGTGTGTGTGTGTGTGTGTGTGTGTGTGTGTGTGTGTGTGTGTCATTCTACCTTTGTTTAAGACTACCTTTGGTACAGTCTATGAATGTACAGCATGCAACTGTAAATGACTTGCCATGCTTTTAAACATAATGAGCTCAATATGAGAAACACATTTTAGAAATATAACATAATTCTGATTGTCATTCAATAATATTATCCGAAAACGTTGCAAGTCTTGAAATTGTGAAAGGAGGGATGGATTTTAATAATGTTGAGGCTCATTTAAGTGTTAAAATACAAAGTAGTCTGATTGTGTACTCTTCGATGCACAGATTTTCCAAACATAGGATGGTGAGATAAGTGTGAAGATATACATGACCGTGTAGATATTGAACCAGACTTTGTTTTAATGGTTAGTGTCTGCTCTGAGTCTGGGAGGATGGTGGTTCAAACCCTGGCTGAGTCATATCCTGAGTCATATCAAATGGTATGTGCTGTATCCTTGCTTGATGCTCAGCACTTAAAAAGGAGGGGGCACAGACAAGCAATGCTAGGAAGGCAATAGCAAACCACCTCGTATAAGCTGTGGGGGGGAAGAGGGGGATTCAAAAATTACATAAATTTTTTTCCCAATTCTGACACTCCCACCCCCTTGTAACAATCCATAACACTTCAACAAACACCCCATAAAATAATACATAACGCTCGATGAAGACCCGCCCTTCTCCCCCCTGTTTCATACCTTCATCCTGGGATGATGTTTATCCCGTTGTTTTTTTTCACTGACTCTGAACTATTATATATTTGGAAGAGTAAAGGTGACAAAGTATACCGTCAATATGACCAAGCAGAAGACAAAATCCCTGTAATAACATCATCGGACTAATCGCCTGGACTTATGTGAATCGTTTTTAAATATGTTCAATTGCTTTCATTTGCAAATGAGACTAAGTGTCTGTGGAAAAAGCAATGATGGCAAAGAAATGATGGAATTTAAATTAAGCAATTTGCTTTTATCACTAATGTATTGAAAACATGTATCATTAAATACTTGCATCTTTAAATAAAGGATGCATGGAACAAAGTTGTCATTGATTGATTTAGCGTCACACATTACTGTACTGGAAACACCCTCCCTCCCTCCCTCTTGTAGTACCCCATAACGCTTGGTCATACACCTCACCAACCCCCCCCCCCCAACCATGCCTGACATAATTTTTGAATGGCCCAATGCCAAGAAATTGCTTTGGCAGCACCAATGCTCTGAAGAGAGTTTGATACATCAAATCAAAATTATGTATGTATAATATATATATATATATATATATATATATATATATATATATATATATATATATATATATATCCAGTATATATTGAGTAGTCGATCTAGTCTACCCTTATTATCGGTATTTCCGTCGATATGTTTGTCTGTCTGTTGGGTAGATGATCTAGTCGAAAAAAAAATTTCATTTTTTTTGTCTACCCTTATTATCAGTATTTCCGTCGATATATTTGCCTGTCAGTTGGGTAGTCGATGTCGTCGAAAAAAAAAAAAAAAATTTTTAATTTGTTCTTCCCTTATTATCACTTTTTCCATCAATATGTTTGTCTGTCTGTCTGTCCCTCTGTCTGTCTGTCTGTCCCTCTGTTCGGTCCAGTGCACCATTAATACAATGGCGATTTCGATGAAACTTGTTTGGTAGGTTCATACCATGACCTAGTTGTGTGCAAATGAGAACCGTTGCTATGGACACCACCATTGCCTAGCAACGGGACTTTGAAATTTTTGAACAATCATAAAAAAAATTATTTTTTCCAAAATCACAAATCGGGCCACGAGCGACTGTGGGCAGTACATTCAGCCATATTGTCAAAAATTTCCAGCCGGATCCTATGAAAACTGTCGGAGAACATAGTCTTTGAATGAACCCTGGTCGAAAACAATAAAAAAACGAAATTCGTTATATCTCAGAGACTATGAATCAGATATACATGAAACTGGTATGGTATGTTCGTGGTATGTCCTAGTTATGTGTGAGAAAGAACCGTCGCTATGGACCCTCCGTTGCCTAGCAACGGCCGAAAAACGTTAATGTGGGGGTATTTTAACGAAAAAAACAATCTGCAGCATTAACCCTTGAAGCAAGAATGATGAATTTTCTTGTGCTTAATCCTCAGGACATTCCCTATTGTGTAAGGTTCTATTGGGTAGGCGACTACCCATGTCCGCCTCCCGGCTTGTCTGTCTGTCTGTCCCTCCGTTCGGTCCAGGGCTCCATTAATACAATGGCGATTTCGATGAAACTTGGTTGGTAAGTTCATACCATGACCTAGTTGTGTGCAAATGAGAACCGTTGCTATCGACCTATCCTTTGCCCAGCAACGGGACTTTGAAATTTTTGAAAAATCATAAAAAATTATTTTTTCGAAAATCAAAAATCGGGCCAGGAGCGACTGTGGGCAGTACATTCAGCCATATTGTCAAAAATTTCCAGCCGGATCCTATGAAAACTGTCAGAGAAGTTAGACTTTGAATGAACCCTGATCGAAAACAATAAAAAAACGAAGTTCATTATATCTCAGAGACTATGAGTCAGATATACATGAAACTGGTATGGTAGGTTCATGGTATGTCCTAGTTATGTGCAAGAAAGAACCGTTGCTATGGACCCCTCCGTTGCCTAGCAACGCCCGAAAAACCTCCAAATGTGGGGGTATTTTAACGAAAAAAACAATCTGCAGCATTAACCCTTGAAGCTCGAATCATGAATTTTCTTGTGCTTAATCATCAGGTCATTCCCCATCGAACGGGCCCATCGCGTCAGGTTCTATTACTAATGTTCATATAACTAATGTTCAGAGCAACTTGAATACTCAGAGACAAAGTGGATTTGTAATGTGTATTAACAATAATAAGGGTGGGAATACACAAATTAGCAATACAATTTCTAAACAATAAGAAGAAAAGACCAGAAGAGATTGACAACACTGAAAATACCGCAGGCTGTGCCAGACAGGATGCAGCTTAGTTCCAAGTAAAGATATTTCCAGCAAGAATCTCAGTTTGGGCCATAAGCATGGGCCAGCACGAGAGGAAGTGGGCGAAGCTTGTGTTGGGGACAGGTCAGGAGGTGGCGGACCTATGCGTGCTGTGCTGTGCTGCGGAGAAAACCCCAGGAGTTCACATGCAGGCTTTCCCGTGAGGTTTCTAAGCATCTCATTTTCCCATGGTGGTCGCACCACACCCTTTTATCGTCTCTGCCACCACCATCAGTGTGATTCCACAAGCCACACCCCACTCGGCTGCTATTAGCTGCTTTCTTCGCCTGTGGTCAGGGCAACCCATCCTGACCTTTTACCCACTTTGGATGGCACGCTTTCTGCATCATGGTGGTGTTTCCGGCCTTTACTAGTACCGACAGCCTGTTGGACTATTTGAAGGTAAAGAAAAGACAGATTACAAAGGGATAAAACATTACAAGGGTGTTAAGGGTAAGCAATTTTAGACACACACATGTGTGGAGGGAAGACAACAGCCTTCTACACATATGACACATATCCCTATATCACAATTAAATTGCCTTATGCTTATTATAATGCATGCATGATGGGAAATAACTATTGCTATGCTATGGAAAGTTACTCGATAGAAGGCATTCTCACAACAGTATGTATGTGTTGTAACATGGACCAGTTCTTGATGGACTGAGTATTCATTGGACTTTATAGACCCAGAATCACAGATCCATACAAATGGAGGGGTTTGGACATATGGTGGTCGGAGAGTAAAATAACAAATTAATATGCGAGGAACAGAGTAAAAGGGAGTGGAGGAACACCCATTTGGTGAGATCGTAACTAGCAGCCATGCGGTCAGGCATAATGTCCTTCAGGTTTCCAGATTGCTTATTTGGATCAATTTTCTTGTGCCCCATACTTGCAGCCCAGCCATTTTATGACATGCCAGCTTCCCATGGCTGGATTTCACCTCCCATTGGCAGGCAATGCGTAGTCAGGCCTTCTCGGCAATGAGTAGTCCTGATTTTTCGAGAATAAATTGGAATGTTGGAGGATGCCAATTTGTTGCTGGCATTGTACGCCATCTTTGCTCTATGGTTGGTCCAGGAAAGGTCATGAGTGAAGGTGAGGCCTTGAAGTTCAAGAGACTGAACCTCTTCCATTGGCTGACCATGGAAATGTGTTGCTGAGTTTGTTTGATGATCCTTCTGTAGTGACAGGGTAAGACTGATATTCGCCTGGAATGAAAGCCAGATTGCATTTATCAGATGAGCATCTCATCAATTCCAGAGCAGCAAGGAGTGACACAGCTGCTGTATGCCTGCCAGTGGTATGCGACACTGTCGAGTTGCCTGCACAATTGACGAGAGGATTTTCCTGAGCATCAGAGAGATCATTTATGTTTATGCAGAACAACATTGGGCCCAATTGCTTTGAAGCCTCCACAGGGAGTGGAAATGTATAAAGTACTTTTCACATGATGTGTGAGAAACATCGATTACTCAGAAGAAAGGGATTTTTCCAATGAAATTAGTGTAAAGTGGTGATTACAAATTATTGGTTTGAGTCAAGCAAAACAACATTAAATTATTTTTTCTTGGAGGTATTTAACTACCATGCATTCATCTCGTAGGATGTTGATACATGCTTCATGTTTGGTTGAGGTTTCTACATCGTTGCATGCAGCTAATTAAACCGATGCAAGCTCTGGATTAGCAACCCCAGATAATATTGCCAGGAAACATCATCAGTGGGGGCTGGGTGTTGGCAGACAAATCTCTTGATTTCTCTTGCTGCTTTACCTAATATATCTGCAAACTGAGAGCATGTACTCAATGCTCATGTACAAACAGCACGTTTTGATGCATTTTACTTGCAGCTTGTTGTGAGTATTCCAAAAGATTGCAGATTGCCTTTGCAAAGATCTTTTAACCACAACCTTGGTCTTCCATTTGGCTGAGAAGTATCTGCCAGCTTGCTATGCAGCATATCTTTTGGTATCCGTCCATCCTCCATATGGCTCACATGACCAAGCCACCGTAGCCCTCTTTCATCAACAATCGTGAACAATACTACTCGTCTCTGCATCTTGATCTGTTTCAGCAATTTCATATTGGTGTGTATTATCCTTCCGATACATGCGTCAGATCTTATGCAGGCAGCACATGCGATAGCTCATTTCTCTTGCCTATCGTACATAGCATGCCCAGCTTTCACTGTTACGTTGGAGAGTGCTTAGGATGCAGGTGTGGTAGACAGCCATTTTGGAAGCAACTGCCAGTTTGCTGTTGGGCCAAACATGATCAATAAAACGACTGAAAACAAAGTAGTATACAGTGGCTGCCTTTACAGTACAGATGTCTAACTCTGCATCGAGGTCCAAGCTGCTGGTCACTATTGATCCCAGGTAGCAAATTTTGTCTGTGACTGTCAACCAAGAACCATCTGTTTGGATCTCAGGAGATGAGTCAGATTCTTGTACCATGACAAAATACTTTTTCGGGCTGATGGTAACCCTGAAATTGCTGCAGGCGAATGAAAAGTTATTGCAGAATAATAGGAGTTCAGCATCACCTCATTGTTGAAAATCAATATTGGCAATGTCATCAGCATACAGAAGCTCCTGGATTTTCCACTGTCGAACTTGGCATCTGATCTGGGAAGGATCAGCACATCACGGTTGTCGTCATAGAAAGCTCATTGCAGGAGTATTAAGAAAAAGATACCAGTTAGTGTTGGGACGAGCAGGCATCTCTGTTTTACACCCCCATTTTTGGGGGAAACTCTCTGACACAATCGAGAGGACAGCTGGAAGAGGAGATTTTTTTTGGAGAATGAGGCTCAGGAGTTTGGAGGACAGCTGAAAGAAGCTGCAAGAGGACAGATCTTGGAAGTATATGAAGCAATTTGTACAGTATGCATCAAAAATAATATTATATGCATACAGCAAATAATATGCCTTGATATAATAATACTCTTGAAAGTGACATTGTTGTTAAATGACGACTTTAAAGATACAAACTGACTTATCGCCATGGTGATGAGTTGTTATGATTTATTTTGTGATGGTAAGCATTTCAAATTTCTATTTCGAATATTTTTGCATTTTAATCCAAGCAAGAAGCATTCACACTTCGGGAAAGTAACTCTGTAAAGCTCCTTGTGCTCCCCTACACATGTCTTAGTCATATATTCTGTACCCAGCTATCCTTTCTCACATGCTTGATTTATAACAGGTGTTCAGTAATAGAGTTTTACATCACACTTTACAAATATAGCCTCACTTACAGACACAATACCTCCTGACTCAGCAAATGAAATACTTTTACGTTATGTCATCTTTTTGTGTCTTGACCACGGCATAATGCAGATATACAATTTGTGGAATAGGTATAAACCTCCCTCATGATTCATCATCTTGAAACCCTGTATCTCATCACTGGACAGGCCACTCATATAGAAGGATCAAAACTCACCTTTTTCTGTCAGAATAACCATCTATAACTATAAGAGAGAGGTGTGTGTAATTTTCTCAGAGATGGTCAATCGGACCTTCGTCAAACCTTCAGAGGTTCATCAGTGAGTGCTGGAGAGTGCTTTAGGCAAAAACATTTTTGAAAATTTTGAAAAAAACGTTAGAATTTCTTTTTTAATCTCTATAGTGCCGAAGCCTTTGTAATTACGTGAAAGGTAATATTGTTGTGGACCGGGTATCGGCGACGAGCACGACCACTAGATGGAGTAGTAGAGTCGGCTCCACCGAACACCCGGAATTTATAGGTCGTCATCCCGGATAACTCCGGAGCCGACGGGTCCCTTATCGGACCGAAGATCGCCAATAGGTCGACCACGTGGGATAGGGTTGATTGCCAATTTCAATTTACCTAAATACCCACGTCGTCCAAACTACCGGGGTAATTCACCCTCGGCGGAGCTCGAGCGGAACGAGCCAGCAGTGTGCTCAAACCGTGCGTAA
>NC_140972.1:78319462-78321962 GCF_056783735.1 Eptatretus burgeri | reverse complement strand
AAACGCCCCTTTTCGAGAAGCTTCTCGAAGGAAGGTGGAGCCGAGAACGGGGCGGAGCGACAGGCGGAGCCCCGCGCTATAAAGGGCGGACCGCACACGAGGCTCACGCCCTCTTCTTGGTTCATGCTCGCCCCTATCTCACGGTGGGTCCAGTGCTTCTTCTTCTTCCTCGCTTGGTTCCTGCGCTCGTGGTCCTGTGAGCGGCCTGTTGGTGGGAGACGCGGAGGGAAGGCGCAGCACTGCCGGCTGTGTGGTGGACCTGCGTGTCCGGACAAGGAGTGCCGGAGAGAGATTGCCGGCCACGTGGGAGGCCCGGAACCAGGCGTGACCACGCTGATGGTCGTGGGAGCGGGACGTCGCGCCTCGCCGACCACCGAGGGGGGGCAGGTAACCTGCCACGGTCTCGCGGGACCCGTTCGGTCCTCCAGGTCCCGCGTTATAAAGGTCCGTGGACCGTCTCCCACCCTCGTCTTTGGGGTTGGCCATTTCTTGCTTTTGAATAAATGTTGGTGGCGCCATGTCCTGTGAAGTAGACCTGCCTAAGTGACTGTGCATGACATTATTGCTCGTAGTCGGTGGTATTGCTTTTGTTTCTTGCTTGTACATTGCATGACTGCCTTGCTTGTGATGTGTGTGTAAATAACAAATGTCCTTGCTTGAGAAATGTATCCCGTTCGTTGCGTCCTCTATTCCCCATTGAAAATGCCATCTTGCATCGTGGAATAATTAGTTGGGTTTTAAACACCCAGTCAGGAGAATCGGATCCGTCGAGGTCGGCGATAATACCCGCTCGGTTATCGCTGTACAACGGAACGAACCGCTTTAGCGGTTCGTGTCCCAAGCCGACCTGCGGCGAGGTATGGCCCCTCGGTAGGTTACCCGCGCGAGTACTTAGGTATTTCGATATTCAGCGAGTGACCCTATTTCGCGCGGGTAGAATGCAGACTGGGCTGTGGTGAGGTTAAACCCCCACCGTGACTGGTTTCTGGCGATAGTTCCAGGAGGGTCACGACTGAATTGTCTGTCCGGTGGGCGACGCGGCTGCTATTAGAGAACACGGTCGCTCGCACGCCGGCGGGCACAAATTCGTAACACTGGTGTCAGCGAGCGGGAAACAAACTCTTCCATCTCCAAACGAAATTGACGGGAATCGGTTCAGGGGTGAGTGGAGCGACCCTCGATTCCCACCAAATTCGGGCGATTTAAATTAAATTCCGAGAAACAAGATGGCTTTTCAAGGCGAACGGGAGCAGGGGGTATTAGGTATGCCATTAGAAATGGTAGAATCCATGGTCAAGGACGCCATCGCCATGCGGTTTGGACCCGTATCAGAAAATTCTAATCAGTGGGGGAGCTCACCCGAGGATACACTGAGCAGGAATTTTACCGGCAAACAAACTCGGAGTCGCAAGCTGGCGGTGCGGCTGCACTTCAGCGCGGAACAAGGAGTGAGCGGGCCGCCATTAATGGCGCTACGAACCGCGCGACACGACGAAGACGCTCCCGCCCACCGGCTCAAACCACGTGGGCATGGCAGGCGAGGCAGGGCGATGGCAGTACATTACAAACTGAGTTGGCCGATGCACGGGAACGAATTTGGGAGCTGAATGAGGAATTAGCCAGCACAATCGAGGAACTACATAAGGAAACGACACAGGTAGATTGTTTGTGTGGGTTTGTGTTACAAACGGCGAGCGAACTGAATGAAAGAAAAAAGGAGGAGCAAATTAGTAATTCTTGGGAAAGGAAGAACTTGGAGGAAGAATGGGGAAAAAAGCTGGAAGAGGAAAAACGGGAACACGATGTGGAATTGCAACAACTGAGGAAGAGGTAGAAGAAGGCAATTGGAAAAGAGAAGGACTGGAACAGACGATAAAAAGAAAACAGGAATGGCAGGAATTCCATAAGAAATTGCAGGAAATGGTGCTGGAAGTAGAGATCAACAAAGTGAAAGAAATAACGAGATTGGAGAAGGAAGAACGAGGGGAACAGTGGAATAAGAAACAAAAGGAACACGAATTGGAAATTGACCAACTAAAGGAGATGAGAAAGGAATTGGAAAAGAAAGCTTCTGAGTTACAGAAACACCAAAACAAAGAGACTGAATTACAAAACGAGCTGAGGATGGTGAGAGAAGAAAGAACGACAGCAGAGAATGAAACGTCAAGGAAACACACTGTACAGATCGAACAGCCGGAAGTGAAGGCCAGATTAAAGAATGAGGAACAAGAAAGGGTAATGAAAGAAGAACGAATGAGACACGAGAAGGAAATCAGCCAATTGAAGGAGACAACGAGATCGCCAAAATCGGAGGAGGCCATTCTGAGGATTTATTGGGCCTCGACACAGGACGCAAGCTCTCCCTCATTCCCCTCCAGGAAGGGAACGTAAGGGTTTGGAGTAGGCTCGGAGACAGGATAGGTCAGCCGAACAAGGACGATAAAGGGGGTTAGGAGACGAGTTATAGAGGGGGAAGTAAAAATAAAAACAAAAAAAATAA
>NC_140972.1:78286962-78314462 GCF_056783735.1 Eptatretus burgeri | reverse complement strand
GGTTTTGTACACGCTGTTCGACGTGCGTTCTGCATGAGTCCAACACCGGTACCCACAGCGGGGCAAGAACGGTGGCGATGCTACGGTTGTGAGGTGTGCGTGAAGGTCGTGGCGGTTGTGGTGAAGCGGTGGTTGTGGTCGGTGGTTGATGTTGTGGTTGTGATCATGGCGGTTGGTCCAAAATAAAGATAGTAAAAGAAAAACGGCTATCCTGAAGAGTCGCAGCTCGCATAAATGACATGTATTCCCACTAGACAACGGGTTTGGGCCTAACTACACATGCACTTACCGAGATACCTCACCTAAGGGACCTGAATGGTGGTTTGCGAATCTGGTAACCACAACACTACCCCCTTCCCTTTTTACAGACTCGTCCCGAGTCGTCAAATTTTCGTGTGCCATCATGTGTAGTTTTCCCCTAGTACATTTTACCTACGGATCCCTGAGTGCGACATTCATGGTATTCGTGTCCCCAAAATAAATAACCTGAGGGTTGCGTAACTACCTAAACAAACTCACTCACACGGACGACTTAAATAAAATTGCCGGCGCTAAGACAAACATGCCGGGGGCGCACTCATATGTACAGTACATCTTAACCTTAACTTACAAATCTTACACTAAACCATGGCCCAGGATCATTGAACTCTGCAAAAGAAAGCAGTTAGCAGGGAGCCAGGCTGCCCGCATGCAGTCTCTGGCTCAAAACAATGCAGGTGACAGGGAACGTGGCTGGCTGCTCACACGCAGTCCAAGGCCTTCCCTTTTGAACTGAACTCAGTGAACCACAACGGTGCTTGGGCTGCAAAACGCAGTCTCCGTGCCAGCTCAAGTGGCACACGCAATGAGCACAACGAATGGATGCATGAATGGATGGACGCAAACACGGTGCACGGGCCGCCACTGCAGGCCCGTGTTGTAGCTGCCAACAGGGCAGTTCTCGCAGCTTGCAAACTGTTGCCTTGATCCTGGCGCACATGGAAATGAACAGGGGGGGCAAAGCAAAAATTGAACGGGGCTGGTGAACGTGGGCAGTGGGCATGGCATGGCAAAGGTGAGCAGGCAAACACAGCCCGCAGAAGAAGACCGTTGCAGGCAAACACAGCCGGCAGATGAACTGGCCGGCACAGGCCTCGAAGAAAAACAGCCAGCAGATGAACTGGCCGGCACAGGCCTTGCAGCACACAGCTGCCGATGAACTTGGCCGGCCTCCGCCTTGAAGCAAAACACGGCCAGCCGATGAAGTTGGCCAGCCTTTGCCGTTCAATGGAGGTTGGTGGAGGGAGTGCGGTGGTGCTGGCCACTTGGAAGGCGGGCTCGGACCTACCTACCTGTCTCCCTCCCAACCTATCGCCTTTGCCTGTCACTGTACATACCCACTCCCTTAATTTGTCAAACCCCAATTTAGCCCCAACTTAATTTTTTTTTTTTGTTGTTTTTATTTTTACTTCCCCACTATAAATCGTCCCCTAACCCCCTTTATCGTCCTTGTTCGGCTAACTTATCCTGTCACCTAGCCTACTCCCAACCCCTACGTTCCCTTCCCGGAGGGGAACAAGGGAGAGCTAGCGTCCTGTGTCGAGGCCCAACTCAAGCCTCAGAATGGCCTCCCCAGAGTTCGGCGATCTATAACCAAAGTGGGTCCAGCGGCCCACAACGACAGCGATGGGATGGATGGTGCGGAGGGGTACATCTCCTAATCTACCCTAACCATTTAACTGTTAAACTACCCCGGGGCTTTCAACAAGCGCCTCTCGCTTAAACTATTGGTTCTAACAACCCAGATTCCCGTCGCCTGTGTTGGTGTCCTCACAATTTCGGGCCTTGCCCCCCAATTTTCGCTCCGTGCCCTCACACGGTCTCCTGGCTGGGACACGTGGCTCCCTTTGGCAGGCACGACCCTCTGCCGATTCTCCCGCTATGGCACCCCCGGGCACTACACTGCCTCCGAGCCTACCAGCTCCCTAACACCGGGGAGTGCCCCCCATGGCACCTCCCCTGAAACGCACACGTGGCAGGCCGGCCTCCCGGGCCCCTTTCCGAGGGTCACCCGTGCCCACAACACTGCCCACGCGGCTAATGGCGCCCCGGGCCCCCCGCACCAAGCAGGCGCACCCGTGCCCACTCCTCTATCCCGGCCCCCCATGGGCCCATGGCCTACCGCGGCCGACTAGCCTGGTGCCCGGGGTACCCTCTCAGCGATACTCACCTTTCGCAGCCACGCTCCCAAGCCCGTCAACAGGGCTCCTGCACCCCTCCAAATGGGTCTCGAGCCTACTTTCCCACCAACAACAAAACGACCTCCATTTTTCAATTTAACTAACCCCCTAACTCACTTTACTCTGACCCCGGGGTTCCCTTGGGCGGGAGTCACTCCTCCCCCCAATCACTCATCGCACCATGCATTCCCCATTCGCTCCACACACACAGACCCGCTGGCCTCACTCACTCACCAAGCACATGCCTCCACCTCATAACTCACCAACTCTTCAACACACACACCGCTGAACTCTGCCAACCTTCTATCTGCATCCCCTAACTAACTCGTGCTCCCACGTCGTCCCTTATACTATAGCACGTTCCATTTAACACTACGTCGCTAAGCTACGTCCCCTCTACACATTCACAGTCTGTCTCTGTCTCAAATAATCCCTTTTATTTCCCATTTTCCCATCCTAAATCTGGCTACAATCCCTCTAACTAATCCATTCCACGGACTCCATGAGGACTTACCCCTGCCCCATGAAGTCGGTCTAACTAAGCTAACCCTTCCCCCTAACTAGTTTTCATCCTGTGCCCCGGGTAAGGGGGGTCTTTCACCCCTTGCCCAGGAATCCTGTACACCCGAAAGTGAGGCTTGCTTTTTTTTTTCCCATGCGCAGCACCTGCGCGGCAACTCAGAGCTCGCGCACTTTGCACCTGCCCGTGACGTCATGCAGCTGCACGTGTTCCTCGTCCCTCCTTGGACGGTGCCATCCGGCAGAGATACCCCTCCTGCCGGATTCCAACCCCACGTGCAGCCATGACGTCACCGTGCGCAGAAAAAAAAAACAAGCCCCACGTCTCGAGGGGTTCCCCACGCGAACACATGTGCTTTGCCCGTTGGAGCTTAACACACACGATCGCGTGGAGAACCCGTCCGGTCCAAATCCATTTACCTGCCTAAACTTTGTCCGTCCGCGGGATCGGCAAATCCACCGCGTGCGTTTCCGGACCGGGACTTCACTCTCGCAAGCGAGCACGTGGCGGTCTCGTGCGTTGAACAGCACGAACCGCGTGCTCACTGCTGGGTGAACCCGGCACGGTCCACGAAATAGCTACAGCCGCTACTCGGCTTTCTCTCCTCTCATGTCGCCTTCGTCGTCGCCATTCAACCCACGCACACCTGCGTGTTACGACGCACACAGTCCACTCCATCACATTCACACGGGGAGACGCGGCTGCGTGCTCCCGCATGCCAACCGACATCTCCCTCTCATACCGCTCTCTCACACACACGGTCTCCCTGGCACACAACGACCTTGCACACAGCCGTTCACTCACGCGTGCGGGGGCACTTACCCGCGGTGCCTCACTCGCACTCCGTGCCTCATCCACACACGCGGGGGAACTCAACCGCGGTGCCTCATCCACACTCGCGGGGGCACTCACCCGCGGTGCCTCACCCACACACCGTGCCTCACTCACACACGCGAGGGCACTCACCCGCGGTGCCTCACTCGCACTCCGTGCCTCATCCACACTGGCCGTTTCATCCACACACGCGGGGGCACTAACCCGCGGTGCCTCATCCACACTCCGTGCCTCATCCACACACGCGGGGGCACTCACCCGCGGTGTCTCATTCACACACACGGCGACACTCACACACGGTGCCTCATCCACACACGGCGTGCTGGGAAGCACGTACTCTGGCACCATCGCCACCACACCACTCACACACGGGGTCGCTTCCACACACGAGGACGCACTCACACCTTGCACCACACACACAGGGACAACCACACTGGGGATTTGTGTCCCCACAAGGGTCTCCGGGACCTCTATACCCCCCAAGCTCTCCGTGCACCCGTCCACAGCACCCGTCCCCTCAACCTCGCAAAACACGACCGAACTCACCTGGTCGTGACTTGCCTCAAGGGGGCATACTCCCTCCCCTCGTTCCTGGAGGAGGTCATCCAGGTGCTCGCACCGGGTCCCCACACGCTCCGCGAGCTCACCCCCATTATCCTCCACTACCTCCGTGTGTGTGTGCGCGTCACTTACCCCGTCTTCATCGTGTTGTCTCTCCTCTATTTTTTCTGTCTCCCGTGTCTCTATACATTTATAAGTTTCTGTTGTCCCCTCCTGTCTATTAGTCTCCGCTTCTTTCTGGCGTCTTTCCCTTATCTTTAAGTAGGTCAACCTTGCTTTCTCTTTAAGTCGCTCCCGTCCTTCCCTGTTTTTCACTCCTTGCTCTTTCACGATCTCCGCGTACCTCATCCTTGCTTTCCGTATTAATTGTTCTTTTCTCTCCCTCGCAATTACTTTCACCTCGTCTCTTCTCTCCCGAATTACTTTTTCCTTACCCACCTCCACCGCGGGCCTGTCAGCCGTTGCACCCCCTTCCAGCTCGTTTGTTCCGACACGTGGAGTCGCCATTTTAAGTTCCCTGCTCACGGCCTTCATGCCCGCCTGCAGGCATCGGCCCATGTTCTGCGTCTCACCCCGTAGCTTTCTCGTTTCTTCCTTCATGTTTGTTTCCATTTTAGTTTTCATGCGTTTTATTTCGTTTGTGAATGTATCCATCTTTTCGTTTATTTGTTGTGTATTCGCATCCATCGTCGTTTTCACTTCATTCATTTGCTTGTTCATGTCTTTCATTTCGTTTTTCATTTCATTTGTGTTTGCATCCATTTTTTCGATCATTTTCGCATTCATATTTTCGTTCATTGCCGCCAGCATGGCGCATAGCTGGGCCATGTTGGATGCACTCAGCTGAGCCGTTTCGGCAAGGGTTGGGGAAGGGTCTTGGTGGAGAGGGGGGGGGAGGTGTCATACACCGCGGCCGCTGCCGCACCCACCTCGGGCCCTGGGTTCAGTTGGGCGAGTCCGTGTTCCTGCACAATCAACATTTCCTGCTCGGGGATTCCATCCTGGACCATGGACTCTACATTATTACACATATACATTTCTAATACCCCCGGCTCCCGCTCGCCTTGAGACGCCATCTTGCTTCTCGTGAAGGGTTAATTTGCTCGCTCGTAATTTGGAGGGAATCGGGGGTCGCTTCTCTCACCCCTGGACCGATTCCCGTGAATTTATCCGGAGACAGGAGAGCCCGTTTTCCTGTTCTCCGATACCAGTGCCGCGAGGAGGGCGATGAATCCGTATCGCACGACCTGACACCAGTGTTGCGGTCTTCGCGCCCGCCGGCGTGCGAACGGCCACGTAACTCGAATCGCGGCACGTCGCCCACTGGACGGACAATCCAGTCGTGACCCTCTCGGACTAACGCCGGGAACCAGTCACGGGTGGACCTTTCGGTCTCACCGCGATCGAGCCAATCAGCCCCCGTGTGGGATAGGGTTGCTCGCCAAATTCGAACTACCTAAGTACCCACGCGGAGGGTAGACCGGGCGATCGCACCTCGCCGCAGGTCGACTTCGGACACGGGCCACTTAAGCGACCCGTTCCGTACTATCAGAATAACCGAGCGGTGTTATCGTCGACCTCGACGGTTCGATTAATTATCGGGCGTATTCAGCCCACTACCAACCCTTTACGTGAAGCAAGATGGGGATTCAATGGAGGAAAAGACGAAGCGAAGCGGGAGAACAGTTCAACAATAAAGCACATTTATTCGCGACGAACGGAAAGCACACAAATACAATTCCACCAAATGCACACAAAAAAGAAAACACAATTCCATTTACACAAAAAGCAAATATAAAAGTGAAAACACAGTGCAGAGCTAATACCGACTACCGAGCACACGGCAACACTTATACAATTCTACTTCACAGACGGCGCCGACAACACATACCCAAAACCAAGGAAAAGAAATCCCCCAAGAATGGGGCAGGCCTGAGGCCGAGACCGGGTCGGGCCTACCCGTCTGGTGATGAGACGCGGAGCGGCGATGGCCCCGCAACCCGCGGGCCTCGTGGACAGTGCCTGGCAGGGGGTGGGAACGGGGCCCCCTTGGTCGCACTATCTCAGCGCGGGGGGAAACAGGAGGGGGGTTGCTAATGCTCGGGGTATAGAGGATCTTTATTATCCCTGGTGTGCGTCTCCACCTCGGCCAGGTCGCGCTGCCGGCCTCCCTCGGGCGTGCAGCTCCTGGCACCGACGCGAGCACCCCCTCGTCCGACTCTCCTCAGCCTCTCCAGCCACCGCAGGCTTCTGGCTCCAGACTTCCACACTCGTCCCCTCCGTTCCGACTCCTTCTCGTTCTTGTTTGCGACTCTCCCTCCGTTCTCGTTCCCGACTCTCTTCTGACTCCTTTGCGACTCTCCGACCCTGACTGACGAACACCGTCCTTTTATCACCCCCCCCCCGTAACTTCGCCTTTGACCCCCTCCCTTTGACCTTTCACCTCGCTCCCCATTGGCCCGAGAAAAAGTGGGCGTGAAGGCTTTTTGATCCACAAATTTGCATATATCGATCGCCCTGGGGGCGGGGCCAATTCGCCCCTCGCTCACCGATTGGACGGCAAAAAGTGGGCGTGTGTCGTTTTTGATCCGTTTTTGAAGCAGAAAATCCGTGGTTTTGTACACGCTGTTCGACGTGCGTTCTGCATGAGTCCAACACCGGTACCCACAGCGGGGCAAGAACGGTGGCGATGCTACGGTTGTGAGGTGTGCGTGAAGGTCGTGGCGGTTGTGGTGAAGCGGTGGTTGTGGTCGGTGGTTGATGTTGTGGTTGTGATCATGGCGGTTGGTCCAAAATAAAGATAGTAAAAGAAAAACGGCTATCCTGAAGAGTCGCAGCTCGCATAAATGACATGTATTCCCACTAGACAACGGGTTTGGGCCTAACTACACATGCACTTACCGAGATACCTCACCTAAGGGACCTGAATGGTGGTTTGCGAATCTGGTAACCACAACAATATATATATACAGGGGGCTGCAAAAGTATCCATACAGTAAGGACTGTACTTGTTTTCATTACTGTATACCTACTTTTGTAGCCCCCTGTGTGTATATATATATATATATATATATATATATATATATATATATATATATATATATATATATATATATATATATATATATATATATATATGTATATACTTACATGGACAAATTCCTGAACTCACCAAAGAATCATATAATTGGACCTGGTAAATGTCCCGTATACCAACGTCTACCTTGGAAAGGCAAAGTGTCTCAATGGTTTGAAAAGCAGATCAAACAGACAGTGTCCCATTCTTACTATGCTGTTCAACCACGAGTGATTTTCACCACCCTCTCGTTGCTTCCGTTAGTCCAAAAAGACGTTCTGCCCACCTCTCAGATAAGGAAGATTTTAAAAATGAATTTCAGTGCCAGTGTGATGCTCGGTGTGTGGACCGCACATCTTTGAGATTGAAGGATCGTCGTGAACAACACGTCCGTTTGGGGATCAGAACAGACCACCAACTCGGGCTTGCAATAATGTACACAGTGCGACATCTATTGCCTGTGCCGCTGCAATTGATCACCATTAACTGAATAATCCTCAGTGTGCAGAACAATATCGTGTTGGCTGGTTTAAAATCCTGACTAGAGGACACAGTTTAGCTCACCTTCGTGCAATGGGAGCCAGATTCATCAGGTCCACCAATCCTATTCTTTGTACACAGAAAGAATTTGTCTGAACTTTATATTATATCTATTTTGAATATGATGGCTTGATTGTGCGACAACTGTACCATTGTTAACATTGAGTCATAATAAAATCCACACCCCCCCCCCCCACAACTAGCTCTCAGATAATTAGCATTACGTTTCCGCTGGCACTTTGTGATTCATCTCCACCTAATCATTATTCATGATGCTCTATAGTTCCACTAATCAGGTAATCCTGTCCTTTTTTTCTCTCAACCAATCAAGGTTGAGGACATTACATTGTAACTTTATAAATGAGAAATTGGTGCTTCTTCTTCATCTGCTTGCAGTTTTATCCTGAGGAGTGCATGTCGAAAAGCTTTGATAATGTTTATTTTATTGAAATGCATATTTAAATTTTGTTGTACTAATCAAAGTAAATAAATAAATATATATATATATATATATATTGTTACGGAAATGGCCCTTAATGGGACTACTAAATGTAGGATTAACTCAGATCCCCCATTAAATGCCTGTTTAGATAGGTTGTGTGGTATAAGGGACGATATGTGTGTCAGGAGATGTAGAAGACTGTGTTTTTATGTTCATACGGTGGTGAAACGAGAGAAACTCGAGATGATTCTTCTTCCTCTCCTGTACGAACGGGAGGGGAGTGGCCTGGAGAGGAAGTGACGCGAAGGGGCGGGGCTTTTTGGTCAGAGAGAAGCGAGAGAAAGCAGAAACAAAATATGAGTATGTGGAAGTAGTGGCGCTCCAAGTGTGCTCGTGTCTCAGAGAGAGAGGGAAAAAGGGACCTGGTGGACAGGTTCAGTTTTGGCGGTTTGAAAACGGCAGGCAGTTAAAAGGAGTGTTCGCGTCTCGAAGCGAGCAAACAAAGGAGTGCTGTGTGTGAGGAACGGCTGGGTTCTCGAGGCGTGCTCGGAGTCGCTCAAGGCGAGCGAACGAAGGAGGCACCGTGTTGGATCTGCCGGGAGAGACGCTCACCCGACCTGCACGTCGGTGATTCGACCGAGAAAGGCACTGAGAGGACGAAGCGGGAGTCGGGCTTCGAGGCGGGAAGGCCGGAGAGGAGACACCGGACCTTCGGACGGTCCTTACTCACCAACGGCGCGTCACGTTTGCCGATCCGCCTGTGGAACTTGGATCTCGACTTGGGCCTTGTATGGAGAACAGGCCAGGCCAGGGATTTGTGTGGTGGACCGTGAGAGAGATCAGCTGAGGCTCATCTTCGACCCTACGCGAGGTCAGAGCGCGCGGAGACCGCGCACGTGGTGACTAAAGGAGGAAGAATACCGCGCCGCCATCTTGCCGCGCAGCACGTTCGAGCGGGAGTTTGAACCCGTGGACACCATCGCTTGTTACGAGCGATATTCGTGCTTTTGGACACGGTCCTCTCGTCCATGAGCCATCACCAAGTACTCTGTGTACATGCATGCTGTTTGTCTGTCTGTTTTGTTTGCAGTGTTGTATAAGGCATATTTCGTAGAATCCCCTCGAAACCTTTAGACCATGGTTCCCTAGGTAAGAACGGGTAGATAGTTAGTATAACCATTGTAGTGTTTATTTCTTGTGTTGTGATCCCTGATGTTCCCCAATAAATCTGGTTAATTCTTATGCAGTTGCCGCAATGGATTAATGCGTGTCGCGTCGAGGAACGATCCGTTCGATTGGCATACAAGACCAAAAATGGTTACAGGCTGGTAGACTCTGCTCGGTCACTGACAAAGCCAGTCTGTAACTAGGGGTTCTATCTCCCCAACTGGTAAGGTACAGGATTACGTTGGTATCGCGATTGAAGACTCGTGACCCGAGGCCGGTGCCGAGCCGGCCGGCGTTAGACTCCCGGAGACTGCGGTGGCGAGGCTGGCACCTCGGACCGGGTCAGGTTCCCGCCACCCCGGATCCACAACAAATATATATATATATATATATATATATATATATATATATATATATATATATATATATATATATATATACATATATATATACATACATACATACATACATACATACATACATACATACATACATACATACATACATACATACATACATACACAGTGGGGAGAACAAGTATTTGATACACTGCCGATTTTGTAGGTTTTCCCACTTGCAAAGCACTTAGAGGTCTGTAATTTTTATCATAGGTACACTTCAACTGTGAAAGACGGAATCTAAAACAAAAATCCTGAAAATCACATTGTATGATTTTTAAATAAGTAATTTGCATTTTATTGCATGAAATAAGTATTTGATCACCTACCAACCAGTAAGAATTCCGGCTCTCACAGACCTGTTAGTTTTGTCTTGAAGAAGCCCTCCCATTCTCCACTCATTACCTGCATTAACTGCACCTGTTTGAACTCGTTAATCTGCATAAAAGACAGCTGTCCACAATCAATCAGACTCCAACCTCTCCACAATGGGCAAGACCAGAGAGCTGTCTAAGGACATCCTTGGACAAAATTGTAGACTTGCACAAGGCTGGGATGGGATACAGGACAATAGGCAAGCAGCTTGGTGAGAAGGTAACAACTGTTGGCGCAATTATTAGAAAATGGAAGAAGTTCAAGAGAACAGTCAATCTCCCTTGGTCTGGGGCTCCATGCAAGATCTCACCTCGTGGAACCTCAATGATCATGAGAAAGGTGAGGGATCAGCCCAGAACTACACGGCAGGACCTGGTCAATGACCTGAAGAGAGCTGGGACCACAGTATCAAAGAAAACCAGAAGTAACACTACGCCGTCATGGATTAAAATCCTGCAGCGCACGCAAGGTCCCTCTGCTCAAGCCAGCGCATGTCCAGGCCCGTCTGAAGTTTGCCAATGACCATCTGTATGATCCAGAGGAGGAATGGGAGAAGGTCATGTGGTCTGATGAGACCAAAATAGAGCTTTTTGGTTTAAACTCCACTCGCCGTGTTTGGAGGAAGAAGAAGGATGAGTACTACCCCAAGAACACCATCCCAACCGTGAAGCATGGAGGTGGAAACATCATTCTTTGGGGATGCTTTTCTGCAAAGGGGACAGGACGACCACCGTATTGAGGGGAGGATGGATGGGGCCATGTATCGTGAGATCTTGGCCAACAACCTCCTTCCCTCAATAAGAGCATTGAAGATGGGGCGTGGCTGGGTCTTCCAGCATGACAACGACCCGAAACACACAGCCAGGGCAACTAAGGAGTGGCTCCGTAAGAAACATCTCAAGGTCCTGGAGTGGCCTTGCCAGTTTCCAGACCTGAACCCAATAGAAAATCTTTGGAGGGAGCTGAAAGTCTGTGTTGCCCAGCGACAGCCCTGAAACCTGAAGGATCTGGAGAAGATCTGTACGGAGGAGTGGGCCAAGATCCCTGCTGCTGTCTGTGCAAACCTGGTTAAGAACTACAGGCAACGTCTGATCTCTGTAATTGCAAACAAAGGTTTCTGTACCAAATATTAAGTTCTGTTTTTCTGATGTATCAAATACTTATTTCATGCAATAAAATGAAAATTAATTATTTAAAATTCATACAATGTGATTTTCAGGATTTTTGTTTTAGATTCCGTCTTTCACAGTTGAAGTGGACCGATGATAAAAATTACAGACCTCTACGTGCTTTGTAAGTGGTAAAACCTGCAAAATCGGCAGTGTATCAAATACTTGTATTCCCCACTGTGTGTGTGTGTGTGTGTGTGTGTGTGTGTGTGTGTCTGTGTGTGTGTGTGTGTGTGTGTGTGTGTGTGTGTGTGTGTGTGTGTGTGTGTGTGTGTGTGTGTGTGTGTGTGTGTGTGTGTGTGTGTGTGTGTTTGTGTGTGTGTGTATATAATGTCCTAATATATAAAGCTCATTCTAACCACTGACTGATTCACTCACTGACTAACTGATATCCATGTTCGGTACCTACAGGTGACGAAAAAAGCTGAAATTTTGTGTGCGAACAGATCACTGCTCATGTCCACTCGTTTGTTTCTATTTTTCCCTGCCTGTGAAATTAACTTCAACATTCTCTTCAATCTCATTCTTTCCTCCAGGTCTTTTAGACAGCTGTTCACCACCATCTCAGATCCCCCATCTCAAACAATGACCTCTTCTACCCCCAAGAATGCTCCCCCTCCCCAATCCCCTCCCACCACTGCAAGTCTACATCCTTCCAAATTTCCAGTTTTTCCTTCCTGGAGAGTTTCCCTCTGTATCCATCTTGTCCACCCCATGCATCTCCCCCCCCCCCAACCCCTCACTACTCCCCACGTCCATTGTTTGTCTGCGTCTCCCTATGTTTTGACCTTCAACTCTGCTGTTGGTTATTGCCCCCTCTCTCTACTGTTCCTTTTTTCTGTTGCATCCTGATCCATTCATTGTTTTAGCTCTTGCATGGCCCGGACTCTTTATACAAAAAAAATTAGCCGAGTGCAATGAGGAGGAGTTGTACCATGTAGTGTAAATGGAATAAAGGGGTTGGGCAGAGGGAAATATTTTGATCACATGAATCAAAATCATACCTACATCCTCATTCGCTGAATATATCAAATGACATCCAATGAGTACCCCTTTATGCAAATGTCCCGCTAAACTTGCAATGGAATTTTTTCTTGGCCCAGTGGGAAATCCTCACCATGAAAAATGGCCAAAATTATATGCTCTTAGGGGTTGGGGTGGGGTAGACTTTCGGCCGCCAATAACTTATTTTCATTTGCAATCCCGCTTATGTGTTGGGAGTTTAATTAGTGTGGTCTTAAGGCAAACCCTGCCAAAATAATGTAGGCTGATGCAGTATCTGGGATGGATACACAGTGAGCGAAGAGTCGATCATGCCCCCTCCCTAAATGGAAGATTATGTTGTCCTATTATTGCATGGGAAGGATCTGCCACTGGGCCAAAACCCCAGTATATTCCCCAGGAATATCATGAGATGGTTGCACAATGTAAACATATTCTGAGTGTATTGGTCATTGTCCAGTCTTCAATGGTATAATTCATACCATTGTTCTTTTGAAAAGTTGTATTAGGTGTCAACCCCCATCCAATCCTATCCTTCATGCCTCTTGCCATTTTCCCCCAGATAAAACTGTGAGCATCAAACAATCACCTGGAGCCATGGATGAAGGACCCCCTCGCGAGCGTTCATCTTTGATGAAGGGGGCCAAAGATATTGCGCGAGAAGTGAAACGGCAAGCCATAAAGAAGGTTGGACGAGGTGTAGACCGTGTTCAAGATGAGCATTCAGGCCGTTCTTATTTTCGCTTTGAAGAGGATGAAGATGATGACATGTATGCTCGTCAAAGTTCTTTTGCAGATGAAACTGATGATGGTCCCAATGATGATGCCTCCAGTGATGCAACTGAAGGGCATGATGAGGAGGATGAAATTTATGAGGGTGAATATCAGGGCATCCCTCACCAAAACTCTGGAAAGGCAAACCACTTGCCTGTGGCCGGTGGGGTATCAGGGGATATTGGAGGGCAGTATGCAGATGCTGTTGAGCGGCAAAGCGATCAAGAGCAAATGGCACAGCAGTATGAGCTGACTCTCGAAGAATGTGGCCATGGCCGTTTCCAATGGGAGTTGTTCATTGTCCTTGGGCTTGCCCTCATGGCTGATGGAGTGGAAATCTTCGTAGTTGGTTTTGTCCTTCCCAGTGCTGAAAAGGATCTGTGCATCACTGACTCAAGCAAAGGCTGGCTTGGTGAGTGATGACCATCTCTGCTTAACACACTGAGATCTGCTTTTTGATAGCTGCGTTTAATGTACATGTTGGTACCTACACATCAGAAACCAGCATATACAAGGAGCTTTCAAAAGCTTATAAGAGAGAGATGCAATATATCAAGACAAATTTTTATTTTCAACATACAAGCATATGTATTTCATAAGAATAAAATTTATTCTGATTTCCTAATTATGTGTATAACTTATTATTGGGATTCTCAACCATGTGCTACTTGTGAATGTCTGCAGTTGTAGTGGAACCTGGTTTAAAACAGCAAAGGGCTTACCTTGTGTAGCTTTTTCTTAGTTGCTTTATGCAGCTTTCTTTCGCAAGAAGAGCAGGAGTTGATTACAGAATTTTATGGATAAATGATTTGGTGAGAGCTGATTTGTTATTCCTTCCATTTGTGGGTGAGCAACATGATTGAGTCATCTTACTTACAGTATATGTTGACTGCTATTTTGACATTGGATGTGGTATATGCTTGGGAGCCTTGGTGGCATGCATTTCCATCTGGTGATGATGACTTGCCAAAAGTGATGAAACTGGTCTAACAGCTGAGAGTGTGCAACGTTGGAATTATAATGCATGTACGGTACTACTTGAATGCCTACAGCTGTAGAAGAACTCGGGTTGAGTTTCAAACGGCAAGGGGCTTACCTGAGGTAGCCTTTCATGGTTGCTTTATGCAGCTTTCTTTGGCTATAAGAGCATGGGAGGAGTCGATTTATTGATATAATTTGAGCTACCTTGGTTAATTGATTCGATGAGACCTAATTGGTTATTCCCTCCATTCAAAGGTGATGGATGTGAGTGGGTCTTTCTTTTGATATGTATATATGTATGTATGTATGTGTGTGTATATATATATATATATATATATATATATATATATATATATATATATATACACAATTGTACATATATACAGTATATGTATATATCGTTACCCTCATAACAAAAGTGCCTAAGTCATTTTTACCAGTTTTGAGAAAAACATGAAATATTGCAGCAATTCCTCATCAACGAATATTTATTCACAATTTCTTGTGCACAGAGTTGTTAATGGAAGCTAAATGAGGTACAAATCAAGTTACTCGTTATTATGATTACGTCAAGGCTAAAGATGACTTCGGCAGAAAATCTCAAAAACTGGAAAAAAAAATGACAGGCGCTTTTGTTATGAGGGTGACGATGTATAGATAGATATACTACTATATCCATTGTCGACTAATATCCTTGTAATTAATGTGAAATGAAACAGATTTTGACGAATTGTTGTGCAGCAAGCGATTTTCTGTATAATTTCCAACCTGAACCTTAGATGCACATTCAAAAAATATATCTTGTCCCTGCAAAGTAGAGACTCAAGCGAGACTAGAACATGATTCTTGACTGTACATTGATAAGAGAATCTTTTATGCTCTCATAATATGACTTCTTTCATGGTTGAAGCATCATATTACTTTTGTTAACATTCTGGTCCCAGCTGAAATTTTCATATCTGTGGCTTGACACAGATATAAAGGCCACTCACGATATGGTATTCCAAAACGTGAGACTATGTCACTGAAGTGTTTATCACCTTTGGAGTTTTGTGGTTTCATTGCTCAAGCATTTATTTTGGTTTTTGAGTCTATACCAATAATGTGTCTCTCTCTTACACTTGTATTTGCATGTCTAACACTGATGAATAGCCTTTGTTGATGTGTCTGGGTTTTTCCACAGGTTGCCTTGTTTACCTGGGAATGATGCTTGGCTCCTTTGTCTTTGGAGGTTTGGGCGACAAGTTAGGTCGCCGACAGTCTCTGCTCATTTGTCTTTGCATCAATGGTCTCTTCGCCTTCCTCTCTTCATTTGTTCAGGGCTATGGAAGTTTCCTCTTTTGTCGACTTCTTTCTGGTATTGGGTGAGTCATTTGTTGGAAACATATCTATAAAATGAAGTTTGATTTTTCAGTGTAACACACACACACACACACACACACACACACACACACACACACACACACACACACACACACACACACACACACACACACACACACACACACACACACACACACACACACACGACTTTTTATTAATTGTACAGTATCAGCTATTCTTAAAAGAACAGGTATCTGAGCAAGAAAATTTGTATGTATATATATATATATATGAACATTGCACATATATAATAACTGTGAATGTCTAGTCTTGGTTTTAGTCTTTGCTTTTGCCCTGGGAGTCTGCGTTTCGAGTCAGTGGACATAAACCAGCATGAAGCAAGCAATCTGAAAGAAAGGCAACAACTGCCGTTAATGAAGGAAACATCATCAGAGCTGTGAAGAAAAACCTTAAAACAACTGTCAGTGACATCACCAACAACCTTCAGAGTGCAGGGTGAATGTATCACAATGTACAATTCACAGAAGACTTTGACATCAGAATTACAAAGGCTTCACTGCAAGATGCAAACATCTCTTCAACACCAAAAACAGAAAGGCCAGATTATAATTTCCCAAGAAGTACAGATGTGAGCCAGTAGAGTTCTGGAACTAAAGTTTTATGAACAGATGAGACCAAGTTAAACCTTTACCAAAAGTGTGGAGAAGGGAAGGAACTGCATCTGATCGAAAGCATGTTACCTCATATGTGAAGCATGATCGAGGTCGTGTCATGGCTTGGGCTTGTATGGCTGGCTCACTCATCTTTTTTGATGATGTAACTAATGATGGCAGCAGCAGAATGCATTCAGAAATGTACAGAAACATTTTGTCTGCCTATGTGCAAGAAAATGTCTCCAAACTCATTGGGTGGCACTTCACCATGCAGAAAGACAATGACCCAAAACACACTGCCATTGCAACCAAGGAATTAATTGGGGGGGGGGGGGAGTGGAAGGTTTTGGACTGGCCAAGTCAATCTCCTGATTTAAATCCAATCGAACATTCATTTCACTTGCTGAAGAGGAGATTAAAGTCAGAAACCTCCCAAAACAATCAAAACTGAAAAGGGCTGCAGTAAAGGCTTGGTAAAGCATCTCTAGGAGGATACCAAGAGTATGGTGATGTCATTGGGTCACAGGCTCGATGCAGTTGTTGCATGCAAGGGATATGCAACCAAATACTAACTATTTTTCTACTTTAATTGACTTTAAATTCATCTGTTCCCATACTTATGCTTACCTAAAATGGGGGGACTAAACATACTGCTGGTGTACATAGCAATAATAACAAATTTGACTTCACTGTTCCAATGCTTATCGAGAGCAATATATATATATATATATATATATATATATATATATATATATATATATATATATATATATATATATATATATATATGTATATGTTTTTTAAAGATTTCTGGCTAAGCAGTGGAATCGGCTGTGCCTATTAGGCATGAGCTTAGCAGAACGACAGCTCCCTTACTTCCCAGTAGGATTTCACTGCAGCCAATGCTGGGAAGAGAATTTAATTCTCAATTTTTAGACCAGTCCACCCCAGAGAGGGAGATGTCCTGTTGGTCAGGATGCATGCAGCAATAGTTGGTGTGGCACGTGCTTCCTGGTACCCACTGCTGTCATGGGATCTGGTCTGATATCCTTTATCAGGTGCATGCTCGGCCATCATGCTCTCTGGGGACTTGAGGCTTATCCTGGGTTACTTCGCTGGGGTCTGAAGCTGCCATGTTTTTTGGCCTGCTTAACCAAGCCTTGACTTGAAATAAGCCGCAACGATTTCTTCACGTTAAAGTTTTTTTCACTTTTCTCACTCATATCATCGAATGCCTGTTCATCAAAGCTACAAATCACTGGGTACATTGCGATGCTTATAAACGCCCGGAGATGACAGCATTGGTGGCTTTATTTAATTTCCGCACATGCCATAACCTCGAGAGTTTCGTAAACTAAGCAGAATTACAAAATTTAAGCTCCAGATTTCAACTTAGCAGCAGTTCCGACTTCTAAAAAAGTGTTCATTTGTCGAATCTGGACATAGTTTGGACAATCGGACATAGCTATCCCTTGCCAACCATTTGATTGGAGTGCTTGCCTGAGTGCTTAAGCCATTTGCCGAGCACCCTACAGTGGATGGTGGTACAGTTCCTACCCTGATTTGGATGTACAGTTGGCAGTTGCTACAATGCAGAGGTACATATATGGGTATATTTGGATCTGTAATTTAGGGACTCTCTGCCGGTGTGTGTGTGTGTGTATGCATGTATGCTTTGTTTCAGGCACCATGGTGGCAAAGTTTCATCCCTTATCTTGGAGGTTTTAGTTATTAACCTCAGCAGCATACGAATGGGGACTGTTTCTAAATCAATTGGTTATTTTATATAACTCAGTGTGCTTTCTCTTTGTGAGTTTCAATGCAAAACACATTTGATAACACCGAATTTCCAAGCCGTTCGCTGTATCATCGTGTTTTCTCAAGTACAGATCCAATTATTTTTTGCCTGTCACATGACAATTGTGTGTGTGTGTGTGCTGTTCCTAAAGTATATCATATTCTCTACTAACTCCCATATCCCCATAACCCCATCTCATCTCTCTCTCTCTCTCTCTCTCTCTCTCTCTCTCTCTCTCTCCCTCTCTCTCTGTGTCTCTCTCTCTCTGTCTCTCTCTCTCTGTGTCTCTCTCTCCCTGTGTCTCTCTCTCCGTCTCTCTCCGTCTCTCTCTCCGTCTCTCTCTCCGTCTCTCTCTGTGTCCGTCTCTGTGTCCGTCTCTCTCTCCGTCTCTCTCTCCGTCTCTCTCTCCGTCTCTCTCTCCGTCTCTCTCTCCGTCTCTCTCTCCGTCTCTCTCTCCGTCTCTCTCTCCGTCTCTCTCTCCGTCTCTCTCTCCGTCTCTCTCTCCGTCTCTCTCTCCGTCTCTCTCTCCGTCTCTCTCTCCGTCTCTCTCTCTCTCTCTCTCTCTCTCTCTCTCTCTCTCTCTCTCTCTCTCTCTCTCTCTCTCTCTCTCTCTCTCTCTCTCTCTCTCTCTCTCTCTCTCCCTCTCTCTCTCTCTCTCCCTCTCTCTCTCTCTCTCTCTCTCTCTCTCTCTCTCTCTCTCTCGTCCCATCCTCGCTCCACCCCCTCCTTATACAGTATTCTCCCACACTGATCTCTCTCTCTCTCTCTCTCTCTTTCTGTCTCTAAATGTATCTGGATGGTGGTTATCTCCACATATACCTGGACAATGGTTATCTCCATACATGTCTGGACGGTGGTTATTTCTAGATGGTGGTAATCTCCGGACATGTTCAGACTGTGGTTGTGTCTGGATGGACCCTCCCCTAACACTGCCTTACCTTGCCCTCCCTGCATGCTGCTTTCCCCTCCCTTCATGCTGCTTTCCCTTCCCCTACCCCTCCTTGCTCCCCCACCCCTCCCCACTCCCCCTCTTCGCTCCCTCACCCCTCCTTGGTCTCCCTGCCTCCTTGCTCCTCCACCCCTCGCGCTCCACCTCTCTACCTCCTTACTCCTCCACCCCTCCCTCTTTCTCCACCTCTCTTTTTCCTCTCCTCCCCCTTCCTTAGTATACCCATCGTCTGGATGGTGCTTATGTCATGACGGACCCTCTCCTCACACTGCCTTCCCTTTCCCTCCCTCCATGCTGCTTTCCCCTCCCCTCCCCTCACACTTCTTTCCCCTCACCTCACGCTGCCTTCCCTTTGCGCACCCCTCCTCACTCCCCCCTCCTCTCACTCCCCCACCCCTCCTCTCCTGTACATAGATGTTATGTTAGTATCTCAAACAATAAGTCTGTTTTGCACACACAAACACAGGTGAATTATCCCATGTTGATAAAATCACAAGCAGATTCAGAATGATTCAGATGAAGGAGGAACAGTGTTTAAAAATAACACTATCCTTTATGTTCATTGGTTACTTATATCATATCAGTAATGTATTGAAACTGAAATAAAAACAACAATGAAAACCACAAATATTATCTTTGATACCATTTTGTCACATGTTGTGCAAAACATATTGACCAATGAACAATGCCGACAAATTGATGAGCACTCAAAATAAAGGGACACCATGATGAGAGTGAGTGAGAATTATCCATCAATGATCGTACAAAAACTTGCCCGTCTCATCGAGCCTCCAAGATTTACGGATCAAATATCTCTAGGAGCCATGAAAAGCGTGTTCTGCATAAGAGTACGTGAGCTTACATAGGCCGAAATGTGGGCACACACATTCAGCAATTGCAGGAATTCACTTCACGTGCAAATTTACGGAATTGCTCACCAAAACATTTACTGATTAATTTAAATGTTAACCTATACATACCATTTGTCATTATAAAAGTGCATTGTTTCATCTTGCAGGCACTTCAATTGCTCAATAGGTTAGAATTTATTAGTGTTTCAACCCATTACACAGGAACTTGGAAAGGTTTCACCCTGAGAAGCATCCTCCACTGCGGTCATTTTTCACATCGAATTTTTCTTGTTTATATTTCTTCCGTTTTTTGATGGCCGATAATCAAGGCATCCTCATTGCTTTTGACTATTATTATCTTTTGAATGAGAATTTAACCACAACAAATTAAATATAATATAAGCAGCACTACATCACCTGGAGATAAACAAAATGGACACTCAATCTAATATTTCCAACGGAAGTTTAACATCCCCAATAAACAACCTTTAATATGTTCTGATACTGTGGTGTATCTGTAAGTTCTTCTCCACTGATTTTACTCCAGTGTCAATCCGTTGACCCTTTGCCATCCACCACTTAGCTCTTTCATGACATCTATTATACATATATTGTGAACCATGGTGTCTGGCTGTGCGTTCGTCTGTCTCCAATTTACGGTGGCCGCTTCCCACGCTACGTTTGAAAAACTGTGAACGCAGTCAAAGCTCGACATTCACTTTTGAAATAACGTCCATGAAATTTTACATTAACTTTTATTAAAGTCTATGAAATAATGTAAATTGATAGATTCACTTAAACTTGTCCCTCCAATGGCGATGGGTACTTTTGCTTGTGACACCTATAATATAGTTTTATTGTTGGCTCGAAGGATTGCTTAAGTGTGTGCACTTGCCTTCAAGTTGTTTAGCCTGAGTTTGAATCCAGGCCTAATTATAGAGCTGTCATCCTAATGTTTCACAGGCATGGTGAGCTCGTTAAACTGGGTGTCCCGTCTGCTAGCATTAGTCAGTTGACGTCAAATATACCATGATGTCCTTCATGAAGAGTAGGCGAGCTTACGCTGACACCCGAGTAAAATTTCAAATTCTTACACTAACACACAGGGGGCACTGTATCAGCAGTAGAGATGTGCTCTCAACAATGATGCATGCATGCCAGCACGTGCTGCACATGAATGAATGCATGAATAGTTTTACTAAGTCACTGAATACACCCTTATCTGCTGATATTATGGCCCCAAAAAGCTTAATGGTGTAATTGTTTCGACCATTCAATCTCGTTTCAGCTTACCTCTAACAGAATATGACATACAAATGATTTATACTGACAAGCATTCTAACCATCATTTGTGTTTATTTGCAGGATTGGTGGAGTTATACCCATTGTTTATGCCTACTATGCTGAGTTCTTGGCTTACAGCAAACGTGGAGAGCATCTAAGCTGGATTTGCATGTTCTGGATGATTGGTGGCATTTTTGCTTCTGCCATGGCCTGGGCTATTATCCCACATTACGGTAACCTACTTTTACAATGGCATTGTTTCACACTTAATGTATCTAAGCACTTGTATCTATGCAGCTGGTGAGTAATCATTGCCCAGGAATTCTGGCAATGAATGCAAAATAAATATTGGTTTAAAATCTAAACGAACAAGTCATTTTTTTTTTCGAATGCAAGCAAAGTCTTAATAATTCAAAGAGATAAGATAACAGAGAACAATTGCATTACCCAAAATTTAAATTTGTGAATATTGTTTATTATTTAGTTATTTTTTATTATAATTTAAATTGCTGCTTGTGTCAGACAATTTAATGTCTTGTGCAGGACAATTTTAATCCATATTCAGTCATCTATATGAGTTGACTGTACAGGGGGCTCTTCTCAAAACTTCCAGGAGCTCAGCACATTGATGGATGTATTTGAATACTATAATTTAACAAAAGTTTGTTAAACTGCACAAAACGATACCAATGGACTTTATGGAGACAAAGATAGAAGCCGCTATGGAAATAAAGATCACCTGCAACTGCCTTCCTAAATTAATAATTCCTGTTATACATTATAATAACTATGGGCAATCTGCCTTATGAAACCCCTCTAAAACTGCTGATTGACCCAAGTTTGCCTGTTTATTTGAGCAAATTCCATATGGCTGAAGCCTATGATGTTGTGCTGCGCTGAAACTGTGGAAAGCGATTTGGTGAATCTGGGACACTGGATGGGAATTATTGATCCCTATTGTCATATATTGCTCTTTCTTCTTCCTCTATATTTCTTTCACTTTTATTTTATTTATTCCTCTATAGTCTCTCATATATTGTTGTTTCCCCACCCCTTGTCTTCTTTTCTCATAATTGCACCCCACATCCACTCCCCCCCCCCATTCTTAAGTATTCCACCCCTTTTTTAATATACATTGTCGAGGCTCGTGGAAGAGGTAGTACATTGAACGGATCAGGACGCAACAGACAAAAACAGAATTCAAAACACGCGTGCATGGGGTGGACAATATGGACACAGAGGATGCATGGGGTGGGCAACGTAGACACCAAAGGAAACTCCAAGGAAGGAAAACTGGAAAATTGGATGGATGGAGGGATTTGGGTGGGGTTAACGGGGGTATAAAAGATTATGTTTTAGATTGGGGATGATCTGAGATAGTGGTGAACAGCTGTCTTGATCTTGAAGATCTGGAGGAAAGAATGAGATCGAAGAGGATGTGGAAGTTGATTCTACAGGTGGGAAAATGAGGAATAAATGAGTGGAGGTGAGCAGTGATCCTGGATTTTGGGAGTTTTGGAAGAGGGTTACTGGTAGACTGTGTGCATCCTGCTTAAATCTGGAAGGGACAGAGCCAAGAAAGAGAAGAGGGTGCAAGACCAAAAAGGAGATGGTAGGTTGAAAATGTTTTAGTATATAATGTTATGACGAATCTTTTTTAATGACAAAAGAGAGTTCATGGGATTTTTTCTTCTTCTGATAACTCTGCCATATGAATACAAAAATGAATGAAAATGCTGTTTTTATGCAGAGGTCAAGGCCCTTGTAAGAGTTGTACACTGCTTATAAAGTTGACAAATTAATGACAAAGTGGAAAAGAACTTGAAAATATGCAGTGGAAAGAAACAACAGTAAATGTAAATCAGAAGCACCAGCTATAAGGATGGAAGCTGTCCTCCATATCACTGAATCAGCATTTGTAAACTGTTATGAGCTAAAAATCATGCAAATAATCACACACAAACACACACACACACACACACACACACACACACACACACACACACACACACACACACACACACACACACACACACACACACACACACACACAGCATTCTGCAATATTCCACGATGGTGCTCATGCATGGAAGAAATTTTGAGGATAATGTTAGGCAAGGATAGATTGTAACGATAAAGTCAACATCTCTGCTAGAAACTGATTACAGAAGTAAAATTGAGGATTTTCCAGGTATTCTTTGTATGACTTGTCAGCATTGAACTGTGTGCGTGTTCTATATGGTTTGCCACTTTTTTATTTGAACAGACCAAAGCCAGGGAGGTAGCTGCAGCACACCTGTTATATGGGTGAAGTATTGTTTGATACAAAAGTAAGTGGGAGGAGCTGTTTTGGAGTAGCATGGCAATTTAGAAACCAAACTGGCAATTTCAAGTGAAAGTTGGTGAAAAGGTAAGTTTTGAGGTCTGCAGAGATAATGGACTCTCTCCATTTGCTTGTGAGAAGAAGGTGGATTAGTCTGTAGTTAAAAGGATACCCTTCCATGTGAATAGGAATAATAATAGTAACTTTCAATGTTGGTGACAGGAGCAGATAGAGTTCCACAGAGAGATGCAAATTGGGTGTATGAGACATTCAAGCATACAGCCAACTAGTGACAAGTCGATTTTATTTTTTTAATATTGACGTCCTTCAATGTCAAACTCTCAAATGAAGTGCATAGATTGCAGTCGTTTCTACCGGAAGTCAGATCATCATCCAACCAGCGAAATGATATGAGGGTCTATTAGAGCGTGAAAGCAATGCAAGAAAAATAATCTCGAATTGTGTTAATACTGCAGGTTGTTTCTATATCAAGGAGGGTCTCTATCAGATAGAAAATAAATGTCATTCTTAATGCTTCGTCACATAAATTCCAAAGTAATTTACTTACAATTTTGAGCATTGCAGATTATGCATTATTTCCTTGGATGAGGGCCATGTTTGTTACCTGCAGGCTGGAGCTTCCGCATGGGCTCTGAATACCAGTTCCACAGCTGGCGAGTCTTCGTCATTGTGTGTGCCCTGCCTGCAGTCATGGCCATTGTAGCACTCACCTTTATTCCAGAGAGTCCACGATTTCTTCTGGAGGTCAGTTAAATAATCATTGTATGATTATTTTACATCTTTCAATTTTTTTTTTATCTCATAAAGGTTTTGGTTGCATTTCCATATTGGGGCCTGAATGAAGGTTTAATTGGACAAAGTGCAAAAATGAAAGTTTAAATAAGCACATGGGCAATTTATATGTAAACAAGAGTGAGAATTGCTTTGTAATGCATGTCTCCTATCGGTCCCAATGAACGTTCGGGAGATAAAAAAAAATTGTTTGCAATTTAATGCACGCTGAAGCCGATACAGGAACCAAAATGAAGGCAAAGACGAAACCCTATAACTCACTGTGTTTGGGTCTATTCGGCAAAATAAAGGGAAAAGCAATTTTCATTTATTGATATCTTTTGTAGACAAGAAACTAATAAAGAAATCAGGGATAACAAATCGGAGATAAAAATTGGTTTGGTTTAACGCATGCTCGAGCCAATACTGGAACCAAAATGAAGAAGAAGAAACTTTCTAAACTACCATGTTTTGTTCGTTTCGAGGCTTTGCCTATTTCATATTAAAAACTAGAGGGGGAGCACTCGGTAGAGTGCAAAACCTCCGCCGCCAATACTGCTGGGTCACTTAAGTGAACCTGATATCCTATTCATTGTCGGTCAAAACGGATCAGACTCTACTGAACCACGATTGAATAAACTAAACGAGATCGACACGCATGTAGAAATGCCCAAAAAATCGAAATTTTTGGGGAAAAAAAGTTGCAAATTTTTTTTTTTCTGTAACAAATTTTTTTTGTGGGGGGGGGGGGAGGTTGGAAATCACTTAAAACATGTAGAAATGCAAAAAAAATTCAAATATTTTTCAAATAAATCAATTTGTTTTGAAAAAAGTTGCAAAAATTTTTTTTTCTCGAACAAATTTATTTATTTTTGGTTGGAAATCACTTAAAACATGTAGAAATGCAAATACAATAATTCAAATAATTTTTCAAAATGGCCGCCATAGCGGCCATATTGGACTTTGGTCCAAGTCCAAAATCAAATGGCATGATCCTTGGACCATACCTAATTCCCCCACCAAGTTTCGTCGAAATCCGTCCAGGAGTTTTTCCATAATACTGCTCACAAACAAACAAACAAACAGACAGGGGTGAAAACAGTAACCTCCGTCCATCTTCGATAGCGGAGGTTAACTAGAGGGGGAGCACTCGGTAGAGTGCAAAACCTCCGCCGCCAATACTGCTAGGTCACTCAAGTGAACCTGATATCCTATTCATTCAATTTGACGTCAACAGTGCTCACACAGTTATAGTTTGCAACTTTCCCTTTTACTTTTAACTTTTACATACTCAATTCATTCATCATAACTAAATTCCTTGAGAGAGAAATTGATTTTACGTGGGTATATCCACCTAAAGTTCCAAAATCAGCCGCAATTATAGTTTTGGCATGTTTTTTTTTTGTTGGAAATCACTTAAAACATGTAGAAATGCAAAAAAAATATATATATATCGAAATTTTGTTGAAAAAAAAAAAGTTGCAAAAAATTTTTTTCCCTCTAAATTTTTTTTTGGGGGGGGGGGGGGGTTGGAAATCACTTAAAACATGTAGAAATGCAAAAAAAAAAAAAATTCAAATACTTTTTCAAAATGGCCGCCATAGCAGCCATATTGGATTTTTGACCAAGTCAAAAATCTAATGGCATGATCCTTGGACCATACCTAATCCCCCACCAAGTTTCGTTGAAATCCGTCGGAGTTTTTCCATAATAATGTTCACAAACAAACAAACAAACAAACAAACAGAAAGGGGTGAAAACAGTAACCTCCGATCTTCCATGGCGGAGGTTAATAACCCGATGTACATACATGAAACAAAAACATGTGTACAGCTTATGTGCATATATAATACATCGTGGTAATATACCTGGTATCATCTACAATTGCACTGGGCCATGGACTATCAGTCTATCACCCATTCCAAAGGTCTGAGACCTGCCTATCTATGCTGCTTCATACAATGGTGGTGCATGATTTTATTGAGGTGGAGTCTGGTTGGACAGGTGGCCTATGGGTGTAATGTAGTGGGGTGATTGACCCATGTATGTGTAATATGTGATATTTTCTAAGTTTAAAAAGGGCATAACTCTGCGAAAAATTGATGAAACATCCTGAACTGCGAACCTATTCTGTATATTATCATAATAAAGCCACGTACCAAGTTTCAGTTGAATATGCTAAATGTATGGGGGAAAAAAATCTGAAAAACCAGAGGTGGGACGAACGGACAGAGACCAAATCTATTGTCCCCTCCAGTGAAACCAGGAGGGGACTTATAGGTAAATGGTTTATTTCCTTTGCAACAAAATACTACTTGTTTCCCACACCCACCCCCTCTGTGGGTTCCTCCGATAATGGACATTACTGGCTGTGTAACAACCAGTTAAATGCTGGCATTGTGCTTCGTGGGCCCATTGCAGAGTTTGTATCGCCCATAAAGCAATATCGAAATCAAGGCAGATGTACTTTTAGGTTGCTGATCATGGAATTGAAAATATTGAGTCTTAGAAATCAAAACTTCAGGATGCCTCAATATAAATGACAGCCTAATCTACTCTGTATGACAGCTTTCATGAATGATTAACTTCATTGATATTCTAGGGACTAAGTTATGAACAAAAGCAATCTACTTGCATTAAAATTAGTTTACTCATTCCTGAGATATTGAAGTTTATTTTACACTACCTCCCTCCAGCATTTCCCCACATCGACCACACTCCCATGGAGGTCGTGAGCCCTAAAGTTGATTCGGGAATTGTACTTGGGAACTTCTGCAATTGTTGATATAAGTTTTATTACCTCTGCCTTCGAAGGTTGGTGGATGTTGTTTTCACTCCTGTCTTTCTGTGAGCAGGATAACTCACAGTTGTGGACAAATTCTGACGAATTTGGTGAACAGGTTTACGACAAGGAAGACTTGATTCAATTTCAGTGAAAATCCGGATCAAATCCAGATCCAATATCCAAGTGATAGGGCTAAAAAAATAGATATATAGCATAATATCTCAAAACGTTATGGAGAGATTCGGACAAAACTTGGTGGACAGGTTGGGCGTATGACAAAGACAAATCAATTCGATTTTGATGAAAATCTGAATCCGGATCCGGATCTGAGAATTTCTTTTTTAATTTTTTAAGTGATTCTTCACCGTTGAAAGATTGGGCCAAAAACAAGATATAGCATGATATTTCAAAAAATTATGCATGGGTGATGACGCAATTAGGTGGATGAGATGGTTCGGTGACAAGAGCAAGCCGATTAGATTTTGTTTGAGGTCCAGATTCAGATCTGCCCTATCAATGGAATACAAAACGCAAACTGTTCAGCCTGGTGGAGGTTTGTGCTCTACCAAGTGCCGTTCTATCTAATTTGTGTTTTTATATGAAGAATGCAAACTCTTTTGGACAGTTGACAATGTATATGCTTGTTGCAGCCATGTTGCACTT
>NC_140972.1:78079462-78279462 GCF_056783735.1 Eptatretus burgeri | reverse complement strand
AACTATGAACTGTACAATTGGTGCTTTGTCGGCAGGGCGTTGCATCGTAATGTGTGCCGTCCCTCAGATGGACGTTAAAGTTGGACGGCCTGTTTGTTACCAATGGCTGGTAGATGCTAAATACCCCATGGCTTCTTTCATGAAGAGTAGGTAAGGTATTACCAGTGTCCTGAATAAATTACAAATTCCTGTCTAAACTGTGTCCAGCTCGTGGCCTGGTCTTCTATTCCTTCATACCAGGTTAGACTACTTGCTTCCTTAGAGGTGGCTGCTGGGGCAGCATCTCCTTTTTGTATACATTGTTGAGGCTTGTATAAGAGCTAACACACAGAACATATAACAAGAGGGGCAGGAGACAAGAGGGATGGGAGAGGGAAGCACAAAATAGTGGGAAACAGAGACAATAGGAGATGTGTGGAAGGGAGAGGGATGGGGGTGTGGTACACAGGGTAAATAAGATGGTACTACAGGGACTTTCATGGAGGACAAAAGCAGGGAATTTGAAGGAGGAGGGTTTGGCGTGAATTAAAAGGGGTAGAAAAGATCATGGTTTTGGATGGGGAAAGATATGAGATGGTGGTGAACAGCTGTTTTGAAGACGTAGAACAGCCGTCCCTCAGATGGACGTTAAAGCTGGATGGAGGGTGGAGTGGGATTGAAGAGAGTGTGGGAGTTTGTTTCTGAGATGGGAAAAAAAGAATAATGAAAGAGTGAAGGTGAGCAGTGATTCTTGATTTTGGTAGTTTTACCAGAAGGGGGTTGCTGGCAGACCTTGAGCACCCTGCGGAAATATGGTGGGGGGGGGGGGGATGGAGTCAAGGCCAGAGAGGAGACAGTAGAAGACAGAAAGACCACTGACGTGCCTGCAGTGAGAGAGTGAAAGACCCAACGACTCAGCTTCATTGTGGGAGATACCAATGATCCTAAAAGCCTTGGTTTCCACAAAGTGAAGCCGAGCTAGGTGTGAGGCAGGAACACCATTAATCTTTTTCCTAAACTGAAAAAAATTAATGGACCAGGTATGGCATATGTGAGTGCTTATCTTCAGTTACAAAGGGCAACCATAGCTTGGTGAGGATCCTTTAATCAAAGAAAGAATGACAATGCACCTTGCCATCTTGCTCTGTCTGTTATGAATTTGTTTGAGTCGGCACTTTTTTTGGTTTTGATTTGACACTCAGCAGCATATTTGTTGAAAATGTTTTCACTATCCTTTTCCTGTTGCTTTATTTTGAAGTAGCTCTTTTGTAGCTCTTCATTGGAACATGCTTTAATTTGACAGCAGTGTTTCTCGAATGGTGGGTAGTCACCCCAAAAGGGAGGTCGCTGGTGAGTTTCCAGGGGGGTCAAAACCTGTCTGTGCTAAGTAGTTACACATGTCCTAATGATGTTCCCAACAACTTACCGATGTGAATTTGCATTCTCAATCTTAGTAGTGATCAAAACGAAAGCTAGAAGCAGGCCGATCAATGTCGAGAGCGAGCTACGATGTACGCTGAGTAAGACTAGTCCCCAAATTGACATGTGCACAAAAAAGTAAACAAAATGGCCTAGGTTCTAGCCCTTTTGTTATTCAAGGTTGCCACTAATGGGCCCAGCTCAGTTTTCCCCACCTGGGTTAAAAAACCCCAATTGAATAAACCCTCGATTTTCTCAGTAAAGTGTTTTTTTTTTCAAAATTCCCATTCCTTTTTTTATTTTTTCAACCCATGTAGGGGATAACAGGTGGCTCTGGCAACCAAAGAGCAGCACGGGTGGGTCATCTGGGAAAACCGACTGAGAAACACTGTTCTAGAACATGAGATTAAATAAGTTTGGGACTTTCATTCAAAAGTTCTTCAAAGTTCTCAAGTTGATTTTTCTTTTCTCTTGATATAAATTGATGTTATTCCCAACAACTTACCTTATTATTATTATTATTATTATTATTATTATTATTATTATTATTATTATTGCTAATGTGACTATTTAAAGGACAAATCATCTTGTGTAAAAACATTCAACCAAAACACCTCTTCAAATTGCAAAAACATGTCCAACTTAATTCATACATGTTGCATGCCATCAAAAGATAATCTGCAGACATTGATTTTTAAATCAGCTCCTGACTGCTCTCACATGAGTTTGACCTGCTGCATTTCTTACAGGTAACCAGTATTAAGACGCCCAAGCAAATGGATGAGTTCATCGAGATTCAGACAGACACGGGCACATGGTACAAGCGATGGTTTGTGCGCTTCGCAACAGAGGTTGGACGGGTAATGACTTTTTACGAGTTGTTGCATGCATGTGATGTTTCTGAATAATACAAAATATAATTTGAAGGTTTGGGGTGAGAAAAGGATGCCGAGATTCGGGGGAGGATGGAATTTGTCAATGTAAATGTGTATCGTATAGTGCCATCTGGTGGGAGCCGGAATGACAACATCATAGATGTGGGAGAATTAACCCGCTCTTAAGGATAGGTTCCTTGCTCATGATAATAAAAATAATAGTTATAAAAATAATGGTCATGATATCTACAATGACAGCTTAAGTCTAAAGCTTTGCATCACAATCATACCACCTTTGAATTATCTGCAAGGGTGGTGCAGACTACTTATCCACAATATGTTGTGTGTTTGAAGGATGGAACACATAATCTAAGGATGCTTGAACTTCACAAAGAAAGATCTAGAGATACACAACAATGCAGCCAAACATATAAACTGCAAACTGATAACATGACAGTTGCCGGCCACAGACTAATGGAATAAACACGATCCAGAAACAGCAGCAACAAATGACAAAGTTACAATATTGTTGCATGAATGTCAACCACCCAAAAAATCACACATAACCACAATGAAAGTGGTTGTCGACCACGTTGGAGGCCAATCTATTAAAATAGCCATGCTCCAAGAATGGCCAAGCTATTAAAGTTTGACACAGACCAACAATGCCTGAGCATTGAACATCAGCCCGTAGTCCAGTGGGGGATACCCCACCAGTTATAGATCAATATTGTTAACAATTTAGCCCTCCAGGAATGTGAAAGCAAACCCAAATGTCAGCACGGAAAAATAGTGGGAACATGAGGTGCACACCGCCTCCAAAGAGAAAAATTATTTATTAACTTAATTAACACATAGAGGATGTGGAACGGAACCATAAACTATACAGCAAAATCTAACCTCTGATGGGTATGCGTGCACACGCACACACACACACACACACACACACACACACACACACACACACACACACACACACACACCTCTAATCTGGTTTAAAGGATAGAGATGCAGGATGCTACTCCCTGGTGGTAGCAGGGCGTGAATGTGCAGCAACGGACCTGAGTTCAGGACTAACACCCGAGTGGATTAGAACTAATAGACCAGAAGCTCTCCAAAACCGTACAGGGCAGAGCATGGAGCAGAGTCCTGGTGAAGGTGAAAAGCAGGCTTGCAGACTCCACCAGTGACAACCAGTAGTCTGCGAGAGCAGGACCTATGCAGGAGACCCAAGAGACAAAGAGAGCAGGTGCAATACAAAGAACAGGCACAGGAGATAAAGCAGTTCCAGCAGCATGATCACTTGAGCAAGGGGTGAGCACACATTTTTATGGCCAGCCTCCCCCTCCCCACCAATTGATGCCACTGGACTAATCGCTGCATTCCTCAAATAGATAGATGGAAGTGCATCCATATATGGTCTCTCACCCTGGGGCACAGAAGACCAATCACTGACCCAGAAGTTGAACCAATTCTGGACTAGGAATGATTCAAGGCCCACCACCCACACACTCATAGAAAGCTGGGTGGGGCCATCTTCACCCCTCCCTCACCTTCTTCCCTGTTGGTGGAACGGAAGCAGGTGTGCTCTCCTCTACACTTGGCCAGCATTGCCCAGTTTACCAAAGGAAACGCAAGTTACGAGACGCCTTACATCTAGCTATTCTAGATTGGACAACGTCAGTCCCCCTCACCGGCAATACTGATGACTGCATTACCCCTTACATACACACTGAATACGTACATGATGGGATTCTAAAACTACACATGCACACACATGGAATCTATGACCTTCAAATGACTACTGCACCCTACTCCACAATCATAACAATATTACAGGCCATTCTTGCACACGCACACACACCACCACCACCACCAACGCTCTGCACAGAGTATGGTCCCAATGGATAGGATGGATGACATTACCATCAGAAAGAAACATCTCCATCAAGTAAGCTATGAAACTGTCAAAGTATAAAGATCTTGAGATTGAAATAACCATAATTTGGCAAATGAAGGTCACATCACCATCCATGTTACAGTTGGTGACCGGAGATGGTGATTAATAAATGAACATAGAAAAATATGAACAAAATCCCACGGAATTGTAACTTCGAGGAAATCTAGAAAAATTGTCCTCTATGGGTCCACACACATCATCAGGCAAACGCTTTCTCTTGGATAACTGATGAGATCCCAATGTTCGCCGTAGGGCTGTTGTTTAGAACCAGTCATGCAGGCATAATACACAAACTACTGACCAATGATAATACATAATTATAATAATAACAATGATGATGATTATGATGATGATCCCATTCTTTATAGTAACAATTTTTAAAGTTGTTTCATGACCATAAAAACAAACATGGCAAGCATTTCAGAAGTGAGGTGAATGATATTCTCAAAGCAATTGTATCTTGAAATTGTTTTATACTGAAGCAAAGTTCTGTTTCTATTGTTTAAACTGATACATGAAAGAAAATGCTTTTCTTAACTGATGTGCATTGCCTCCATCACCAACATTTTCATATCAGATTACCTGACTGGTGTTGCATGACAATTGCACGTACAGTACCATCCTCGCAAATATCAGGCCTGTGGGTGGAATATTTTGGATTCCGGTTGACGCCTCTGTCTTGCGTTCTGATGAATGGAATGCAATCTTTTTCTTTTGTTTTGGGTTTTTTTTTGGATTTTTTTTTATTAGCATTTTGATGCACTTGTTTGAATTGCAATTTAATTTTTGCTGCAAACAACATTTTCTCAAAATAATTTTTCTGTTCATTATTTTTCCAGGAATTCCTGCCAAAGTTTTCAATATTTTTCAAGATCTGAATAGCTCTGACCCACCCCCCCCTCCATAAATCGACCATTTCCTCCAAGATTTCTCAAATTAGGCCTATCTATCGGAGTTTTGGAAGAATTGTGACCACCCTCCCCCACTCCCCGCTCCAAAGGAAGGAAATATCAAGATGGGCGAAAAATTTTTTATTTCAAAACTTGATGGAATCAAACGAAACGTGCACAGGCTCAACTTCAGGGTACCCTTGTTAATCCCTGAAAGTTTCAGCATCCTCCATTAAATCCTCTTGGAGGAGTAGATGATACATAAATACATACTTTCCCTCCATTATGTACAGATTGTCTCAGTTGAAAAACTAAACTCAAACTGCAGAAGGTGAGAATTACTCGATCTGATTATAACCGAATATTTCACTTCACACAATATTAGAAAAGAAACACACCTTAATAGGAGATGCAACTTCAGTGAATTTCCTTGTAATAGTGACGGAGGAATCTTTGCCATGTCTTGCCTTTCTCGGTTTCTGATTAGCAATGAAAATAATTTTCTCTCCATTATTTGTGTTGCACACCTCTTCATTCGTGTTAATGCTTTTGAAACTCACCTGCAAAACGTGTGGTATTCAAACTATCGTGTGCTTGCATCGCTGGCATTTATCCTGGGAATGTGTTCATCACCTTTGGATAATCGTCACCCTGGGATTTACAGAACTGAATCACTGTCGTGTATGACTGGCCAATAAACTACCTGGAGGTATAAGCCCAAAGAGCTGATTATTACCCTGACATGTCATTTCTACTCCATTCCATTAATGGCCATGCTCTTTCCAGATAATTGGTGCTGGTGAATCGGTCACTCGGTAGATATAAGGCATTGAGTTGTTTGCCATTGCTCCAACTAGCTAAAGTCAGTGGTAGGGCTATGGGTATGGTACCAACACACAATGGCATACTCTTTACAAAAGGTACTGTGGGATCGTTAATGTCAACCATTGCATGTTAGCAGATAGGACACCCAGCTTAATGTCGTTGATTTAATTACCTGCTGTCTGTGAAGTGCCAGGATGACAGTTTTATAGTTGGGTCAGGAATCAAACCTAGACCAGAGCACACAGAAGTGAGTGTGCTCACTACTTCTGAGCTATCCTTCCAATCAGATACGATTTCACTTTGACATAATTCCAAAATTAGTTGTTGATTTTAACGATTTGTGATTTTTTTTATTTTTAATAAGCTCACCAGGAACGTAGTTTTGGGGAGCTTATGGGATGGTGCATCGTCCGTCTGTCAGTCCGTCCGTCCACTTACACTTACAATTTCTTCTTTGAAACTACACACTCGATTTTGATGAAACTTGACCACAATCTTCATCACCCTGTACGTACCAAAGTTTGTTCACAGTATTCAAAAAAAAAATCGGCCCCTAAAAGGGTCCACAAGGTGTTGCCCCCAAAAATAGGTATTTGCTTTCTTCCCAGAAACTACGCAGGGAATTTCGATAAAACTTGACCACAACATTAATCACCCATGATGTACCAAAGTGTGTCCACGGCATTAAAAAATATCGGGGTCGAAAGGAAGCTTGCAGAGGGTTGCCCCCCAAAATAGGTATTTGCTTTCTCCTCTGAAACTACACACCCGATTTCGATGAAACTTGACCACAACCTTCATCACCCATGATGTACTAAAGTTTGTTCACAGCATTAAATATATTGGGGCCTTAACATTGGTTCACTGGTACATTTTGCTGATACCATCCCATGTTGTCTTCCTCCTCAGCATCATTATTCGACCAGGTGAGCGCCTAAGGGTATTGCACCTATTGTATTTAATGCCGTTGCCTGTTTGCTGTGTATCTTTCTTAAATGTTGTGTCCAACGTGTTTATGAAAGTAGATGTTTTATCACCTTTTTAACTTGGTTCGTCGTTTTTGTTTCTTTCTCTTTTTCTGAAGTGTATATTAAATTGTTCGTTCCATATATGCTGATTTCAGGATCAAAATACTACTGACCCCATTGTCATGACCAACATTTTTCTGCCATGGAATACTTTTAATGACGACGCATTAAAAATTTCACCAAAAGCAGCTAAAAGTCAGAGAATGATGGATACTATGACTGTATTGACAGTGACTGGTCACTTACAGTGACTGGTTATTGACAGTAACTATTCTCTTTTGTATCTTTACCAGATTTGGGTCACATTTAAGGAATGCTTCTCTCCTCCTTTAAAGCGCAATACTTTTAAACTGATGTCAGTTTGGGCATCTCTTGCTTTCAGGTAAGGAAAGCTATGACTTACTTTTTAATTGGCTGAACGTGGAAGAGAGATTCCTGGAAATACTTTGGAGTCGCTGCTGATGCATTCGAGGCACTGCCATTGCTGTCACTCAATTAGCATGTCTGAACAGCTTCTACGGCTTGACGGTGTGGTTTCCGGAGGTGATCAAGCGCCTTCAGGAGCAGGATTACCACAGACGTACCAAGGTGTTTGACAAGGAGCACGTTGAGGGCTTCACCTTCAACTTCACGCTCGAGAACATGCTTCATCGTGATGGGGAGTACATTAACGACAAGTGAGCACTCTAATAAACTTAATGAAAAAAATAACATTGTTGATTAATGCACACTTAGTTGTTCTCACTTTGTTATAAAGCACTCAATCCAAGTACCTATTATTATTATTATTATTATAAGGAATGGCTGACTGAAGAATAATAAGATCGAAGTGAACTTACATACTGTCATCAAAAATTTCCCCTTGATTATGGTATTAATGGTAATACTAAGAAGTAAAAGAAGACGAAGAGAAGATTAGTCGTTATATAGCATCGACAAATTAATGGGATGTAGTTGGGAACTACCTGGAGGTAGTTAGTGAGTACCATTCGATGACATCTTGGATGCTGCTGTCCTGTCTGTGCCTGTTTGTGGTGAGGATGTTGAGGTCGTGGAGAGATTCACTTTCCTTGGCAGTGATATTCATGTCTCTGCCGGCTGCGAGTCAGAGGTCAATAGACGTCTGGGTCGGGCCTGGGGAGTCATTGATTCACTGATCATGGGGTGTGGCGCTGCCGGTACCTGTGCGGGAGGACGAAAGTCCGAGTCTTCAGGTCCTTGGTACTTCCAGTCTTGCTCTATGGATGCGAGACTTGGACTCTGACCAAGGATCTGAGACGGAGACTTAATTCCTTTGGTACCAGGTCTCTTCGGAGAATCCTTGGCTATCGCTGGTCGGATTTTGTGTCCAACGAGCGGTTGCTCAGAGAGACTCGGATGAGATTTGTTACCTGCATAGTCCGTGAGCATCAGTTGCGGCTGTATGGACACGTGGCTCGTTTTCCTGATGCTGATCTTGCTCACCAGATTCTCTCAGCGAGGGAGTCTCGTGAGTGGAGGAGGCCAGTGGGCCGACCACGTGCCTCGTGGTTGCAGCAGGTTGACCATCATCTCAAGGAGATGGGGATGGGCCTGGCATCTGCCTGGGGGATGGCCAGACGGAGGCCCCTGGAGTACCGGCGGAAAGTGGACGCAGCGACGTGCTGTTCTGGCACATGCTCCCATACCTGACCTGAGTTGGGAAGATCCTTGGCAGCACCTTCACTTTCAAATACTATAGTTATGTTACCTTTCACAATAACATGCTTCAAGAAACTTTGAAGGAAAAAATAATTACCACATCTGCATCTAATATTCCAGTAAAGGAAAATAAATTCTAAAGAGAGGCGTGCTGTGAAAGATGTTAAATTTTGAATTAACACCTTTTAGGTGGTTGTCACACACACACACACACACACACACACACACACACACACACACACACACACACACACACACACACACACACACACACACACACACACTCTATTTAATAAGAAACAAGACAAGAAGAACCTCACAAATATCATACACAAGCCAAATTACCAATATCATTGTTATGGCAACAGCATTCTGGCAATCACAGCTGTGATCTAACCAGATTGAGATAATGTCATGAGCAATAGATCTGTGGAGTGTGAAAGCTAAATTTTGAATGGCTTGTGAAATATCGCATACACAAGCCAAAATTACCGAGATGGTTGCCATGGCAACATAATTCAGTCAATCATCGACGTGATCTAATCAAGCTGAGATAATGTCATGAGGAATAGATATCTGTATATAAAATATCTGCATCTAAAAGATATCTAAAAGTTAAATGTTCAATGGTTTTTTGGTATTTTTTTCCAAATATCTTGGACACAAAAGTACAGGAACGGATGATCAGTAGGTCGGACAGAGCTCATTTTAATGTCCCCCATCGCCGAACTTGTCGGAAGGGCGGGGAACAAAATAGGTGAGATAGAAGATGCAGGTAGATTTTTCTACTGGATGATAATTCTATATAAAGAAGCACAAGCTGAGATAATGCGATCACCGAATGGTTTTAATCGCATGGGACTCCAAAATAAAAGGTTCAGGTTGGAGTAACAAAATGAGTGTGTGACACAAAGACTCGTATAAAGCTGCTGCTATATACATATACGTATATGGAGGGGAAAGACTATTTTAATACTCCATGTCTTCAAACTAGAATTGCAAAATTGATACATTTACAAATCCGAAGCGATAGTGAAGCTTGGCAAGGACTAGAGTTGTATGTTGAATGTTGTTACCTCGTGCACGCAAAGCCAAAAGTGGGGTTAAGCAATTCTGTATGTCCGCAGGTCCATCTGCAAACGTCAGTTTATGATTGAAGAACAACTCAATTTCAATTAAATATTATTTTTAACATGAATCGGAAAACAGACATGTAGCTGAGCAGTACTTTGGCTCTGAATTTTCCCGATTGCCCATAAGCAGAGGAATGAGATAAGTTTTTTTACTCTGTCTGCCTGTCTTGCAATCAAACAAAATTGAAAATAATTCCAAACAGGAAACTTACTGCGTTTAGGGACTTCATAAAGGACACAAACAACAAGCACGAATAACTAATGTAACATGTTTAACAGGGTGGTGTACAAGACGCTGCATTAATGGTGGTTAACTTCCACAATTTTTTATACGACCTTTAAAATATTATTTTATTTCAATTGAATTATATACTGGAATACTGCATGGGGCAATGCGTTCCATGAACTGTCTGGTTGGTTCGAATAATCATTCTTGCTGCAGAATTCCAGCATTTGCGAATGTTTGACAATACTGAGGGTAGCAAGGAGACACATGTCTAAATCCAAATGAGATATAATGAGGGTATCAACAAGCATTTGTGTTATTTTGTGGTCAAGATAAGATAATATTTTTGCAATTAGTCCATGAACAAACCCCTAAAACTGAACCCTTGGAGTATCATTTGTCTGGACAAATTCTACCATACATTTTTGGAATTCTCAGAACCAGTACTCCTTCATACCCCCTCTCCTGCCCACCCATCATTCTCTCATCACTTCCCCCCTCCCATCTCCTCCTTTTCCCTCTCTCATTCCCCCCTTGACATTTCTACCTTTCCTCCTCCCCCCAAACTTTTCTTCACCACCCCCCTTTTTCCTTATCCCCCACCTCCTTCTCCCTCTTCTCAGCTTCACCCTCAACTTCTACCCAGTCCTTCCTACCTCATCTTCCCTTCTCTCTTCCTTTTCCTCTTCTCATCCCCCCCACCCTCTCCATTTCCCCACTCCAAAGCTCTCTTTTGTGTTTTCTCTCACAATCTCTCCAACATGTTTTTTTCTGTTTTGGTGAAGGTTTCTAGGCATGAAGTTCAAGTCTGTGATCTTTGAAAATTCCCTTTTTAAAGATTGTTTCTTTGAAGACGTCACATCAACGAATACATTTTTCAAAAACTGCACCTTCGATGAAACTACATTTTACAATACTGGTATGTAGCAGTAAGTAGAACTTGTGAATGTGTATTTTTACATGATTACACATTGTGAAGTCTTCCCTCGCTCTTTCTGTCTTCCACAAGCATTGCAGACACAGATGAGTGCAGGAATTACATATATATATATATATATATATATATATATATATATATATATATATATATATATATATATATATATATATATGTACATTAGCAGGGTATGATTACACATTGTGGAACTGCATCTTCGATACATACGAATTGTGTGCTTACACATCGTGTTCGTATACGAACAATGCTTTCCCATTGTCGGGGGTAGCTCACCTGCATTTGATTTTTGAATTATTATTTTCGTTTATTTTTCATTTATTTATATATTCCTTTACGGATGCTTTCTGACAGTTCTGCGATGTTTCCTGTTGTATTGGCTTCAATGTCCTTCGGCACACAAAATTTCCGTGCTTCCCCATTGTCTTGGGTCGCTCACCAGCATTTTTTTCATTAATTTTTTCATTTATTTATTTCTATTTTAATTTACGAATGTTGTCTGATGATTCTGTGATTTTTTTTTTTCCCGGTGAACCGGCTTCGATGTCCATTAGCACACAAAATTTCAACTCTCTATGTCACCCGGAAGGTACCGATATTTAATATCAGTCAGTGAGTCAGTGGTTTGGAAGAGCTTTATTTTTTATATATATATATATATATATATATATATATATATATATATATATATATATATATATCATAAGATTGGGGCATTTGGAATTACACCTTTTTGAAGAAAAAGAAGTCGCTTCCAACCAAAAGTAAAAACTCGATCAACTCCGTTAATTTGAGCAAAAAACGTAAGAGCAGACCCGGTCTCGGGCAACGTTTCGCCAGCTTCACAGCCGGCTTCCTCAGGCACAATAGACCCCAAACCTCAGCACGTGTCCGGTTTTTATTTCGATATGACCGCTCATTTCCGGTCACGTGCTGGTGCTCGAGGTCAAGTGTAGGAGTGCTTTTTTTCTTTCTTTCTTTTTTTAAACTTTATTTTGCAAAAGCTTTTGCTTAGAGGCAAGTGTGCTGGAAGCAAGTCTGCATACCTCTCAACCATCCAACCAGCCCCTGTTTTAACAAGTGAATATGACCTGACAAACACTCAATTGGGAGACCAACCTACGTCGGTGTTCTGGCACTGTGTTCCCCTCGGCAGCAATGTTTTATTTCTGTGCACTGCTTTACATCCTCCTGATGATGATTTTATGTCAGTATTGCTTCCCTCTCATTCGAGCTCTCTGTTCCTTATCTGCGGTGATTTTCAATGCCTGGTGGCTCGGGGTTGGGATTTTCACCATAAACAGCAGCGTACCGGCCAAATCCCTTGTGTGAGGAGCAAGATTCACCAATTCAGTTATATTTCCATCTCGAGTTGCACTAAATAGACCTGACTTCGGGATATGGTAATGATACTCATATCATCTGCTCCTCTTCTGCTCTCGTAAGAACCTCTCACAATGTCCTGGTGAAGTCTTCCCTCGTTCTTTCTGTCTTCCACGAGCATTGCAGACACAGATGAGTGCAGCAATTAGAACATGCTAATTGGGCTGGACTGTCTTCTACTCTGTCTATTAATCTCCAAGCCTTTCCAGTCCTGTGGATCTCAGTGGTGCTTTAAATTTATTACGTGACCACCTGTCTCTCGTGCATTAATTAATTATTTACTCTTCAGGTTTTCTGCTGTCGTTTCATTCCTTGGTACATGCGTTTATTGCAAAAGTGATCACTGTGAAGTCACTCACTTTCTGAACCTGTAAATGTAATCTCACAACTGATAACTTGCATGAAACTAGTGTTTCATGCAAATGTTTGTCCATCCTTTAGTGGGCAAATGTAGTTGCTAGTTCCGGAATAAAACTCATGGTGTGCATTGGCGGCACATATGAAGTGGTTGGAGTTATCCGACGTGAAGGACCCCTCCGTCAGGCTTTTACCTTTACCAAGGAACGACTTCAAATGATGGAGGATGCCCAGTCTGTGGCTGGCTTTGGAAGTCAGATTTGTTATTTGCTCAGCTCACAAGAAGCTTTTGCTCATGTTGAGGCCTCGAAGGTCAAGATAATGCACCTGGCATAATGGAGACAACGGCTAACCGTGTAAATAGATTGGGGAGTTACTTGCACAACAACCCTTCCGGAGCGACAGGATGTGGCAGTGAGATTTGCCACGATTGAAAGACATGTCCCATTTGTGAGACCATAATCGAATCACTTACAGATCGGCAGAGAGTGATGTCGCTGATGTATACCTGTCATTGGGATGGAGGTACTGTATGATACAATGCGGAGTCGTGTTCAAGAGGAAGAGAGTGTTTCCAAAATTTATAATTCAATTGATACTGTAATTCCACATCTGTTTGTACAGGCACATAACACAGCATTCTTACCAGTTCTTATTTTACTGTTACATTATATTTACTTGCTTATACTTATGCTTCATTTTTCCTTTCACAGATCTATTCCAGTACAAGTTCATCAACAGCTATTTCTTAAACTCTACCTTCCTGTACTACAAGAAAGGCTGCCATATTGACTTCAGCGAGGACTATAGTGCTTACTGGGTATATTTTGTCAGTTTTCTGGGCTCCCTGGCTGTGCTGCCTGGGAATATTGTTTCTGCTCTCCTCATGGACAAACTTGGACGTATCAAGATGACAGGTAAAAATTGGCTTTCAAATGAATTTTTATAATCACCTTGGCATTAGCAAATTTCAAGCATAAACCCATTCTGTTTGGTGTTATCTTCATATTGCTTACAATACATTACCAACAGTATTGGGGCAATACACCCAAACTTGAAATGAAGCCTACCAACCTGCATGTTCAAATATTTTCCTACACTTCTTCTTTCATATGCAGCACAATGCTGCAGGGTAGCATCATTGGCCAAGGGCACGGGTGTGCTGCAGATGGCACGTCCTCTGCTGGTGAGGGCAGGAATTTGCAATTTGTTCAGGGTGCTGGCGATAGTTCGCCTGCTCTTCACGAAGGACATTGTGGGGTTTTTAAGTCCACCAACGAATGCCGGTAGACAGGATACCCATTTAACGTCCATCAGAGGGATGGCACACATTGATGAAACACCAGGATGACAGTTTATCGCTGGGTCAGGATTAGAACTGAGGCTAGACAACTTTGAGATGTTTCAGGACAACTACAGTGGACGTGTACCAATTGAAATATGTACCACTTCAAATGCAGCATTTTTAATTTCCAGGCAATGTAGATCACCCTCACAAATTATGTTGCCATCAATTTTCTACTGTCCCTTTTTAATGTTGAGCAGTATTCATATACTGACAGGATGGCTTGGAAGTCTGCTCACTCGCCTCTAAGATGTCGAGCATGGGTCTGAATCCTGAAGGAATTTGATCGGTCACGCTCTTCCCCCTCTTGCCAGCTCAGCTTGGGAGTGGCGCTCGTCTCAATAAAAGGGCGAGTAGGTAGCATTGCTATACCATAGTGCGCCCATGGTGGGATAGTGGGACAGCGATGGGATCAGCCAGCTTACGAGTCGGGTCAGTTCGGCTCGGGCCAGCAGCGCCCCCCCCTCCTCCAATGGAGGTCCACAGTCGTGTGCTGGAGCCAGGTGCCACGGGTTCTGGCATGGTGTGCAGTTCCAACCTACCAGAGGGGAAGATCTAGAGACGGTTGAACGAGGGGCACCCTCAAGGTAGTACGTTGATCGGACGGGGCCACAGACGATGTATGCAAGCAATAGTCCCCCCCACCCCCACCCCCGGGTCTGAGTCCATGGGGTTCACCTCAGAGGATCTCTGGACAGAGCCCTACTCCCAGGTGGGGGGTGCATGGTCATGCTCTGGGGCTAGGTACTGCAGGTTCCGGCGTGGCACCCGGTCACAACCTACCAGAGGCTAAAGTATCTCGGAATAGTTGAATGATGTTCGGGTGCCCTAGGTAGGTCCGTAGGTAGTATGCCAATCAAACAAGACTGTAGATGAGGCATACAAATGGCAGTTCCCACCTGGTTACAGGAACATGGATGGGGTCTGCCCCAGCAGAGTCCTTGAAGACCCCCCCCCCCCCCGCCTTCCCCGGTGGGGATGCACAGTCGTGCGCTGGGGCCTGGTGCCACAGGTTCTGGCATGGTGGCCAGTTCCAACTCAATGGAGGTGAAGGCATGAAGGGACAGTTGAAAGGTGCCCTTTGGGTAGTATGCCAATCAGACTGGGCCGCGGACAATGTATACGAGCGACGGTTCCCACCAGTGTCTGAGGACAATGGGTTTGGGTGGGTGTGGGAATTATCCCAATGGTTGCGGATATTACAAGTCAAACTAAAATACACCAATTCTGGAGTATTTAACCCATCCATTATTCTGGGGGAATTAATAGTCTGTAATTCAGGGGAACTAGAGCGGACACTCGGTAGAGTGCATACCTCCGCCAGGCTGATTAGTTTACGTTTTGTATCCCTTTGATAGGCCGGATCTGGATTCGGACCTGAACTAAAATTTAAATGGTTTGTTCTTGTCACCTAATCAACTCATCCACCATGTCTCATCTGAATCTGTCCATAACTTTTTGAGATATCCTGTTCAAAAACAACCAGACAAACCAAGAAATGGAATCACTCATGGAGTGACACTTGGAAAAACAGGACAAAATAGAACAGCACTCGGTGGAGTGCATATCTCTGCCAGGCTGAACAGTTTACGTTTTGTATCCCACTGATGGGCTGGATCTGAACCAAAATCGAATCCGCTTGTTATTGTCGCATACCCAATTCATCCACCTAATTTTGTCACAACTCGCCCACAACTTTTTGATATATATATATATATATATATATATATATATATATATATATATATATATATATATATATATATATATATATATATTGTTACGGCTGTGGAAATTCATATTACACCATAAAGGGTCCTCAGGTGAGATATCTCCATAGGTACATGTGTAGTTAGCCCAAACCCGTTGTATAGAGGGAATTTATGTGATCCATCCGGGCTGCGACGCTTTGAGTTCGTCGTTTTTCTTTCTCTATCTTTTATTTCAAACAAACATCATCTCAACAACCACGCCATCCCCATTACAGCGCCAACCACACTACAACCACGCCACCTCCACCATCTACGCTATCACATCTTCGCCACTACGTCCGCTTCCGAAAGGCAAACAAAGGCGCCAAGGAAGGAACTGCGAAGACGCGCGGCTTTTCCCGCCTGTTTCTCCCTTTGGAGTTCTCCGCGCTCGGTGTGGGGGAGGTGCAATCCGAGCCGGGGGTCAAAGGTGAGAAAAGGTGGGGGCCTCTTTTTGGGGGAATAATTCCCTGGCCCCGAGCCAAGACCGACTTTCCTCGCCCCCCCCCCCCCCCCCGCGCGGGGAGGGGGGAACGAGAGGGCACGCCCCTTTTTGGGAAGCTTCCAGAAGGGAGGTGGAGCCAGAAACGGGGCGGGGTGAAGGGCGGAGCCCCGCGCTACAAAAGGCGGACAGGACGAACCTTGGGTTGGTTGATCGAGGGTTGGTCTTCATGTTGGTCTTCTGGTTCATGGTCGTCTTCTGGTTCGAGTCGCGAGCTTGTTGTTCCTGCCTTGCTCCTTTGATCCTCGTGTGAGCCCTGGGACACCGTGCGCGAGGGCGGAGAATAGCACCGAACAAACCCCGTCCGTTTCCCCAAAACCTCGTCCGAGCTGTCAGGCGGACGACGCGAGCTACGCGCGGCACGAGCTCGGTGCACCACGCCGGAGAGAGAGCTCGCAGATCGTGAGAGGAGTCGTGGCCAGGCGTGACTACGCCGACGGTCGTGGGAGGAGGACTCGACGGCCCAAAGGGAAGTGACCATTTTCTTTTCGGGGTTTTGTTTTTGTGTTTGTGGCGCCAGTCTCCATAAGTAGAACTGTTTAAGTGTTGCCGTGTGTACGCGTATTCGGTTTTAACTCTTCTTTCGCTTTATATGTGCATTTTGATTATTGTGACTGTAAATACGTGCCTTCCGTGCTGGTCTGTGTGAATTAAACGTGCTTGTTGAACTGTTCCCGCTCTGCTTCGTCTCTTTTCCTTTTTTTATTGACCCTCCATCTTGCATCACGTAAGGGGTTCGTAGTGGGTTCAACATCCCGGTAATTAATCAGAACCGTCAAGGCAGACGATAACACCGCTCGGTTATCACTGTAGCACGAAATGGACCGCTTAAGCGGTTCGTGTCCAGAGTTGGCCTGTGGCGTGGTACGATCGCCCGGTCGACCACTCGCGCAGGTACTTAGGTCGATCGAATTTGGCGAGCAACCCTATCCTGCGCGGGTGGGCAATTGGCACGATTGTGGTGAGGTTAAACCCCCACCCGTGACTGGCTCCCGGCGTTGGTCCGAGAGGGTCACGACAGAATTGTCCGTCCGGTGGGCGACGTGCCGCGATTCGAGTTACGTGGCCGTTCGCACGCCGGCGGGCGCGAATTTGCAACACTATATATAGTTTTTGGCCCTATCTCTCAATTTTATAAATTAGGCCTATATTGACCTTTTGACCTTCAAAATAATTGGTGGCTAAATTAATTGACCGATATGCAAATCCTGATCAAATTTCAAGTCAATCAGATGAAAATTGACAATTTTAGAAACATGGCCTATGTTGACCTTTTGGCCTACATTGACCTCAAAAATAATAGTTTGTTGAATATAGTGACTTGATATGCAAATGCTCTTCAAATTTCAAGTAAATCAGATGAAAATTGAAGATTTTAGAAACTTGAAAAAGTTGTTGATGTTTGGCCTTTGATGACCTTGTGACCTCAAAAATAAATAGGATTCTGTTGGACCACTAACTCCACCATTTGGTGAAGTTTCATGAAGATCGGTTTAAAATTGTGACCTGTAGGTGATTAAAGGTGAGCAGACAAACAAACAAATGCAAGCAATCAACATACTTGTGAAAAAAAATTTTCCCCCCAAGTAACAAACAAACAGACAGACAGACAAAGGTGAAAACATAACCTCCATACAGAGGGGAAAGCATCTAGAGGAATGTTGACAAGCCGATAGAATGGCAGAGTGGACCAGGAAGACAAGGGACACAGACCCAGCAAAAGCAGATATTTAATTGGACAGATGGTTCTTATAATTGAAGATGATGATTTGGGAAGAGGTATGACATGATGATGAAGGATTGTGGAGGAGAGCACACAAGGGCAGACGTTGCAAGGTGATTATTGAACAGACAAGAAAAAAGAATGTTCCAGGACTAATCATGAGCAGAATGCTTATACTTGAGAATGGTAACAAAAATTGCTTCCTGGATAAAACGATAAATGTTATGGACTTGTATGACTCAGGTTGGGATGCATAGCTGACAGGGCATGAAGATCAAGACTTTTGGGTGTTACTGTATAGTGAGGCCACCAACCTCTTTGTAGGGAATCAGGAGTGACACCTGCCACTCAGCATCCATCCAAGTGATACCTTTGGGACTGAAAGTCTTGGTTCCCACCACTTCCAAAGGAGGTAATTTGAGAGGACAGGGTGTTATCTCAAATTGGGGAGCTATACTTCTTCGCACTTTTGGAAGAATGCCTTCCTTTTGTTTTTTATAGTCAAGGCTCATAGGAGAGCTAAAACACAGAATGGATCAGGATGTAATATAACAAAAGAAATAGTAGAAGGAGAAAGGGGGAATGCCAACAGAAAGGCGGAGGGAGGAAATGGATGGAGATGGGCAAACAAGGAATGTGGGTAATCATGTCGTGTAGGGTAGAATGTAAGGGGTGGACAAGATGGATACAGAAGCAAAATTTTGAGAGGGGTGGTGTTGGTTTATCAGGCATAGAAAAGATCATGATTTTGGATGGGGGATGATTTGAGAGGGTGGTGAACAGCTGTCTTGAAGGCCTCGAGGGAAGAATGAGATCGAAGAGAATGTTGAAGTTTGTTCCATAGGAGGAAAAAACAGATGAACAAATGAGTGGAGGTGAGCAGTGGTTCTGGATGTTGGCAGTTTCACTAGGAGGGGTTGCTGGTGGACTACGTACATTCTTCAGATACCTGGGGCGGGGGAGCTGTGAGCTTTAGGAGTTGTGAGCAGAGAAGGAAAGACATCGCTTTAAGTGAAGCGTTCCAAAGCAGCAATCAGCCTTTTTGACATGTTGGCCCAAGATAGATTTGGGCTAATAATGAGGCTAAGGAGTTCCAAGGATTGCACTGTTTCTCGAGGCTAAAGCCAAAAGTAACTTTGGGGATTTCAGAGAATATATCTTTGAGCAAATATATATATATATATATATATATATATATATATATATATATATATATATATATATATATATATATATATATATATATATATACATACATATATATATATATATATATATATATATATATATATATATATACATATATATATATATATATATTTTTTTTTTATCTGATCTTTGAGGGAAGACAATTTTTATAAATACTGAATGAGAGTATTTTACGGTTATGCTGCCGTTTTTATCCCTTACAAAGAGACAAGTACCCCCATCCATTTTAAGCGACAACCACAAAGGGTGGCCTGGCATCACAAGGAAATTAGGAATGGTAGGCAGTATACCTTCTCCCTGAAAGTCATTATTGTGGCATTTTACATTGCCCATTGTAGCAAGAGATATGCAATGCATTTTAGAGATGTTGCAGGATATATAACGTATTTTTCAGCATATTAGTGGAGACTTTTTCCCCCTGGAAGTCTGGGGTTTTGACTTGTACTCAGAATTGACTTATCCATGGTTTAAGACATTGAATTGCATAAATGAATTTTTTTTGCTAAGTGTGATATTTTCTGAAATAAATTTTACAATTGTAATTTAAAACACATTCCAGAAATCATTTCCTGGAATGTTTGCCAATTGGATGGGCAATTAAATGTTAATCCACTCACTGGACACATGCAAAATTATCCAATCAAAATTATCCGAGAATGTCCGGTCCTGAGGCCATCAGCCATGGATAACTCTGTGGCTCGGCCGGTTGCAAGTCAACCATTAACGCCGATTGGTACCGCCAATCCTGGCAGGGTTCTCACGACTTTGTGTGTTACCGTTTCCGGTAGATTGACAGCATAAAGGGAGGCTCATGCCCTCAATGCACACTTGCTTTATCGTATCTGATCAGGTGCAGCCGAGCGAACTGCTAAGTATGCACCGGCTAACGTGTAGAGCCAATCGGTGGGGTAAAACTTCCCGGCTAACAATATATGCGGACGATACCAAACCAATGGAGGAAAGGACGCAACAAAGTAGGTTCATTACAATCACAAACAATTTATTAAAAGAAAGGGGTGAGGAAAAGTATGTTGCACAGGTAAGCAATGGGTTTATTTACACAGGGAAGATTTGTACAGCAGGGCATGCAAGGGTTGGTGAGATGTGGAAAAAGAAATAGTTATACAATAAGGCAAAAGACAATAGTGCAGAGCCAACCCAAGCTAATACACAATCTTACTTACTCCCAACAAAACGGGTGTCATCAGGGTCATTCTGAGGTAGGGTACATTTGGAGAGAAGACAAGAAAAAGACGAGGTGGCTGCGACCTCTTTACACACCAAGCGGGATTTCCGAACCCACGCAGCCCAATCACTGAGGAGGGGTAAAAGAGGAGGAATGCTGGTGATGTCTATGCTGGTGATCTCTAAAAGAGGAGGAATGCTGGTAGCGCTGATGGGTAGAACGCGCTGAAGGTTGCAGTGATCTGCCAGGTGGATTGTGGCACACAATTCAAACTGGGATTTGGAGTGTATGTAAATTAATGATGTCATACATGGCATGCCTGCTTGCATGAGAGAGAGGTTCGTGTGCAGAGGATTTCAGATGGGAAAAGAATGGGGACAAAGCTCCCTAATCCCACACAATACATATTGGCCCATAAACCCATTACACATAAGGGAAGGGCTATCTGAAACAAATAATAATGACATAACTATCTCAGGAACCGCTGTATGCTGTGTGCCATTGCCGCCGAGGTACAGCTCACAGAACTGTCAAATTATCTTTACTGTCATAGGAAACAAGATGTACAAGTGGCTGATATTTTTTTTAAGCATTAAACGTCCATCAGGGTAAAGGAGGAAACAACATGTATGGGCATCCACCACAACCACCACCTCTAATAATCAGACTGCGGTGGCATCCTTGTCTACATATCTGGAGAAAATTGTAAACGGATTGTTTTTAGCAGCGTCTCACATAGCGAACGCTGCTCATAGAGAGCTCGGCGTTGTTCTTCTTGTTCTTGTTCTTCTTCTTGTTCTTCTTCTTGTTCTTCTTCTTCTTCTTCTTCTTCTTCTTCTTCTTCTTCTTCTTCTTCTTCTTCTTCTTCTTCTTCTTCTTGTGAAGACAAAACCTTAATCTCGAGGACTCGGCTCTTGTATATGCAAGATCTGGATCTCCTTAAATACTGAGCACATGTACACATCCTCACATAGACGGTGCCTTTTGAGAGCGTCTATCATGAACTTTTAAATATATTCGGACATTTGCTTTAAAGTTTCGAAAAGTTCACGTTACTATTTAAAGATTATTCCATTTATCGTATTGTAATTTCGTAAATACATTATTTATTTTGTAAATACACGATATATCGTAAATACGTAAAGACATTATGACGCGTTTCGCTATTGGCTCAATCAAGGCACGTGACAAATATCGGAAGTTGTTTTTTTTTTTTTTTTTTTTTTTTAGCCGACAAAATCTTTAGGACGCTGCGCGTGGACACATTTGTCCTTGTTCTCTGATGTGGGGCTAAAGCTCTTAATGTCAGTGACACCTCATTTCCCATAATTGCAAAATACTGTTATCAACTTCCAGCTGATAAAATACATAATTTGCAAGCACATCTTTCCTACAGAAGAGATGTTAAACCAACATTCCCATCTTCTTCCTTATAGGCGCTAGCATCGGCCATCTCGACCCGCTTTTGGTGGGCAATTTCAAGTGATATTTCCACAAAGTGATGTTTTCTGAGACACAATCATGTACACCTGAAAATTATTTTTGGTACAATATATATATATATATATATATATATATATATATATATATATATATATATATATATATATATATATATATATATATATATATATATATATATATATATATATATATATATATATATATATATATATATTTGAAAGTGTGTCTGTGTGTGTGTTTGTCTGTGACCTATGCACGCGAAGAGTACTGAACTGATCCTCACCAAACTTCACATGCTGACAGAACATGTACCCGGGAGTGTCCCGATGTAAAATAATTGTACTTCCGACTTCCGGTTTCCGAATTATGATGTCATCACCTGATTTCGTAACGTTAATTTTTCAAGTTCAGCCGATTGACATGGGGCCAACGCCATTTGCAATAGAATGAAAAAATAATGCTACAATCAATTGAAGACAATGACTTTCGACTTCCCGGTTTCCGAATTATGACGTCATCACCTGATTGCGTAACGTTAATTTTTCAAGTTCAGCCGATTGACATGGGACCAACGGAATTTGCTAGAGAATGAGAATTAATTAAGTTGCAAATGATGACATGAAACCAGCCTCACATTGTTGAGGCATTATGGTTTTTTTTATCTGATGCGGCAATAAATCTTAACATTTTTGAACTTGAGTCTTCTGCATATAAAACATGGTGGGGAAAATATAATATTGTAGTGGTGATGAAAAAAAATAATAATAATGGTGGCAGCCTCTACAATTTAACAATTAACTGTGACATATACTCCTTCAGACCCGTCGTCATCCACGGGATTCCTGTGCAGAGCACGGGTATCCCTGCTAGTATAACCATATTTTATCTTGCTGGACCACACTGTAAAGTTTTTAAATGTTAAATGTCAAGTGATCAATTTTGAAGTTTTCTTCGTCATTTACAGGATATATATATACCTACACACACACACACACACACTCACACTCACACTCACACTCACACTCACACTCACACTCACACTCACACTCGCTCTCACACACTCACACTCACACTCACACACACTCACACTCACACTCACACTCACACTCACACTCACACACACTCTCACACACACTCTCACACACACTCTCACACACACTCTCACACGCACACACACACACACACACACCCACACACAGTATGTAGCCGTGTACACATTAAGTCCATTATATTGTGGCTGAAGAGCCCACAGTGTATTTTGCAAAAGGAAAACTTTTGTGCTGATATCCTGGCTAAATTTCAAATTCACTGTGGAGGTTGTTCTTCATTCGTATGCAGCACAAGGCTGTGGGGTCGCATCACTGGATGAGGGTGTGGCTGTGCCACTGATGTAATGCCCTCTGCTGGTTAGGGAAGGAATATGTAATTTGGCCATGGTGCCAGCGATAGCTCGTCTCATCTACGCGAAGGCACCGTGGGATGTTTAACATCCACCAACGAATGCTGGGCAACGGGACCCCCATTTAACGTCCATCCGAGGGATACACATTGATGAATTACCCTCTCTGTGAAACACCAGGATGACAGTTTATAGCTGGGTCATGATTCAAACCCAGGCAAGACAGCTTCGAAGCAAGTGTGCCTCTGTCAGCTCACTGTGAAGGTAAAACATAGGCTTTATACTATCTCCCCTCCAAGAACCATTCTTATTCTTGAATAATTGTTCTAACAACCTCCTGGTGCTCAAAATATTATTTATCTTCGACCTTCAAGCTAAAGCCAAATATTCGAAGAAAGTAAATACTTAAATGGAGAAATTATTTATTGGGGGAGATGGAACTTCAGGTTTTTTTGTTATGCAAGATCGAGGCTCAGGGAATATTAAGGAAGAGAGTTGCTTCAATCTGAAGGAAGGTTAAAGTTGAAGGGAGATGCTTAAATTTTGAACATTGGTCTCGTATTATATGGTGTTGCTCCATTATAACTGATGTATTCCTATATATATATATATATATATATATATATATATATATATATATATATATATATATATATATATATATATATATATATACATGTATATATATATATATATATGTATGTGTGTATGTGTATATGTATACCAAAAAACGAAGCTTGTCATTTATAAGGCTACAAAATGCACACTGAGCATGATATTGTCCTTCTGTGCTGCAGGTGGGTCATTGATTCTATCTGGCATCAGCTGTTTCTTCCTTTGGTTTGGAAACAGTGAGGCCACCATGATCGGTCTGCTTTGCCTCTTCAATGGTCTGAGCATCTCTGCATGGAATGCACTCAGTGTAATTTCGGTGGAAATGTACCCAACGAACAAGAGGTAATGTGGGCTACATTTATTCACGATGACTTTTATTGTCTTATTATCAGAATGCTTTCAACAGCAAAGTTTTTTTTTTTTGTTGTCAGCAAAGGATTTGGTGTCATTGGAGGGATGTTTAAAGTTTGGCAGGAAAGAATGGACTGCTATTTACACAGCTCTTTCTAAAGTGTATTTTTACACATTCACAATGTTTATTTACTGACAGCAAAGTTTTACAAGAGGATGTGCAAGGGAATACATATTATTGTACACTACTCCTTCCCAATTCCATATCCAGGCGATGCATGACATTGTGGTGAAATTACTCGAAACTCCAGCAGAGTCGAATGTCACTCCAGTAACTTCAGTGCGAGTTTAACCATTTATTTACGTGTACATGGGAAAGAAAACAAATGTGCAAAGATACACCAAGATGTGTCCCTGCATACCTCCTTCTCTCGGAGTTCTGTTCACAAGCCTAGCTTCTTATTGCAAAATTATTAACATCGAAAGGATGAAAGAGGCGGCATGGGTCGGACAATGAACAGTACATGTTATCTTAGCAAAATGACATATCACTCAATGTTCCTCAGTCACTTAATTAGAAGAACACCATATGTGGTTTGTGTGCAAGCATGGAAACACCGCTCACAATGTGCAAGCATGGGAATTCATTTCCCACTCAATTGTGGTCTGATTTGCAAGCAAGCAGTTCAATTCACTGGACAATGGGCTCCCTCATCCTTTGGGCAGTATATGCTGTAATTGTGCAGGCAAATGTGTGGGCTGCTTCCTCTCTTGAAGGACTTTATGTGAAAACAATTTACCTTAATTTGCCTGCACTCTGGGTTGGATCATTTACCCATGATCCTTCTTAATGAGCAACTCCATATATGGTGACAAAATTACTTTAGTTAATTACAATGCTTTACAACAGACGTTATACCTTTACAAGCATTTCAAAGCATAAGTATGTTGTTCGCTATTAGTTTAAGTTGCAATAAGAATACAGGGCTGTATCAATTATGTCCTCATGGACCTTATATGCATGTCCATGTGGCTCATATTTGTAATTGCACAAGCTTCAATTAAATAAATTATTACTCATACATTGGTATAATTAATACCGAATCACAGATACATACTCATAAAATGAATGTAGTAATCATGTTCCTATTGAGATTTTCAATCAATCATTGCCTATCATCTAGGTTTTCACTAATGTATTTATTGTATGGGCTAAAAGCCTTTATTTGTGAAGTTAAATCAATCATTAGGCTTAATTGGACCACAGCCAAACAAACCAGAGAGTTGGTGTCAAAGCCACCCAATGCTCGCCTGTTTATACATTTATCGTTTTTAAAAGACTAGTCTAATAATATTTTTTATAAAGCATTGCAGTGAAGTCTGATCCAAATAATTTTAAAGCAATATATGTATTTGTATATTGTAATCAGTAAAAAATAGTGTGGTAGATAACATTATAAAGGAAATAACTTGCACCAAAAACTTTAACATTTTCATGCTCACGCTCACGCCAGGGGTATTGCTATTATATAGCTCTCTGTTCTTCGAACAGGCGAGCTAAAAAACATAAAGCTAATATTTAAAAAGAAATTTTATACCACAACATCATTGCTGGGTACAGAAGGAAGGGAGTACTCAGTTTTTACTCCATTTGTTTTCTTGTTTTCCTTCTTTCTTTCTCGTTTGTCCGGTTGATAGCTCAGTCATCCTTTGAGCTAAGAAGATGAAATTTGGGGACAAAAGTAAAGATGTGCTTTGACAAAAATGGTGTTTTTTTAATTTTTTGACGAATCAATTAACTACTTAATTATTATCTATTTATTAATTACTTATTTATTTTATTTCTCATCTGGGCAATATCTCGGGCATCTTTTTAGCTAGGAAGCTGATATTTGGGCACGACAGTGAACAAATGATTTGGCTATAAAGGATATTTTTGATTTATTGATTAATCAATTAATCGATTAATTTCATTATTCATTTTTCGATGAATTAATTTTCAAATCGTTAAAGATTCGGATGAAACAGTGGTGGTTTTCGTATGCTATGAGCCAATTGATTAATAAATTAATTATTTTACGATTATTATTTATTTGTTTTCATTATGCATTTAATCAATTAATCATTTATTGTACACCGCTCCCTTCCAATTCAGTCTCCATATGTTGAAAGACGCCATCGCCGGGCGACATGGCAATGTCGCGTGTTTGAGGATTTGTTCTTTATTTATTTATTTATTTATTTGGTATAGGGGCGGTGCACTTTGAATGTACCTCTACTTGTAGCATTTCTGTTTCGGTGTTTCTCATGTAACTGGAACTTTCAATAACTGTGAAGAATGACTCTAAAAGTTTTTGTTTTTTTTAATGTGGGCAATGTCTCTGAAACATGCATGTGTTTTGAAATCCAAGACGTAGATTTAGTCATGCTGAATAAACTAAAAAAAAAACCTACTGTAATCTCATCTTGTAGATGACAAATTACAGCTCACAGATCAAAGTATAAGTTGGACAGCCAAGTCACAGCACTGTCTGTTGTTAGGTGGATTTCCCTAAATCCTTCAAATTATCGTAGGTGACACTCACTCATGATGTGATGAATAGTCTGATCTGGTTGACCACAGTCACATGCTGGGCTGTATTTGAAATTCCATTTGTGGAGTTGGTGTGATGTCCTTACATGGATAGTACGGATCTTGTAGAGTGCAGACCACTTTTCGGGGTGGTTGAAACCTGGAGGCTCTTCTGTCAGATCACTCACAAGCTCTTTGTTAACAATGTTGTTGTCTATCCAGAATTGTGCCACTTGTCCTTTGTGTTCAACCCCACATCACTCAAAACATTTGCAGAGCACCAGAATGGCTTGCCTGACTTGAGTTGCATATTTGGTAGATTCTGCAGATATTCATGTATTAGAAGCTCTGGGTTGGTTTTGATGCAGTCAAACTCTCTCAGCGTTCTTGCCTTCTGGCATACATCAGGGGGTGGGATGTTAGGCAGGACTTGGAGCCACTGCACGGGTGTTGTTTTCAGTGTTCTGCATCAGTGTTTTCAGGACAGTAGTGTCCAAGTGTTTTGTATGGCTGCTCTCTGGCCAAACAGGAGAACAGCATTCTTCTGCAGAGAACACAAGAGCGAGGCTAGCTCGCAATACGAAGAGTGCATGCACGTGATCTCCATCTGGTGCCCACTAGTCTCCGGATGATGTTTACCCTGGTCTTGATATTTTCTTTGACCCGTTGTTGGTGTTTGCAGAACATGAGGGTGCAATCAAGGGTGACTCCAAGGTACTTGGTGAACGGTTTGTTCTTGACTGGTTTGCCGCAAAAGGAAACCTGGAGTTTTCTCTGAACTAGTTTTCATACATAGCAGAACTGAGAGTGTTAGCTCTCACACGAGCCTGGACAAGGTATACAAAAAAAAAGAGTTCGTTGCTGAGATGGAAAGCAGTAACTGTAGTCATAGTTGGGTTTGGGTGGAGGCACCAGTAGATGAAGTATTGCTCCATTACCTTTATGTCCTGGGAGAGGGTACTGCTGAGATATTCAAGGTTGATTACTTGTGTTGCAAGGCCAAGATTATCTGCAGAGTCAAACTTTCTGGAGGCAGTACAAGGCATGTCGCTGACATATATGTTGAAGAGGATTGACACTTAAACAGACCCTTGGGGAAGACCATCATTCAGAGTCCTTATGGAGCTTGTTTGCTCTCTGAGTAAAACCTTTTCTATTTGATTGCTCAGCATATAACAAAGGACATGCATTGTGGCTTGGCACTGGAAAAGTCTGGCAGCTTTCAGTAGAAGACCATGTCGCCATACTTTATCATATGCTGATGAAAGGTCAATCGGTGCAACACCTGTCTTGAGCGCACATTGTTAGCCAGCCTCATTGTGGGTGGTAAGGGCAAGTACTTAATCAACACAGCTCCTACCAGGTCTGAAGCCAGCTTGTTCATTGGGAAGGTTGAGCTCCACCAGTGGAGAGTGCCTAACCAGAAGGACATGCTCAAACAACTTGTATGTCGTACATAGCAGAGATATGGGCCGATAGCCAGATGGGTCAGTCGCAGGATTCCCTGGATTAAGGATAGCAATGACTTTAGCCTCTTTCCAGGTTTATGAAATGACTCCAGTTGCACAGATGTTAGTGAAAAGAGAAGCCAACCAATCACATCCATGAGGTCGCAAGTTCTGCAATAACTCAGGTTAGATGCCTTCAATTCCTGTTGCTTGCCTTGCTTTGGTGGAGGAAAGGCCTGTGTGAATGTCAGCCTTGGTGTAGTGGGAAGAAAGAAGGGATGTCGGAGATGATGAAATGATCTGGGAGAGGTAATTACGGTCTTCATGTTGAGCCTCCTTAGTTGAGACAACTTTAGAGTTAAGTAGCAGCGAGAAGCAATAGCATGAGCCGATACTTTGGGAGGTTGATGTTGAGCAGGTTAAGCAGCACCAAGATTCCTTAGTAGGTTCCATGCCTTTCTACTTGAATGAGTGAAATTAAGCTCCTCAACAGTCTCATGCCATTTTTGTCATCTTGCCATGTCGAGATTTCAAGAGTTAAAATGTAACATCTGGATCCACAGAAGCTTCGTACTGTTGGAGGGGTTGGTCAGTTTATGGCAACCATAAAGGTGCATAGCATTTGTGAAAACCTCATGGGATCTTGTTTTTGGCTGCATTTATCAGGATCTTGCAGAAGCTGCTCTAGTTTTTTGAGATGGGGTAGAGGCTGGTGATCTGCTCCTCCCAGTTGGCTTTCCGAAAATTTCAACAGGCCTTAGGTTTGGATGTAATCAAGGGAACATCTTCTCCAATGTGGACTAATGCTGATCGGTGTTGGCTGTGTGGAAGGATCTTACGAGATGCGTGAAGAGGGTGTCCATTACTGTCTCTGGAGACAGAACAGAGGTCTGCATTGTAATCCTTCCTCGATCTATGATTCTACGTGATTGGAAAGTGCCTGGTTACTTGGCCTCGTACAGGAGAGAGTGATCACCAGTGGAGGCCCAAGCCACCAGTTTTTCATCTGCCTCATCTGAAGTGTATCCCCATGAGGTGGTGATGGCTGTTGAAATCACCAGCATTAACTTCAGGATGAGAAGCAATGGGTAGTGCAGGAAGGAGCCACTCTACCTGAGGTGGTTTGTACATGTTGGTAATTGTTATGCCCCCAACTTTCACAGTGGCTAAGAAAACATTATTTGCATGAGATTCTTTAAGAATATAAAAATCAGTCAGGTTCTGTTGTAAGTAGGTTGCAATGCCAAACATTGCATGGTGCATTGCTGCAATAATTTTGAAACAATAGATGTGTAGCTTAAAAAAACCAAACTTCTGACATTGAGATTGATACGTATTGAAATGTAGTTTATAGTCGGGTCAAAATACCACCTGACCCACAACAAATTGCAAGAAAAGGTTTTTCAATGGTTTTCATTCCTACTGGATATACTGATCTCCCGGTGTGTACCCCGGTCAGAATAGGTACACCGTATCCCTGCGTGTCGTAAAAGGCGACTAAAAGGGTCGGCGTCAGGAAGGGCATCCGGCCATAAAAACATCGCCTCAAAAGGAAACCATGATGAGTACAACTGATGGGCAGGATACAGCCCGAAGTACCCCGTGGGGGTCCTCACCCCCTCTCGTTAAAACTCAAGGTGGGGAACCCGATCGAAGCAAGGGAGGAAATTTTTCCATTTATGATGACCAATCGTCTGATGCCCCACGTGGAGATCGGTTTCTGAGGTTTGGTACATGGAATGTAGGGACAATGACAGGGAGATCTGGAGAAGTGGTTGAAACATTGGTCAGAAGAAGAGTGGACATATGTTGTGTGCAGGAGACACGGTGGAAGGGAAGTGGTGTGAGAATGGTGAAGGGAAGGCAGGGGCAGAAGTACAAGTTTATGTGGCAAGGGTGCCCGGAAGGCGTGCATGGTGTTGGTGTCATGTTTTCTGAGGAGTTTGTAGACGGTGTAGTGAGTGTGACTAGAGTGAGTGAAAGGTTGATGATGGTGAGAATCGTGATCGGAAATCTCTTGGTGAACGTCATCTCGGGATATGCCCCGCAGGTCGGTCGAAGCGATGAAGAGAAGAACATGTTCTGGTGTGCGATGGAGAAGTTGATGGAAAATGTGAAAGATGAGGCAGTTGTTGTGGTTGGAGGAGACTTGAATGGACATGTGGGAAGGAGTCCAGATGGTTTTGAAGGAGTCCATGGGGGTTATGGATATGGTGTGAGAAATGGAGAAGGTGAAAGGATCTTGGAGTTTGCTGATGGAGCTGATTTGTTGCTCTGTAATACTCAATTCCAGAAAGCGAATAATAAGCTTATTACATACACGTCAGGTGGGTTGACGACAACCATTGACTACCTGATGGTGCGTCAGCGAGATAGGGGAAACCTCCGGGACACAAAGGTGATCCCAGGGGAGGAGACTGTTTCGCAGCACCACCTGGTTGTCTGCGATATAAGGGTGAAAGGTGCGCGGAGAATTCGGCGGGTGAAGTACCAACCGAGGATGAAGGTGTGGAGGTTGAAAGAGGCGACAGTGAAGGAAGCATTAAGAGAGAGGCTGAGTATGGTTGAAGATGATGTGGTTGGATGTCAATGAAAGATAGTCTATTGGGAGCCGTTGGTGAGGTATGTGGATGGACAAAAGGACCACCGAGGCACTCGGAAACATGGTGGTGGGATGATGAAGTTGGAAAGACGATTGAAGAGAAGAGGAAGAAGTTCAAGGAATGGCAAAAGGCAAAGGATACGGTGGAAGAAGAGGCTGCACATGAAAGTTATAAGGAAGCCAAGAAGGCTGCAAAGAAAGAGGTAGCAAAGGCGCAGGAGGCCCATAGGAAAATGTTCGGAGAACGCTTGGATTCGGAGGAGGGTAAGAGAGCAGTATTCAGGATTGCAAAACAGATAGCGAGAGAGAGATTTGATGTGACGGGGGTGAGTTGCTTGAAGGATGAAGTGGGACAAATCGTTGTGGATTCTGATGGAATTAAAGGAAGATGGAAGAGATATATGGAAAGGCTGTTGAATGTAGAAAATGAATGGGATAGAAACATCGAGAGTAACCCGGTTTTAGGACCAGCAAAGAAGATAACTGAGAAGGAAGTTGAGGAAGCTATAAGAGCAATGAAGAGTAGAAAAGCAGGAGGGCCGACGGGAGTTGTGGGAGATATGTTGAAGGCAGCGGGAAGTTGGGGTGTGAAGAGAATGACAGAGATCTGTAATCTGGTGGTGAAAGAAGGCCGCATTCCAGTGGATTGGGAACTGAGTACCCTCGTCCCTCTGTACAAGGGGAAAGGTGACCCTCTGGACTGTGGCTCCTATAGAGCAATAAAGTTATTGGAGCATGGAATGAAGGTATTGGAAAGGCTGTTGGAGAAGAGGATAAGGAAGAAGGTAAAGATTGACGAAATGCAGTTTGGATTTATGCCAGGAAGAGGAATGACAGATGCAATTTTTATTGTAAGGCAGTTGCAGGAGAAGTACATGGAGAAGAGGAAGAAGTTGTTTTTTGGGTTTGTTGATCTGGAGAAAGCATTTGATAGGGTCCCACGTGAAGTTATGACATGGGCATTGAGGAAGTTAGGAGTGGAGGAATGGTTGATCAGAGTAGTGATGGCCATGTACGAGAGAGCACGCACAGCTGTAAGGACGAAGGATGGGAACAGTGGTGAGTTTGAGGTGAGGGTAGGAGTGCACCAGGGGTCGGTACTAAGTCCACTTCTATTTGTAGTTGTGATGGAGGTGCTGGCTCGGAGGGTAAAGGAGGGTTTACCGTGGGAGCTGCTGTATGCAGATGATCTGGTGTTGATTGCAGTGAGTATGGATGGACTGAAGGAGAAGATGAACAAGTGGAAGGAATGTATGGAGGCAAAAGGTTTGAAGGTGAATATCGGAAAGACGAAGGTGATGGCAAGTGGTAAAGCATGTGGTGAGGTGGAAAGGACTGGGAAGTGGCCGTGTGCTGTGTGCAGGAAGGGTGTCGGAGTGAACTCCATTCAGTGTACAATGTGTGCTGAATGGGTTCATCGAAAATGTAGTGGTGTGAGAGGGTCATTAACCAGTGTGGCAGCTACATTCAAGTGTAAGGTGTGCATCGAGGGAGCAGCAGATGAAGGAATTGTTGAGTTGGATCTCGGAGATGGTGTGAAGCTGGAAGGTGTGAAAACATTTTGCTATCTCGGAGACATGCTGAATGGAGAAGGTGGATCAGACTCTTCGACGGTTGCTAGAGTGAGATGTGCATGGAAGAAGTTTCGGGAACTGAGTGGCGTGCTGACAAAGAGGGGAGTGTCGTTGAAGCTGAAGGGAAAGGTGTATGCTTCATGTGTGAGGTGATCCTAGTAAGGTGATCAGCTGTTGCTTGTTACTGCCGACACATAGGAATTCATCTGTTTCCGTCAAATTCAGTTTCTTCGGTGAAGTTCACAATCGGATAGCTGTTGGCTTGTCCCCGTCTCTGCTGAGTGTTATCCTTTATCGAAGGGCCTGCACCATAGCCATCAAAGACAACAGTTGCTGTCCCATAGTGTTTTGTTGTGAAGTCCACATATGCTCTGGCTATTTTGCCATATGTATCTCCCTTCTTCCACTTGAGCTTGTGCAGCAAGGATCCACCATCAAGAACATACCTTTCAGTCTTAAGGTGTGCTGAAGGTGTGGTGTCAGGTACTCCTTTACATGCCAGTACCTTGGTACAGTGGTCATTGACGGCTTGAGCGAGTTGAGGATTGTCGACCTTCCTCAAGATCTTGTCCTCAAAGAGGGATGGAGAGTATGGACTGAGCTCAAAACTCATCATGTCCTCAAGTGACAAATCACCTATCTGGGATACCACCAGGAATCGCTGGAATAGCACACTGGAGTCGATGGTTCTGTGAGGAGCAACCTGGAGAGCATTATAATTTCCCAGGGTCTTTGCTTTCTCTGTCCTCTTGATGGAGAAGGAAGACACAGGTTGTCCAATCATTCTCTCGATGATTGATTTTGTTCCCAACAGCTTCATATTCATGCACGTTGATGTCTTCGCTTGCCACGATACCATTTATGATATTTCTCAATGTAGGATCAGAGGAGGAAGGTGAAAATGCATTCAGCTTTGTGCTTATCTTCGAGAGGTCGAATGCATGTCTTTCAATTCTGGCACCAGTTGCTTCTTTATGCTGTTCCCTTGTTGCGTATGTGAGATCATTGAAGTCCTGCATGGCGACGTTGACCTCAGACGTTATGGGGACTGACTTTGTCTACAATGCTAGGTGTTCCTCTGTCATTTTACTGTCATGAGTCAAGCCACCGGTGCTCTTTAGTGATCTCATGAGTGTTTGATGACTCGATCACAGCTGAGGCCTGCCCAAAACTGGGTTGTTTGCCAGATCACATGGAAGCCGTTTTGAAATTTCTCATATACATCTGGGTGTTTGCTCTCCAGTTCACTCATTTCTTGTACATAGTGATAAGCGGACTTCTGGTAGTTGTAGTGTCCAGCTGCTGCAAATATTGGCAGGGCTTCAGCAACAGCTTGCAAGTGATCCTTCCAAGACCCAGTGCAATCTGCCTTGATCATTGCCCGAGCAGTATGGAGCATTTTCTGATAACCCAGCCACAGCTTACTCATTTTGGATTGTGCAGCAAATTCAGATTTCTTTTTTTCAAGTTCATCAGTGATCTTCACAATTGCAGCTGATTCATCAAGACTTTCAAGAGAGATGTCACCCGTTAGCAAGGACGAATACATTTTCTCAATCTCTTCTACTTGGAGCATGAACTCAGACTGAAAACCCTTTTGTTAGAATTTGATAAATGTTGGGTGATTGCCTAAAGACCCTGTCTCACCTTGACGATTTAGCCAACGTATGCCTGACGTATGCAAAATTGCGCTAAAACGCCGGAACACGTCGAATACGTTATGGGTAAGTTTGTATACGTTAAGAGCACGCTGAAAAACACTGCCATACGTCGTAGTACGTGGCTTTCATCGTTGTACTTTACGGTTGTCCTCAAATTTTAGCATGCTTGAAATTTTACGACGTATGCCAGTGTATGACTCACACGTTCCGCTATGCTGGCCATAAGTTGTAGGCACGTTATGCGATCGTTGACACACGGCGACACGCGTTATTTGTAAGTTACTCATAAGTCGAAACGCGTCGAGGTAATGCTTAGCGTACCCAAAACTTATTTCTAACCTATGAGTAACGTGCATTGAACCTTTGTGTAACGTACCTCCAACGCATATTGACGTATGTAGACATATTTGATTGACGTCTTCCGGACGACCACATAACTTACTGAACGTGTTTCTAATTTACAGCTACCATATAATGGCGTATTGGCAGCGTTTTAAAAAAAACAACAAAAAAAACAACAATAACTTCCGATATTACGTCACGTCCGATTGCCTCTTCAGTTTGCTCATATCTTATTCTTAGTTCCTCCTCTGTGAATATTTTCTGTTTGAGGATATTGTCACGTCGACGTCGAAACTTGAAAGCAAATGTCCGAATATATTTTAAAATTCGTGATAGACTAAAAAAAAAATAATAATAATAATAAAAAACAACAACAACCAGATATTTCGTCACGTGCCTTCACGGAGCCAAGGAGAAAAAAAGAAAAAGTGCCTTGACGGAGAAAATAAGTTTCGGTATGCTAAACATTACCTCGACGTGTTTCGACTTATGAGTAACTTACAAGGAACTTGTGTCGACGTGTGTCAACGATCGCATATCGTGCCTACAACTTATTCCCAGCGTAGCGGAACGTGTGAGTCATACGCTGGCATACGTCGTAAAATTTTCAGCATGCTTGAAATTTCACGACGTACTAAACGTACCATGAAATATGACAGCATACTTCATCGTTTTTCAGCGTGCTCTTAACGTATACACAACTTACCCATACCGTATTCAACGTGTGCCAGCGTTTTACACATTTTTCATAGGTCGGCATACGCTGGTTAAATCGTCAAGGTGTGACTGCGTGGTTGACACTTGCAATTCTCAGGCGGTTATGATTTAAATCGGCGTGTGGCAGGTTTTTAACAGGCTACGCCACGAGTTCGTCGACGATACGAGCAGCACGCTATGCCTAAGTTAAACTATCGTTGGGCATAGGTTGTGAATGCCGACAACAGGCTAAGCATTCGTTGATATAAGTTATATATAAGACAACAAAACGTTCCGTGCCCGTGACTAATATGTTATGCATACGACCAAGACGTTATGAATACGACCAAAACTTTTTTTAAAAACATCAAAATTTCAGCGTACGCCAACGTTTTACATACATTTTTATACGTTGCCATTGCTGGCTAAATCGTCAAGGTGTGACAGCGCCTTAACAGAGGTTTGATTACATAGAGACAATTTATTGATTTTATGCCCTTCATTTTTTACTGCCATCTTGGATTTCAAGTTAAATACTAATCAGATCTAAATTTTATTGACACCAGTGGATTGCTGATCCATTAAAACCATGGACCAGAACCAACAATTGTGTTTTTATCACAATTATTGAAGAAGTTATTGCTGTTTTAGTTATTTCAAAGCCCGGTGGTGGCCATCTTGAAAATGACTGTTTTAACCCATTTCCAGATGTCAGATTTTGGTAGACTTTTTTTTCTGTTGATCAGTATATCCAGTAGGAATGAAAACCACTGAGAAACCTTTTGTTGCAATTTGTTGTGGGTTTGGTGGTTGTTTGTCATAAATTGACCAGACGATTAAGAGATGACGTACATTGATTATTCTCAATCATTGTTCATGCACACCCAATCACAACTTATTTTGAATGCAGGGAGAATATTCTCTTTTTTCCCTTCCTGAAACTATGGAGAGCAGTGAAAAGAATATGATTTTGCTGTCTTTCAGTGAATCAGGCCATCAACAAAAATTGTCATAGCATTTTCAAATGACAGGGAAGAACATACCACCAAAGGGTATTGTGGTGGAGGTGTGGTAGAGGTGGACATAGAGAATAAGGAAAGGGGTAATGACACAAAAAAATAGTTACAATGATCCAGAGAAGAGCAGAATGGGAAATAATCAGTATGTGTAGAAAACAGACAGATTTTCAAGAGCAAACAAGAAAAAAAATAGGACCACTGGACCTGTAGCATATCTTGGCCCTGGCCTAATGCTGCAACCCAAATTTGGTAGCATTCTGATTGGTGGGACTGGAGAGGAAGATTTTTGAAGGAATTTACATGATTTTCACCAAAATTTATGAAGTCAGCCATTTTCACACACTTTCGGTCACGTGATCGGCATGACCTCCACAATTTAACATCATGACCCTGTCATAATGTTGTAACACAAATATGGTAGCATTCTGACTGGTGGGTCTGGAGAAGAAGATTTTTGAAGGAATTTACGCGACTGCCATTTTGACACACTTCCGGTCATGTGATAAGCATGGCCTCCTCAATTTAACATCCCTACCCTGTCCTAATGTTGAAAACCAAATTTGGCAAGATTCTGGCTGGTGGGTCTGGAGAAGAAGATTTTTGAAGGAATTTACGTGATTTTCTCCAAAATTGACTAAGGCAGCCATTTTGACACATTTCCGATCAGGTGATCCTCATGACTTCAGCAATTTAACATCCCTACCCTGGCCTTGTGTTGTAACCCAAATTTTGTAGCACTTCTGACTGGTGGGTCTGGAGAAGAATATTTTTGAAGAAATTTACTAAAGCAGCCATTTTGAGCTACCTAAAGTCAAGTTTGCAAGCTTGACTTTAAAGTCAAGTGACTGGTAACAGGAATTGCAAAGCTCATTTCAATCAGGAGCAGAACGTTGTTACCAAATTTCATCCGGATTAGCCCAGCAGTTTGGCAGGAGAAATCGAAATAGGAGATGGACGGATGGATGGATGGATGGACGGACAGTACACGATGACAATACATTATCTGGAATTCCAATAATGTAGTTCTGATGAGACACTGCCTCATAAAACCCAGTATCAAATATATCTTGTACGAGCAGCAATGCCGGATTATGCCTCGGCTGGCCCTAAGGCACATTTTGAAATTTTAGAGAATGGCCTGAAAATTTTAAATTAGATCTCGGGCTCATGGAAATGGACCCCAGACAAAAGATGAACTGATTCAATTTTTTTGTGGCCCAAATTTTTGGCGGGCCCTAAGGCATATGCCTTGTCTGCCTAATGGTTAATCCAGCACTGACTAACAGGGGTACTCTGCATTGCCCGGTGCCGTTTCAATCCTGTTGGCATTTTGAAGAAATCAAATTTTGTTGTTTTTCTACTTTTTTTTTATGAGGGCCGAAATCACTTCCCTACACCCACTAAGGAAAGGGGTCAGGGATCATTTAATATCACCTTTCACATAGCTACAAAGGCTAAGGCACTATAGAGTGATTAAAAAACAATATATCTTTTTTTTTTTTCAAAAATTGATTTTGACTTTAACGTTCCCCGACACTCACTGATGAACCCTTAAAAGTCTGATCAGTATCTGTTTGGCCATCCCTGAGAAAAATCGTGACACAGACGGACAGAAACACAAAACTTCTCTCTTATTGTGTAAATTATGCATTTTTCTCAATGATTTTAATTTCCATCAATTAAAATTAATCAGTTCAAATTGGAGCCTGTGTTTAACTTCCTCATGAATTCCAATTCTGTAAATTTCAAGTTGGCTTGCTTTTTTTTGTTGTTAAAAACAATTATCACTTCTGTTGTTGAGCATACTGCAATTAATCCCCATTTAATTTGCCGATGCTACTTCACTGTGAATTTCAATTGGTGGGACTCGACTCGTTTCCAGTGGTGTACGATAATGGCCTATAAATACAATTGATCACAATCAAATTATAAAGACTTGTTTACTTTTTTTTTAAATGCCAGTGTATACTCTCTGGAGCTTGAGATCAAGCCATCAGGGGGGTTGGTGTTCACTCATTTCAAATGAATTAATTATTAAACATCCTTTGAACATGCTCTTTTATACCATTTTGTCCCACCAAGTGTGAACACTCAAGGCTTTGCCCTCAGGTTGTAAATCATATATGCTCAGGTGTTTTTGGCTACTCTCTGCAACAATTTTATCTGCTAAAAGTGCATGATGTTTCTTGGTCAGTGGATAGGAAGTAAGTATGGTAAAGACCTTCATTGTGGCTATATGCTTCGGAAATGTTTTATCCATTGCAGTTTATACTATAAAAGGAGCCATGTATGTGTCCATGTGTGTGAGTTCTACCCATTGGTTGAAAGTTTGCCTGACTCCACCCACAATTTCTCTACTCCATGTCGGTCTGAGGTATCATTGGCCTCTTTTTGTAAAGCTTGTGCTTTCTGACTCTCTCACAGCTTTATATGAACTCGTATTCAATGTTTAATTTCATTTCATCACGGCTATGATGGTTGCAAAAACGGGATGAAAATCATACGGATATTGATGTTTTAAAAGGCAAAACGCATTTTAATGGCCATTTCTGGTCGGGTGCGATGCGGGGAGGGGGAGAGAGGGACAGAGTGAGGGAAGGATGGTGGGAATGAGTGATGGCAAGGGCCTCTGAAATAACTAAATATTGTTGCCAATAACTGTAATAACTCCAATAAAGTATGATGTGGGTGTTTGATCAATTGTCTTATTGCAAATACTGTTTTGGATTGGCATGCTTCACGTGCCTCACCACACATCGCTGCAGAGGCATAGGCATCTTTGACCATGCCTGCTTTCTCAGGGAGTGAGGGAAAGGTTGGGGGGGATGTTGGGTGGGGGTGATGGTGGATTGGGGGTTGTGGGGGGGTGGGGTGAACGGTGCTGGGGGAGGGGTGGTAGTGAAGGTCAGCTCCATTATAATATTGTTATGGTTCTAGGAACCATATGCATACAAACATACAGTTCATCGACCGAGAATTAACAGGGTCTATCTGACATTTCATTCAAATTTAGAAGAAGTCCATGTAGAAGGGCAACAGAGGAAACTAAGTAAGATTATTTTATGTAACCTTTATATGTACCTGTTATGTAGCACACGATATGAAAATAAAATGTTATGAGATAGCGGCAATTCCACTTTGAATTTTTGATTTCATTTTTCTCAAACTTTAAAAAAGTGTAGTTGGACCCTGTTAATTCTCGGTCGACAAGTTGTCCCAAAGTTAGTTATTCCATTAAGTATATGTGCAGATATAACCCTCCTTGTGTGTAGTGGGAAGACACTGGGGTGCGTTGTGATGTTTTTTAGTGAGATTAATAAATCATTTTCCCCCTCCACGACGACCCACTGTACCCTCTGCCTGCTCGCACCTTCATCTCACTTGCCACTCTTGCATGGGCTGAACAAGCGCTTGTTCGCCTGCTCGCCTAATCGGTGACTCGCTGTCCGAGGCAGAATCTTTGTGTTGTACCTTTTTTTGGTGAGTCCGGACACGGGGAGTGGGCGGGCTTCCCGGTGTGGCCAAAATCCTGCCCAGAAAGGGTGGCCCCATGGAAGCCCAGTCCAATCAGGGCGAACAGTGACGTCGGCTTCACCAAGGCCCCTCCCTGCTGAGGGAGATCTATAAATTACGACACCATTCGTTCAGAGTCGTCTGGTGAGCTGGAAAGCAAGTCGTCTTGAGCGGAGTGTTGGAGTGAGACAGTTCGTTGGCTGATAGCGAAAGAAAGGAGGAAGGTTCTGGAGTGTTTGCGTTCTTTGGGGGTCGTTCGTTTCAAGTGAGAGAGAGCTGGGAAAACCTCGACCTGACCTTGACCGGGTCTCTCGGAGGGTCCTGTCTGCAGCCCTGATCCCCGCCTCGGACTCCGCTCTACTCGACCCGGGCTCCTTCGCAGACACAGTCTCCACGCGGGCGGCCGTGGACCGAGCCGCACGACCATTGACAGGTGCCGCACTACGGAGCATCCCTTCCCTCCAACGTTCTGGTACCCGAAAGAACTGCGATCTCAGCTCACCTCCCTCTCTGGCTGCAAAAGGTCCGTGGCTATACTGGGTTTATTTTCGTCTGAGTGTGTGGCGCCGTCTTTAAGTAGAATTGCATAAGTGTTTTTATTTGATCATTGTAAATCTTGCCTGTTTTATTCTCGCAACAAGTCTGCTCTGTGTCTCCTTTGTAAGTTGCTGTAAAATTGTCGCACTACATCTTTCTCTAATCTTCCCCTGCATAACATTCCCAATAACCCTGTTCCTGTGCCACATACATTTCCTCGCTTTAGTGTAAATCAATTATTGTAGAAATATTCCTAGTTCGTTTTCGTCTTTTCCTTCATTGATCCAGCATGGTTCGGATCTGAGCTTCAGCTGGGTCTTTATTCCCGATATTCTGTTCATTCTAGCCGGTACGTCCTTGGTAGTTCCGCTCGGCTGCATCCGATCCGGAGTTGGTACTCTACCATAGTTGGTAGAGTGATCTGGTTCGGGCAAGGCATACCGAGGGCATGGTTCCCCTGTAGACGACACCACGTGGTTAATTAGGTAAATTGGTTCCAGACAAAAGACCCTATGCTACGCGGTGGAGGTATTGGCGTCCATGGTTGGTTAAGCGACCCGCCGCGTCACGGAATTATCCGTGAGCGACGGCCTACAATTCCGGGAGTCTAGTGGGAGACGACGTAACCTCCCCCACCTCATGGTCATTCTCGCCATCGGACCCCGGCCCACAACAATATGATATACAATCACCAATATTTGTTGTTCTGATCATTATGTAATGCACGTTATTTAATTCATGTGCCTCAACCTATGAGAAATATCAAGGGAAAATATATTTCCCAGTGTATCGGCTTCAATGTCCATCGGCACGTGACATTACCATGTAATAGGGCAGCTAAAAGGGCCCCACGCGCATTCCCCTGAGTACTTATGCAAACATACTTTATTTAGAATCTTTAAGGTGTCTAGTTAACATTTTTAGATGTCAACAAGAAAATTAGGTTGGTCTTTGGGTCTATTTGGCTGCCATCTTGGATTTTGACTTGCCCAATTATCGAAAAATAGAAATTTGAACCAAATGGACGAGATACACAAAAGATGCATTTGTTCTGCCCAATTATGGCACGGGAAATTAATCCAAATCATCATTTTTAACATTAGATGACATCTCTAATGAGAAAATAGAAAAATGTCTTATTTCAGCATAATATATACAAAAATTAATCATTATCATAAAGGTGATTGTTCCTCATAGTCATAGACACCAGCTTCCTCTTCATTCTCTTTCTTCCTGCTCCTCCTCAGAGTTGTCCAAGAGGTCCACTAGGGAAGGGGTGTTGAATTGGACCATGTGACCACACAGGTTCCAGGAATCCATCCATCTTCATCCAGCCATCTTCATCCAGCCATCATCCTCTGGTTTTGGAAGTTCATACATGGGTACATGGGCATGCTTCCACTGACCAACCCTGTAGTTGACCCTGTCAACATGAGGAATTAGGGAGTCTCTTCATGGAGGAAGATGAGAAAGTTCAACCTTTGACTTGAATGCTAGTGTTTCCTCTGCACCCACCATCTTCTGCAGCATCAGTGTGCATACTTCATCCACATGAGAGATGTGAGGATAGCCATACATCAGGCAGACGAACTCTTCCAGACAGTCATACAGCTTGTCTTTTACCCTCCAATATACGCCCAGCTGCTTGAATGCTGCCTGGAACCTTGGGTACTTCTGGAGTTTCTTCAGTGGAGCAATCTTTCCTTTGCCTTTGAAGGCACTGGTACAATCTTCTCCAGTAAAACAATAGAGACCCATAAGTGCTGTACAGTGGTCATGTCCAATTGTGCGAGCAACAGAAATGACATCCACAATGCATCTGATTCCCAACACCTGTATGAAAAAAAACAAAAATACATTAAAAAATAAATACATAGATGTTATAAATAAATTTGTCATGTCAAAATTGTATGGAATAGATGTTTCAATTGTATTTCCAGCATGTTTGGTTCAAAAGTTATGAAAATTTCTATTTTTCGATAATTAGCATGTCAAAATCCAAGATGGCAGCCAAATAGACCCCAAGACCAGCCTAATTTTCTTGTTAACATCTAAAAATGTTAACTAGACACCTTAAGGATTCTAAAAAAGTATGTTTGCATAAGTATTCAGGGGGTGCGCGTGGGGCTAATTTAGCTGCCAGACTAATGCTTCCCCATTGTCTGAGTCACTCACCTGCATTAATTTTTTTTCATTTATGAATGCTTTCCGATGGTTCTGTGACTTTTTTTTCTCGGTATATCGGCTTGGATGCCTGTCGACATGTGACATTTCCGCTTTCTACATCACCCGGAAGGTACCAAACATCAATATCAGTCAGTCAGTCAGCCAGTGAGTGAGTGAGTGAGTGGTTAGATTGAGCTTTATATATTAGATATATTATATATAAATATATGGTATATATAAAACTGAATCACTTTTTGTTTTCCCTCATACCATTATTTATATTCTTCTCTCTTCTTTCCCTTCCTTTTTTTCCTCAACAACCTGTTTTTTGAATGATCATCTTCTTGCGCATACACCATAATTGCACGGGTCTCGATGTACCATAAATAGACAATGCCTGAGATCAAGCAATCTAATCGACATGATTATGGAATTCCACTCTTTGCAGAACTACAGCATTCGGGTTCCTCAATGCAGTTAGCCGACTGGCTGCAGTTTTTGGCAACATAATCTTCGATGCTAGCGTGGATGTATCGAAGACGATCGCTGTGCTACTAGCCTCTTCGGTGCTGGTGAGTGGTGGGCTGTCATCGCTGCGCCTTCCTGACACCAAAACACAAGTTCTCATGTGACCACCATGATGGCAATGCTATGCCTGGTGCCCAAGGGAGCGCAGGGAGTTTCATTGGATGTCTTCATGGTGGATCGTCAAGAGGATGTTTGGATTTATAGTTACCTTCTTTAATTTGCACACAAAACACATCATGGTTTTTCCATATTTCCATATTTCGTAGCTTGTAATTCAAGCAAAAGGCAATCCAAGTTCTCATTAGAACCTGATCCCACATCACAATGAAAGGCTATACTCGTTATCCATTGGTTTTAATCGGCAAATGTCTTTGCTCAACCAATGATGAAAAATGCTTAAACCACAGTTTTACAACATTCAAAAAGGTAGTCACATTTTGAGAAAGAGATGGCATTGAAAATGGAGAATGAAATGTGACGATATGTTGTTTGGGAAGATACCTTCTCAGAGATATTAATTTGGGCCACCTGAATACGTTTAACATAAGGAAGCTGTATGGCATTGTAACAGGATAGTTTTTTAACTGCTTAACGAGACATCATGTGAATTAATTGAAACACATTTTAACGATGCCGGCAGGTTGATAATACGACTTGTTTACAGGACACCAAAGTTTAATTGTATGGCATGTATTGCACCCACAGAAGTTGTTTCTTTTTCCCCACTTTTAATGACTCAAGTGGGATGTAGGTGGGGAAGTACTGTGGCAACACATTGAGAATGGATGTTACCAATAACAGCTATAATTGCAGCAAAGAACACAAAGAAACCGCCTCTCACAACAGCAAATCATTAGCTGTTTTTCAACATGTTCTATATAATTGTAACATCTTATATGGTACGAGTATATGTACAATCCGAGAACACGTGATTAGTGCAATAATTTTTTCCCATAAAAATTTGCAGTTCTGTTACCCTACGAGTTTAAATGTTTGGTTGTGTGACATTGTGCTTTGTCTTTTCGTTAAAAAAAAAACTGGCTTGAGGTTGAAAACAGGGCTTCCTAATCTCCTATGTACAACCCAGCCTGATGGGCACAACTCATAGGGTAAGTAGTTGGTAACTATTTGTGACGTAATGTATTGCCTCGAGGTAAATGTCGAACCATGGTGATCACGCATCCCCTTTCCTGCTGACTGAAATGTTAAGAGTTGTATGTTGAGTCCGACTCCAGTTACTGGGGGACTTCCAGGACATTTCAAGCCTGTGGGTTTTTTTTTTCTGAGATCAGGCTCAATATGTGTGTTTTCCCCCCAAAGTGAAATAGCCCACTTTGCATGCCATTCCTATGACAGACACATCAAAGCCAAAATAAACTGGAACAAAGTGTTTCATTTTGAGGTTGGGTTTTGGTGGTAAACATCTCCGATTTTGCACATGCTTTTAAGTGAGTATGTTTATTTATTTTTGTTGTTCTTGCTTTTTCATTGGACGAACGAGGTTCTTTTGCACATTGCTTCACCCTGCCGCAAGGTCATTCCAGATCGGGAGCATACATAGTACTGTACATCCAGTTGAACATGTGTATATGATGCTTAATTTAAGCCGAAAAAAAATAATGGATGTGCATGCTCTGCAAAGCAAGCCATAACAGTTAATGTGTTTCCTTCCCGTTTTACAATGGGCTTTAAGCGCACGTTTGCATTCAGGGAAAGTGGCTACTGTAAAAAAACAAAACAATAAAAACATGTAGAAGGAGCTTAAAGGAGAGACAAAGGCAAACGATCGAGGAGTATTTATTTTGGGTCCCTTCTTGCACTTCACATGCTTAGTAAAACTAATCGGTCAAACTGATACATTCATTGTAGTCCCATATTAGACTAATCCAGACTATGTTAGCCTTATTACTCATAGTGATCGCATTTATACTTTATTTTAATGGCCCTTAATGAATGTGTACATTAATGTTTATGAAACATGTATGTTCATTTACAATTTATATACGATTTGAGGTGATAAGGAACACTATTAGCCTATGCATACAATTAGATGTGTGAATAAACATTCGCTTGAACAGGAACATCACGATGAAAGTTTCATATGTGAGGTACGAGATCCCACACCATTTGCAAACGGTCGATAACTAGGCAGGAGTGGTGCCAAAACGCACATCAAATTAAAACTCTGCGGCACAGGTTATCCTGTGGTTCGAATTATTTTATTCCCTCCTAAGTCTCAGATAATATTGTCACGAAAGTTGGCACTCTTTCTATAAAACTGGCCTTGCAGATGGTTTTTATTTTCATTTTTTGGCAAACTATCTACCCTACCTCTTAAACGTATGCTGCTGGGAGGTGTAACTTCCTAACAGCAAACTCATGAAACAAATCCATAATCATAACGATATGGATGTTGCTTAGTGAGTATCATACCAGATTTGTCGTTAAAAGACGCATGAATAACGAAAAAGGAATAATTGATGAAATCAAAAGCCACATGGACTTAAATTGGGGCATGTGCACATGTGCCCTTCTCTTTACAGGTAGGAAATGTGAACCTGCGTACGAGCTATGTTCTGTCATTGCTTGAGTTTGTATACACAACGTGAAATCAACAAAATGCAATTAAATGCATAACTATTTCGAAATGAGAAAATTACGTCAATGTGTACATACATTATTTATTACTTTAGTAATAGGTCTTTTTTGGGGGGCACTTTGCTCACAGATTATTTCTTGCATTTTTCTTTCGTTCTTCAAAAAAGACGTGAACATATACATATATGTATATGTATATATATATATATATATGTATATGTATATATATATATATATATATATATATATATATATATATATATATATATATATATACATCAGCAAGATCAAGGCAAATAAAATTCAACTCTTATATTTGGATCATTAAAATGTACAACAATAGTCATGTTGAACAAAGTGTTTATGTTTACATTTTCCTGATATTTATTGATGTTTATTGCAATGCTAAGTGAATAGTATATCACCTTTTTTGATGCACATTCCAAATATCTGTACACATCCTTAGTTCAAGCATATTGGCAGTGTTAATTTGTTGTACAAATCACAGCAACAAGTTGTTCTTGAATGAACGGACATTCTGCGAATGAAATCTGTTTGCAATGTGTGTCATTGGCATCAGTGGAAATGTGATTTTGTTGAAACCACCTTTGTCCTGTTGTTTATCACCGATTGCTTTGCAAAGCCAATTTTGCTGGTATTTTCCCTCTTGTAACTAATTGTCTGCAGTGGGCCTCAATTACATATGCATATTGCTGTGACTGGTTGTGGGAGTAAGTCTTGATGTCAATGTCTCCATCCATGCTATGTGCCAGGAGCTCGTGAAGCCTTTCCTATACACCCCTTACTGTGTGTATGCAGCTCAGGCAATCTGTCTTTATTGTTGGTGAAATGTAAATCAGTCCTGAATGGACAAATTTAATTCCAATAAATATGATTCCAATCCCACGAGTACAGGTGTGTATTTACTTGCAACCAATTTGATTACAGATGCAATCAGACTTCATTGGAATGTGTAAAGGCAAGAACCAAACAGAGCTCCTGCAGTTCTGCACCACATTTTTCTTTAGCTTTTGACAACAGAGTTAATTTCATCATGAATAACTTATTAACAGATTTCTGCTTTTGCAAAATTGCTATTCAAGTGAAATAAATTAGCAAGGTTTCCGCCCTCCATTACTGAAAACAGTTGAGGCCAAACGAGCCTTAACTATTTCACTGCAAACACGTTTTGAGAGACATCTTGTTTGAGTGGTCCATTTATTTTTGTTATTATCATAATTTTAACATGTGCACACCTGTTAAGTCATCTTGTATTCAACTTTTTATCTACTCAGTTATTACTGGCACCTCTAGAATTATTAGCCCTCGATGGACTTAGTCCAAAACGGGGGCGAATGGATTTGGTCTCAATTTTCGTGTCTGTGTGTGCGTCCGCAACCATATCTCAGACATGTATGGACCGATTTTATCCGTACTTGGCACAAAGCCAACACATGATGGTACACATATGCACATCATTTTGTTTTGCGATACGATCGAAGATGGCCGACTGGCGGCCATTTTTGTTCTAAAAAAAACAAAACACGATGTTGAACACGTCCTCAACCATTTCTCAGACATGCTTTTTCCGATGTTATTCAAACTTGGCACATAGATAATGAATGAAGGCTTACATATGAACGTCATGTTTTTTTCAAGATCAGATCCAAGATGGCCGACTGGTGGCCATTTTGTTACTGAAATGTGTCCCCAACCATTTCTCAGACAAGCATGGTCTGCTTTTGTTCAAACTTGGCAAAGGTGGCAATACATGATGGCATACACATGCACCTCACTTTATTTTGCCATCTGATCAAAGATGGCTGACTGGTAAACTGGCAGCCATTTTAGTTATACATAAATATGGGCTAGCTTTTAACTCTGTGCAGCAAAATTACTAAACAACGGGGGCTATGACATTTTATGTCTTTTTTACTTGTCACTATTTTTGCAATTTGTTTCAGACAACAGCAAGGCTGTTTTCAGCTAAATCATCTCAGACTGGTGAACCCAGCACATGTGAGAGTGCAATTACATCAGCAGCCTCATGTTAGTCAATGCCATGTGGAGCTATCTCCCTAAATTGATATTTCTTTTATCTCAACAAGTATGGAGTATTGAGCTATTCACATTTTTTGATATTTTAAACTGTTCCTATAAATGTATATGATTTGAAAGAGGAGATTTAAGGTGACTTTTTGGAACAAGAACTACAGAAAATTAATGAATCTATGCAACAATAAGCTTATTTGTCCTTCCGTTCGTATATAATGCTCCTTTCCACCCATTGGTTGGACAGCTGGCCTGACTACACTCACAATTGAAAAATGAAAAATCATATGGCTGCCATTTTGGTGATATGCAAAGCCAAAGACATCTTTGGAGCTGTCATATTCACATTCGCCATGCCCTCTCTATAAGTTTTCCCTTCAGGACAAACAATCAGTGACTTAAAAGGATCATCAAATATCGAAAGATTGCAGCCAATAGGAATCACAGGTCTTTTGAAGGCTAAGGTACATATAGGCTTGAAGCTTCAGGCCTCTGGTGTCAGCCGATGGGACAGTGCAATTGGAATCTATCCGAGCAATATAACCACGATGTAACCTATTGTTACGAATTTGGAATTCGATTGCACACAACATACAGGTTCCTTTAGTCAGCTATGTCGATAAGTGCTTGTTCCTGAGATAGCTCACCTTCCATTGTTTAATGTTCAGAAATCGATTAGATGTGCTGCGGATCGATTTAATAGTTAGGGAACGAACAATGCAGACATCCCTCCCCTCTTCTGCGAAGAGCAAGAAGAACCCTGCCGTCCCGTGACTCATGTCAACAACTCCTTCCCACCCGTGGCTGAGTGGAGGATGGAGCACGAGGGCATGAGTCATGAGTCACGCCGGGAGCGGGGGAGGGTGGGAGAAGGATAAGAGGAGATCTTTTCTTTGTTCGTGTTGGGGAGTTGGAGTAGTAAGCTTTTTGCTTCGGCAGAGAGTCGTCGCTCAGCAGACCTTCGGGTCCTGTTTGGCTTGGGTTAGGGTTGAGGCCTTCGGAAGCTTTTTGCTTCAGCTGGCTCAGTGAGCTGAGGCTGAGGCTGAGGCCTGACTCGGGAGGAGGCTTTTTGCTTTGGTGGTTCAGTGGGCCTTCGGCTTCTGTTTGGCTCGGGAGAGCTTTTTGCTTCGAGCTGCTTTGTTTGGAAGAGAGTTGAGCCGGTCGCTCGGCTCGAGCTGCGAGTGGTGGCTTCTTCTTCTTGGTTCGTGGAGCTCTTTGTTCTCAGTTTGGTTCCCGGCTTGGTGCGACTCATCGACCTCTTCTTGGAGGTGGTTCCTCGGGGAAGCGGCGCATCGACGTGAAGGATCCGTGCCTCGTCTCACCAGCACATGTTGAGAAGCGCGGGAGGTGGTTCCTCGGGGAAGCGACGCATCGACGGGAAGGATCGGCTCCTCGTCTCACCAGCACGTGTTGAGAAGCGCGGGAGGTGGTTCCTCGGGGAAGCGACGCATCGACGGGAAGGATCGGCTCCTCGTCTCACCAGCACATGTTGAGAAGCGCGGGAGGTGGTTCCTCGGGGAAGCGATGCATCGACGGGAAGGATCGGCTCCTCGTCTCACCAGCACGTGTTGAGAAGCGCGGGAGGATTCGCGGGAGCTCGGGAAGGATCGCAGGTCACGGCGATTGGATCCAGCTCTCTCTCGCTGGAGCCCGGGTCTAAACAACTTGAAGACCACACGAGGTGGAGAGGTTGGAGATAGGTTCTGGGTTTCAGCTCACCTGTCCTCCGAGCTGGAGCCCGTTATTAAAGGCCTCTGCCACCATTTCTTGGGTGTGTGTGCGTACGTGTGTCCGTGGGCCCGTCGAATAAGTAGGAAATTGTAAAGTGCTTCGTGTGCTGTAAATGTTTGCATTGCATTTCGTATAGACGGTCGTAGTTCTTTTGTCGTGCTTTTGTTGCTTGTGTAATTGCATACGTGTTTTGCCTTGTTTAATTGCATACGTGCTTTATTATAATAAATGTCCTTGTGTGAATGTAAACCTGTTCGTTGCGTCCATTCCCTCATTGAACTGCCCCATATTGCAGTCAGAATATAGTTGGTTTTTAAATAGCCGGTAAAGTGATCGGGTCCAATGGGACTGCGCGATAATACCCCGCTCGGTTATCCCAAAAGGAAGCGAGCTGCTTAAGCGGCTCGTTTCCAAGCAGTCCCGTTGAGGTACAATCTCTCACTAACCTACCCGCGCGAATAATTAGGTAAATCGAAGATATGGCGAACGGACCCTGTAGCGCGGGTCGAGTGCGGACAAGTTTGTGGTGTGGTTACAAACACACCCGTGGCTGGTTTCCGGCGTTGATCCGGAAAGTCGCGACTGGATTGTCCGTTCGGTGGGCGAAGCGGCCGCTATTGGTTCGACGCGGTCATTCGCACGCCGGCGGGTGGACATCTACAACACTTATATCCTGGAAGCACCGCTCCCTAGGAAAGGAGCCAGTGGGGTTATGTAATTATTCTAATTCAAACCTGTAATCCAAAAACACTCTCGTTGTGGAACTCACAACACCTCACTGCACTGGAAAATATGGGGGCAGGAATACTGGACTGTATTCTTCTACTACTCTTTCCCACAACTTCATGGTGTGGCTTAACTTTATCCCTCTGTAATTTCCACAGCTCTGCACATCACCCTTGTTCTTAAAAATCGGAACCAGTACACTTAATCTCCACTGCTCCGGCATCCTCTCACTTTCCAAGATTTTATTAAATAATTTCGTGAAAAACCCCACTGCCATCTCTCCAAAACACTTCCACTGGTACATCATCTGGGCCAACCACATTTCCACTCTTCATCCTCTTCAGAGCAGTCCTCACTTCCTCCTTACTGATCCACCCCACTTCCAGATTCACTATCTCCACCTCTTCCAACCTTCTCTCTCTCTCATTTTCTTCATTCATCAGCTCCTCAAAGTACTCCATCCACCTTCTCAACACACTCTCCTCGCTCATCAGCACATTCCCATTTACGTCCTTTATCACCCTAACCTGCAGCACATCCTTCCCAGCTCGGTCCCGCTGTCTTGCCAATCGGTATAAATCCTTTTCCCCTTCTTTTGTATCCAACTTCTCATACAGCTCATCATATGCCTTTTCCTTGGCCTTTGCCACCTCTCTCTTTGCCTTTCGCCACCACTCCTTGTACTCCTGCCTACTTTCTTCATCTCTCTGACTATCCCACTTCTTTTTTGCCAACCCCTTCTTCGTTATACGTTCCTGTACTTCCTCGTTCCACCACCAAGTCTGCTTATCTTCCTTCCATTGTCCAGATGTCACACCAAGTACCTTCCTAGCTATCTCCCTCACCACTTCTGCTGTAGTTGCCCAATCATCCCACCCATCTTTACCACCATCCAACACCTGTCTCGCCTCCTCCCTAAATTCCACGCAACAGTCTTCCTCCTTCAGCTTCCACCATCTGGTCCTTGGTTCAGCCCTCACTCTCACCTCCAAAATCATCTTGCAGACCACCAATCGATGCTGTCGAGCTACACTCCCCTGCCACCACCTTACAGTCTCTAATCTCTTTCAGGTTGCATCTCCTGCTTAAGATGTAATCCACCTGTGTGCACTTTCCTCCACTCTTGTACGTCACTCTGTGTTCCTCCTTCTTCTTGAAATACGTATTTACCACTGCCATTTCCATTCTTTTTGTAAACTCGACCACCATTTGCCTTTCCACATTTCTCTTGTTGAGACCGTACCTACCCATCGCCTCCTCATCATCTTTATTCCCTTCCCCAACATGCCCATTGAAATCTGCTCCAATCACCACTCTTTCATCCTTGGATACACTCTCCACCACTTCATCTAACTCACTCCAGAAATTTTCTTTATATTCCATCTCACACCCCATGTGTGGGGCATATGCACTGATGACATACATCATCACCCCTTCAATTTCCAACTTCACACTCATCACTCGGTCAGACACTCTCCTCACCTCCAATACCCTCTTGACAATCTTCCTTCAGGATTACCCCGACACCATTTCTCCTCCCATCCACACCATGGTAGAACAGTTTGAAACCACCTCCAATGCTCCTAGCCTTACTCCCCATCCACTTGGTCTCTTGTACACACAGTATGTCCACCTTTCTTCTCTCCATCATATCAGCCAACTCTCTCCCTTTGCCAGTCATCGTCCCAACTCTCACCCTTCCCCCAGCAGTAGCACAATTTCCACTGGTACCGGTCGTTGGTAACCCGGGCCTCGACAGATCCGGAAATTCGTTTTGTTGTCCGCATGATTTGGGAAGAAGAAGAAACCCCAAACCGGGCCAGAAGTTGGAGGCATGGCACACAGCAAAATCAAGCTCCCAATAACGGAGAAAACTGTGTACTTGCCGCAGGCTTATACACCATACCTACATAAGTGAGTAGCGAGCGATGCAGATGAAGGACCAAGGTACATGGACATATGAAATTGCACAGGAAGTGATCATAAGCATTGATGGCACATAAAAACATAACGTAACACTTAAGTTATGGGTACTTTGGCAAACAGACTCACCGTTGGCTGGTTAGCCTCCAGTTATTATTGGCTGGTGGTCACAAGATCTTGCAATCAAGTTCTGTGATTGGCTATCCAACTTGACCCATTCATGTAGTGTTTATATGAGAGGGAGAAATGGGATTTCATTCATGCTAAAAGTTTGTGTTACTGACTGAAACTTTGAGTCTCTCACTTTGTAGAGGTTGGAGAACATATTATGGATCATGATAACAGTCCCACGCACAAAAAAATGAAAAATATTGACGAATCTTGGACTGTTTATTACATGGTGTTTCAATAAGTTTTTTAACACCCACTTTTTACCTGAGTTTCAGTTTTTTAAGGTCGGGTTTAAACAAATTCCTCAATGCAAAAGAATACCACATGATTCACCCACACAGCAGTTACATTACAGGGAAAAAAAAAAAAACTTCAAGCTTTATTCTGAATACTAATAATTTCCCAGCTCAATAAAGCATAACCACGATTCCAAAGTAAAATAATCACAGAACACAACATAAAATAACTTTTTACATTCGATGTATGCATAATAAAGTCGAGTGTTACAAGTAACAGATACGCTCTGTGGAGCGGTTGTTCTCAAAAAAAAAAAAAAAAAAAAAAAAACATTCCGATATTCCCTCTTGCCCCCCCCCTCCCCCCACCCCAACCACAATGAGAACAACTTCCAACATTTAACTTGTACGGTCAACCCTGTTTGGCAATAATAGTGCTTTCGGAACTGGTTCCAATAAAGAGTTTTACTAAATATTTCTGCAACACCTCAATGAAAAAAAACATTGATTCATTTAAATCACCAATGCTAACAGCTTGTTTCACAAAAAGTGCCATTCGTTACAAAATCTATTACAGCAGGCATTCTTCACAATGGGACATTGGTGTACTCATCCATGCTCATCACATTTCTTATGTTAGCCAATTTGTGTTGCACTTTAAAGGAACTCATGGGACAACATGCGCACTTATAACAGATGTTCAACATCACAAAAGCACAGACTATGCTGCACAACACACACCATGTCCAAATAGTAAAACTAGAGGTCTCATAGTACAAGTCAAAAAGTGGGGTAAAACTGTCTGGTGTGAAAATCCTAACAAAAACATTCACTTCATTTACCTGAAGGAAAAACAAGTCTTGAACTCGAGGAAAGCTGAACAGTTGTCCTATTGAGGAAACTCCCGGTCAGGGAAGCAAAGAGGGGCAATCAGAGTCCATGCATAGAGTACAACGCAGATCCAGCATGATGACATCTTGACCCAGAACGTGGGCCAGCTACCATGACTGACCGTGTCAAACTTGGCATTTTCATAACTGGTGTGGGAGAGGGTGAACAGAAATCATTTTGATTTCACACCGGTAAAAAGCAGGACAATACAGAGTTCAATAAAAATAAAAATCTGGAAAAAAAAAAACCAATTTAGAAGAAAAATGTACAAATACCTTGTGCAATTCTACCAGTTCACTTCTGAGAAAAGGAAATTAAACGGCTGAATGCTTTACGTGGCTGAGCTGATGAGATACAAATGCTTATTTCATTGAATAATGACACCCGAGGAAAAAAACATTTTTGAACGATACTTATATGTCCATCGTGACAATTTCATACAATATTGTGGATGAGATTTGGTCATTGTGAAAAAACATGCACCATGTGTAAAACAGATAAAGCCAACTTGGCACCTTGTTGAGTAGGGGAGGAATTGAATTTGTCAATCAAAACGGAAGTTCTTTACAATGTAAAGACAGGTTTCGCTCAAACTGTCGGTTGAAAATACCGCACGGAATAGAACATAATGGCAGTGTGCATTTTTATAAAAATAGCCTCTGTAATGGTGAACTGCTTGAAGACAAGACAAGCGACCTGACAATTTTTGACGCCGTGTGAAAAATTGAGACCGATGTCATAAACACAATTTTGTGAGAGAAATACTCTCGACAATTTCCAAAGAAAGAAAGACTCAAAACAGCTCAAGAATGCAACAATTGTATTATTCTTTGGATCTTAGCAACTTCAAAAAGTAAAGGAATCAAAAGATCAGGGAAAGCAGAAACCATCTATTTATAATGTAGATACCAGGAAGGGTTGTAATGAGAAAATAAAAACGGTGAAAACAAAGAAACTAGATATCTGCGATCCCAAAGCAATCGCCAAGAGTATGCCTCCCTGGCTGGAGGAGGATTACCCTTTGGTGATCGCCCGAGACTTACCCTTGGCCCGTGAGCCAATAATGGCCTTTTATTTTTGACCACCACATGACCTTGACCTTCAACATTTCAGGATACAGTGTAAATTAAGAAACTAACTTACTTGGTAGAGCACGCATACCTCCGCCATGCAATGCCTGATCCAGTAGAACATAATCGGGACCAATAATTTTTTGAAATATCATGTGATATATTGTTTTTCGCAACGACTCTCAGTAGTGAAGAATCACTTTAAAAATTCTAGTAGCCGGATCCAGAGCTTCACCAAAATCTAATCAATTCGTCCTTGTAAAACACTTAACCTGCCCACCAAATTTCATATAAATCGCTCTAAAACTTTTTGAGATATCCTGCACACAGAGACAGACAAACAGGGGTGAAAACATAACCTCCTTCCACCTTCCGTGGCAGAGGTAAAAATGTCCCCGGCTGTAATCTATCCCTAAAACTAACACCATGAAAATCGAAGAAAATTATTCAAGTTATGATCAAAAATGTGTTTTTTGTTAATTACGTCACAATCTGAAAAAGTAGGTCAACGGCACTTATCAAATATCAGGTGCACTATTATGATGCAAGAACATCTTAGAAGGCCAAACAGTCTGATTTCGCAACAAAAGAAAAACGCGTTATTTTTCAGACCACAATTTGACCTTGACCTTTAAACCAGAGGAGTATGATGTAAATCAAGTGTAAATGCATCTTGCTCTCAGCTATCTAGAAAGGATGATTTTGTTCTGATCAGACAAGCCTTAGTTGAGTTATAGTTAAAAATAAAATAAAAGTTAAAATGTCTGTAATTAGGTCATGACCTCAAAATAGGTCAAATTCAAAAAAACGTCAACCCTGCATACTTTTGGGAGGACACAAGGGGATAGAAGAGGCATGTGTGGATCCCACATTGGTGGAGAATGGATTTGGGGGACAGGAATCAATATTATACCGTATTTACAAATATAATAAATAAAGAGCCCCAAAGGCTACAAGGGTAACAATTTAGAACTCTCACCTGGACCAATTTGTGAGAGTCATCATGATGTAGAGGGAAGCAAGGAAATAAACAAAGTGGAAGAAAGAATAGCTGTACACGACAGAATCCCTTTCATTGTGGACGACCTTTTGTGATTGCCCATTCTCAGTCTCTTCATATCCTCCTGTGGGTAACCAAAGCAACCAGAAGTGTAACACAAGTTAAAAACAGCGGTTTCAAGCAAACCTTGGCCATTACAAATCTTTTCTTCACTAACCACATACGCATTGTACCTTCCTCAACTGAGACGCAGCAAAAGCAGCAGGATGCCTCCTGAAAAACAAGGTGCAATGAAAGACAAATAATATAATACAGTTCAAACTCCATGCACTAGAATCAAATACCAACCTGTCATTGACAAACAATGAAATATATATATATATATATATATATATATATATATATATATATATATATATATATATATATATATTCATATGAGAGTGATAAGTAAAAATTACATGAATGGAAAGGGGAAGAGAATAGGATCCATCCATCCACTGGGACCATACTCTGTGCAGAGCGTTGGTGCTGCCGAAGCAGTCTCCTTGGCTATTGGGTACAATCCTGGACGGGTCGCCACTCCGACACAGGATACCAGCATGCTGGCACTCATTTTGCCGACCTCGGAAGGATGACAGGCAGAGTCAACCCCACCTGGTATTAATTCAACAGCCGAGTGGGATTTGAACTCAGGATACTCGGATCCTAAGCCCACCACCCTAACCATTAAGCCAACACCAGGCATAGAATAGGATAAGAAGAATGTATTGGGGGGGGGGAGGGGGGATTGAATGGGCGAGTGACAATTCCACCACTTTTGCATAATACGTACACAGGCCTTTAAATGGGATACAATTTTAACTGCTATTTGCACAAGAATAACCAACATCAAGGAGAATGTTGCTTTTGGAATGATTACTTCTCAAATTTAGGATAAGAGGTTCTTAATGAACAAAATAAAATCAGTTAATCTGGGAGTAATTGTTGACAGCTCAAATGTCTCCCTCAGCTAAGATGTAAAATGAAATAAAAGGAGCATCAGAGCCCCCAAAGAACAGTCCAAACTTCATTCATTACCTCCAACGACCATCACTAGAACTCAATTAAGTGGAATTGAAGTTGAGGCAGTTGGAGAGGATGCATATATCCATAAAACCACAATCAAAACCTGCTTTCAAGGTGCCAATCTAATGGGCAGAAGCCTTTTAGTATTGTAGAAATTTGACTTGAACCTCACAACAGAATTTAAAAAGATCTGATCACAAATCAAGTAAGTCAGATTCCAAATCTGTTCTGCATTACTCACAGTAGGGCCAGAAGCCTCGCCTTCACCAATGCCCAGGGCTGCTGTGGAGGAGTTGGTAGTGGAGCGGGCACTAGCGAAAGCAAAGACCAGTGCAGGAATGGTCAGTTTGGGATCAAAGCATGGACACACAAAGCAGGAGGAAAACGAGGATAAGTCAGGAAGTTTGGAAGGCATTCTATGCAAGGATAGCAACAAGTTCAAAAGGTACCAATCTACAAGCTTAGAAAAACATAGCAAACAGAAAGGCCCATCTACAAATGATGAAAAGCCAAAAACAATGCAGTGCTTTAAAAATAATGTAAAATATTACACAAAATTTGCAGCCAAGTTCTTACAGGCAGGTGTTCTGTCAAATATCATGTCTGGCATGACTGCGAAGCTCTACAAATAAGGAATGCTAAGGGGACTTGAGGAAGATAAATGAGGCCGACTTTCCAGTTCTGACTTGGCAAACCAAAATTTCACCTGAGCAACAGGACTGTTTTTGGCCTATGGCATCCACCGTCAGGAATAGCCTCATGCTGTTCACTAACCAACTGTTACCAATTTAACTGTTCACTAATTTAACCAGTTCACAACACTGGTTAAATTGAACAGAATAAGGAAAATATGCTTTATGATAATAACCATGTCACACACACACAATCTGCAACAGCTGCCAACTGCCTTCACAAAATAGAGTCTTGCATGAACATCTTTCCATTTTTTGGACCCTGAGCCAAAGGGTGTTGTAAAGGGTGTGTGTATGTATATGTATATATATATATATGTATATATATGTATATATGTATATGTATATATATGTATATATGTATATATGTATATATGTATATATGTATATATGTATATATGTATATATATATATATATATATATATATATATATATATATATATATATATATATATATATATATATATATATATATATATATATATATATATATATATATATATATATATATATATATATATATATATATATATATATATATATATATATATATATATATATATATATATATATATATATATATATATATATATATATACATATATATATACATATATATATATATATATATATATATATATAGCATAAATCTCAGCTTAAGGTCGTGTGACATGGTGCAGAATGCAAACTCAGGTATTATGATGGGAGATGCAGGTAGGAAATCATGTGGGATGGAGATATTCCCACAATAGTATGCACACACATTTGCTTACTTGAAATTCGTATTTGTAAACTTTAAGCACCCAGCATGGTCCAAAGACTTGAGCAAGATAAGAGGCTTCATTGCTTCAGCAGATAGAAGAGACAAGGAGACAAAGACACAGGGACAGACGAGGTTACAGGAAGTGGAAAGGTTAAAATGAAAAAGAACAATGAGGATATAGTTTGTGATTTTGTCAAAACAAACATTATAAACAAAAAACAACAACCACAAAACAAATGAAATTGGCACTCGGAAGAGTGCATACCTCTGCCAGGCTCAACAGTTTATGTTTTGTATCCCACTAATAGGCCGGATCTGCATCCGATCCTGAACCAAAATCTCATTGGCTTGTTGTCACCTACCCAACTCATACACCAAGTTTTGTCAAAATCCGTCCACAACTTTTTGAGATATTGTGCTCTATCATTTTTGGCCCGATCTCTCAATGGTGAAGAACCACTTAAAAATTCTCGTATCCAGATCCAGATCCGGATCTTCACCAAAATCTAATCAGTTCATCCTTATCAAACACCCAACATGTCCACCAAGTTTCATCCGAATCTGATCATAACTTTTGAGATATCCTGCTCACAGACAAACAGGGCATCGCTGGTGTGGTTCAATTCACATCGCTGTTCAGCAGAATTTTCTGCACCTTGCGACTGAGTGGTCACCTGTCAAGGTGTTCTTCTTCACCATGGAAAGGTTTATGACAGATCATGAGAACCCAGACCCTCTATCAAGAGATTATACTCAACCATACCACCAACCCCATCGACTGTTTCCTAAACTGCATCAGGTCTCAAAAACTTTCAATGTTGAGAAAATTTCTTGCAAAGGAATTACAATATTCCAAGGTCATCAGAAAATAAACAATGACACATTAAACAAGGAGGGCAGGAAAAAATAATTGTAACAGAAATAAAATGACTTTTAAAACCTTGTATATCCTGCATCACTCTCCCTCTTCTATAAAAAGGCGCCATGGTGCCATCTCCTTTTATAAAAGGCACCATGCCTGCATGCGTCCGTCCATCCATCCATACTCATTCCAACCATTGGTTGTACAGTTCTCTCGACCCCACCCACAATTTCAATATTACGGCAGTCTTTTTGGTGCTTACCGCGATGTGAAGTCAAAGATATCTTCAAAGTTGTTCAATTCACAATCCCCATGCCCTCCCTACAACTTTCCCCTTCAGTGTAAACCAAACAAAGCGACAGTTAAAAGGATTTTGAGCCAAGAGGCGTTATGGCCTCGTGAATGTTCGGTCTCAGCGATCAAGGTAGCAGTCTTTCTTAAAAAAAGCCCAAATAACTATGTGGCATTCTCTCAAGCAGCAATTTTACTGTGGACGTTACACAGGTCCTTGCTATTATTTCCGACTATTTTCTCATAAAATTATGAGTTGGAATGTCGACCATGACGGGTTTCTGTGAAATTGTTGATAGCATGATTGGGGAGCGGAAAGCGTTAAATATTCCACTGTTTCGATGAGGAAATGTCCATTTGCTTTCATGAGCAGGAGGATGTTGAGAGGGGGGGAGGGGTAAATTTACCCACAGGAAGAATGGGATTGCCCACAGGTGTGTGTGTGTGTGTGTGTGTGTGTGTGTGTGTGTGTGTGTGTGTGTGTGTGTGTGTGTGTGTGTGTGTGTGTGTGTGTGTGTGTGTGTGTTGTGTGTCGCTGTAAAGGGGGGAGGAGGGGGAGAGGGTGAGCATGCAATCGCACTACAGGTAATTTGCAAGTGTTCTCCAGATGGGAAAAAAGATCATTTTAAAGGTCTCTGTATTCAGCCAAAGCTACTGAATTTGTAAAAAAAACAACTATGGGATCCAAACAAAGAAGCCACAAACAACTGCAATACAGGGGTATTTAGAAATCAGATTAAACTCACCATAAATTGAAGCTAAAGAAGGGGGGATTGGCTAAACTATTATGGGGGGATGAAGTATGAACAACAACGGCACTCAGTAGAGCACATACTATACCAGGCTGAACAGTTGACGTTTTGTATCCCACCAATTGGCCAGATCTGGATCTGAACTTGAACCAAAATCTAATCGAGTTGTTCTTGTCACCGACCTAACTCATCCACCAAGTTTTGTCACACTCTGTCCACAGCCTCTTGAAATGTCATGCTATACTGTATATTGTTTTGGTCCCATCTCTCAAAAGTGAAGAATCACTTAGAAAAAAAACAAAAAAATTCTGATATCCGGATCCGGATCTTCACCTAAATCAAATCTATTTGTCCTCGTCACGCACCCAACCTTTCCCCCAAATCCATCTATAACTTTTTGAGATATCCTACTCACAGAAAGACAGACGGATGTGAAAACATAACCTCCATCCACCTTCGGTGGCAGAGGTAAAAAAAAGTTTAAAAAGACGACCACAACTTGGTAACCAGCTAACAATTTGAAAAGAAGCCACAAAACTGGCAACGAAAAAAAAAGTTTTTTAAAAGTTACTTGCAAATTAAATATTTTGTGAACAATATGTGTTTATTGAAATGGCAAAAAAGCACATATTAGATTTTTATTTTATTTTAACCGTCAATTCAAAGTACTAGTCATGAGTCTCATTGCAACCAGAGTTGGTGTCAGCCACCCAATGCTCGCCTGTTTATACATTTATCGTTTTTAAAAGACGTCTAATAATATTATTTATAAAGCATTGCAGTGAAGTCTGATCCAAATAATTTTAAAGCAATATATGTATTTGTATATTGTAATCAGTAAAAAAATAGTGTGGTAGATAAAAACATTAGAAAGGAAAAAAAAAACTTTAACGTTGAGGTGCTACGAAAAAGTTAAGTTCAAAACAGGTCAAAAATTTAAAACATTTGAAATTATTTTTTAATTTCAACTTCACTACATCAATAGTATACCCCAAAGAAACCTCCATGCCAAATATCAGCATCCTAGTACACATATTATATGAATGGCAAGCTTCTAAAAAAATTGCACCAAAAACCTTAACATTTTCATGCTCACGCTGACGCTCACGCTGGGGGTATCGCTATAGCTCTCTGTTCTTCGAACAGGCGAGCTAAAAATCACAATCCTTGACCAATAAAACAACAAACATTGCTGTTTGGAGAATACTTCCAGAGGTAGGGTTCACATTTCTCAAAGTTCACCGTCCCTCATTTACAAAAGGCATGTCACAACATTACTCAAATACATGTACAGTGCTGTCAAAGAGTATTCACACCGCTCGACTTTGTCGCATTTTGTTGTGTTACAGCCTGAATATAAAACGGATTAAATATAAATTTTTGTCACCAATCTACACAACATGCAATGCATAATGATAATGTGAAAACATGTTTTTCGAAATTTTTACAAACTAAATAAAAATTAAATGCAAAAAATGTCTTGTGTCAATAAGTATTCAACCCCGAGTCAAGACTTTGTAGAAGCGCCTTTGGCATCGATTACAGCTTTGAGTCTTCTTGGGTACGTCTGTATCAGCTTTGCACATCTGGATTTGAGGATTTTTCTCCCATTCTTCCTTGCAGATTCACTCAAGCTCTGCCAAGTTAGATGGGGAGCGTCGATGAACAACAATCTTCAAGTCTTTCCACAGATTATTTATGGGATTCAAGTCTGGCCTTTGGCTGGGCCACTCAAGGACTTCCAAGTTATTGTTCTCAAACCACACCATTGTTGCTTTGGTTGTATGCTTTAGGGTCATTGTCCTGTTGGAACATAAATATTCACTGCAGTCTGAGGTCTTTTGCACTCTGAAGCAGGTTCTCCTCAATAATTTCCCTGTATTTGGCTCCATTCATTGTTCCCTCTATCCTTACAAATCTCCCAGTCCCTGCCACTGAAAAGCATCCCCATAGCATGATGCTGCCACCACCTAGCATCACAGAAGGGATGGTGTTAAATGGGTGATGAGCTGTACTCAGTTTCCACCACAAGTAACGCATTCAGGCCAAACAGTTCATTTTTCATCTCAGTCCACAGAATATTTTGCCTCGTGCTCTCAATCTTTCACATGCCTTTTTGCTAACTCCAAGCATGCTGTCATGTGCCTTTCTCTCAGTAGTGGCATCCGTCTGGCCACTCTCCCATAAAGCCTAGACCTGTGAAGTGCTGCAGAGACCGTTATCCTTCTGGCAGGTTCTCCCATCTCGGCCAAGGAACTCTGTAGTTCTGTTAGAGTGGTCATTGGGTTTTTGGTCACCTCCCTGACCAAGGTCCTTCTTTCCCAGGTTAGTTGGATGGCCAGCTCTAGGAAGAGTCTGGGTAGTTCCACATTCTTTCCATTTCCTAATGATGGAGCTCACCATGCTCTTGGGAACTTTCAACAATCTAGAAATTGTTTTGTACCCTTCCCCAGATCCATGCCTCCTCACAATTACATCTCAGAGTTCTACGGACAGTTCCTTCGACTTCATGGTAGAGTTTCTGCTATGACATGCACCGTCAACTGTGGGACCTAATTTAGAAAGGTGTGTTTATTTATAAATCATGTCTAATCAATTGAATTGGCCACAGGTTGACTCCAATCAAGTTGTGGAGACATCTCAATACAAGGATGATCAAAGGAAATTGAATGCACCTAAGCTCAATTTGGAGTGTCATAGCAAACGGGTTGAATACTGATTGACTCAACATATTTCAGCTTTTAATTCTAAATAAATTTGAAAAAAAAAACGTCTGAAAACACGTTTTCACTTTTTATTTATTTATTTATTATTATTTAGTCCATATTAAATTCAGGCTACAACACAACAAAATGTGACAAAAGTCAAGGGGTGTGAAGACTTTCTGAAGGCGTTGCCTATTCACCAACATGTTCACACAAGTTCTTGTAAAATAGAGTGGAAGAAAAACAAGCTGCTTGCAGTTGCAGCATCATGTAATAATAATAATAACCTCCTTGCATTGGGCAAACAAACTTGGTCCAGTGAAGACCAAAAGATGGTGAAGACAATGGCACACGTATTTTCACTCAAATGCTCCATGTGCGTTTGCACTCGCACACTCGGTTACGTACCAGGCAAAGAGAACGCAGCCATACATAATGAGGCTACCCACAACCGCCGTGGTGGTGTCAACCACATACTGGCTCTCTCCTGCATAGGGAATGCAGATGGTCACATTGTTGTGTCCTCGCAGGACTGCAGGGAAAAGAAAGAATTCCTGAAGGCAAACGGCTAACTGCTGACCATTCCTCAACAACAATAAACAAGCAGTTCAAGTAAACACAAATCTTACATGAAAGAAATATAAAATGAAATAAAAATCACTTTCAAATACAAACAATTGAAATACTCGCTTGCACAATTATACTGTTGCGGCAGTTCTGTCGGCCAAACAGCCAAGACACCCCAGGCCATATCAACAACTCGTTTGCTCCCATACCAAGCCAAAAATGTGCCCTTCGCGCCAAAATTTGCGCCTCCTCGGCATTGCAAGGCCAAATTCCCCCATTTCTACAACAATATACTTCATTCTTCAATGCACACATGACCTTGTTCCCAGATTTTCAAAATAACTTAATTATTAGACCAGCTAAAGTTTGTGTCTACTTCACACGAAGCAACACGACGACGAGTAACACACCGAGGTCTTTACTGGTCCAAGGTCCCCGATACGCAACCATTGGGTTATCTTTACCAGACATTTATTACCATACAAATTGCATTTTTTACACAAAGTAATACAATCTTGCTTCATCACGTAGAACTGCAGATCTCACACACTGCAAGTTACACCCGCTAATTTAGTAGCTATATTAAATACAAACAGATAAGCTTTCACCAAGAATCAGAATAATTGCACTAGGATATCTGTGGGGGGGAGGGGGGTGGCAAGATCTGTCCCATGTTTTTACCCAGCTCAATGGGGTGGTCAGATAGCCTAAAAGGTGTGCGCACTCACCTCCGATCTGTCTAGCCTGGGTTTGAATCTTGGCGCAGCTAGAAATGTCATCCTGGTATTTCGCAGTCCCTCGGATGAACGTTAAACTGGGCGTCTCGTCTGCCAGCATTAGTTGGTGGACGCTAAAGATCCCACGGGATCCTTCATGAAGAGTGGGAAAGTTATCGCCGGCACAATGAACAAATGCAATTGTGTGAAGCCACGGGCTGTGTGGTGTTCATGACGAGGGTTGTTCTGCACTGCACATCATGCTCAGACTTTTCACTGTGGATGCATCATATTGCCACCCTCACCCACATTGGAGGCAGAGAGATGTGTCTGAAACACCATTACATGCACAAAAATAGGAAATCTGGAACTGCCCTCCAAATACAACTCATAAATTCCCCTGTTCGCCTTCCGTCTCATCAAAGTTAATTTCCACCAAACTTTGTAACATTGCTCCCCTCGCATTTCCCTGCGGTGAAAGCAATAGTGTATGTGGATGGTCCTTTGTTTTTCGATTTAAATCCTGCCTCTCTGATGGATAGACCTTAAATAATATCAAACATGGTTATAGGCCGTTGTCACAATAACTGTGAATGAAAAGCTGAACAATCTTCAAAAAAGATTTTTCCTTCATAGCTTTTCGAACCTAAATGCTTAAAATTTATCATCCTTTAACCAGAGAGATACTGTAGGTGTTTATTATAGTGTATTACAAAGGGTGATGAGCTAATAATATAGGAGAGGTCTATTACTGTATCACATCCTTTCAACAGGCTGACAGGATGGCTTAAACGTACAGGTACACAAACTCACCTTAAAGCTGTCCAGCCTGGGTCCGAATCCCAGCCCAGCTATAAACTGTCATCCTGGCGTTTCACAGGCAGGGTGATTCATCGATGCGTGTGTCGTCCCTCAGGTCAGGTCAGGAATGGGAGCATGCACCAGAACAGCGTGTCGCTGCGTCCACTTTCTGCAGGTACTCCAGGGGCCTCCGTCTGGCCATCCCCCAGACAGATGCCTGGCCCATCCCCATCTCCTTGAGATGCCGATCAACCTGCTGCAACCACGAGGCACGTGTTCGGCCCACTGGCCTCCTCCACTCACAAGACTCCCTCGCTGAGAAAATCTGGTGAGTAGGATCAGCGTCAGGAAAACGAGTCATATGTCCATACAGCTGCAGCTGATGCTCATGGACCATGCAGGTTACAAATCTCATTTGAGTCTCTCTCAGCAACCGCTCGTTGGACACAAAGTCCGACCAGAGATAGCCAAGGATTCTCCGAAGAGACCTGGAACCAAAGGAATTAAGTCTCCATCTCAGATCCCTGGTCACAGTCCAAGTCTCACATCCATAGAGCAAGACTGGAAGCACCAAGGACCTGAAGACTCAGACTTTCGTCCTCCCGCACACGTACCAGCAGTGCCACACCCGAGGATCCAGCAAATCCATGACTCCCCAGGCCCGACCCAGCAGAGACATGAATATCACTGCCAAGGAAAATGAATCTCTCCACGACCTCAACATCCTCACCACAAAGAGCCACAGAAAGGGCAGCAGCATCCAAGATGTCATTGAAAACCTGGATCTTAGTTTTGACCCAGGAAACCCGTAATCCCAGCGGCTCCAACTCCTCATTCAGCACCTTGAGGGCCCCCAAAAGGATATTTAGAGTCTCTGCAAAGATGACTGCATAATCTGCGAAATCAATGTCAGAGATCTTGACATTCCCAAACAATGCACCACAGCTTGATCTCTCCGACATCCTCCCTAGAATCCAGTCCATACAAGTACTGAAAAGTGTGGGGGCCAGTACACACTCCTGACTAACTCCAGTAACAACTGGAAATAAGTCAGAGATGGTACCACCACATTTCACAGCACTCTCAGTACCAGAGTGGAGTTCAGACATCAGATCGATCAGTTTTGGTGGCACCCTACGAAGACCAAGAATCCTCCAGGGGCATCTTGATTCAATGAATCAAATGCTTTACAGAGATCAACATAAGCTGCAAGCAGCCCCTGCCGAAACACTCATCTGCGTTCGGTGAGTACCCGATGAGTAATGATACGGTCAATCGTTGACCTCTTTGGTGTAGAGCCTGACTGCTCTGGACGCTGGTGCTCAAGCAGATGGTGGTGAACCCTATCAAGAATTATTATCCAAGCAAAGACCTAGCCCGGCACTGAGAGCAGCGTCACCCCTCGGAAGTTGTTGCAGTCTTGGCAATCACCCTTCCCTTTCCAGAGAGGGACAACAAGGCCCCTCTTCTAGTCAGTTGGGATGATGCCAGGCAGAGCAGATGATGCCTGTGATGATGCCAGGCAGAGCACAGAACTACATGCAATGACATGAGTGCAGCATTTCCACCACCCTTGAGAAGTTCGGCATGGATGCCACAGATCCCAGGAGCTTTACCCCATTTCAACCGGTTCACCGCAGCCTGTGTTTTCACAAACGAAGGTGGACCACAGTTGATTGGAAGGTCAGCAACAGTGATTGTAACACCCCTGACACCCAACTCGACAGCTGGGGGATCAGCCTGGTACAACTGCTCAAAGTAACCGGCCCAGCGGGCCTTCACTTCCGACTCCTCTGTCAAGAGCCCCCACCCTCTGCTCTAACTGCAGTAGGCCTACACCGAGGGATGGGCTTGGATGAACGCAATGCACGAATTCCCCTGTAAGCGGGACGAGAATCACTTGACCACATGTGATGCTCCACCCCCTCACAGATTCCTCGCACATAGGCCTCCTTGTCCACCCTCAGTGCACGTACCGTTTTATGCCTCAGCTCCCTGAACAGCTCAGCTCTGCCATTCAGCCAGGCCCTGCGACTCTGGTCAATGGTATCCAGTATCCCTCGAGACAAAATTCTTCCTCACCCGACGGTGAGTTCCAAGACATCGACCGGCAACATCAAGGACGGTGGTCTTGAAGGCACTCCACAACTCTTCAGGATCTCCCAAAGCACACAGACCCCCGCCCCCCAAATCTCAACTCAGCTTGTTCACAAAATCCTCAGCTACCCTTATCCTTGAGCTTGCCAACATCCAGCCTAAGCTGGGATGGTACCATTCTCCTGGATTTAAGGTGCAACTTAAGAGTTGCTACAATAAGCCGGTAGTCAGTATTGAGGAACTGAGCACTCCGGTAGACCCTGTTCTGGATCATCCTCCAGCGACCGTCAATGAGCACATGGTCAATCTCCTTTGCCACACCGCCAGCGTTGGAATAGCAAGTCCAGCGATGAGCTTGTGGGCGCTGAAACCATGAACCGGCCACCCTAAGGCCATGACTTCTTGCAAAGTCAAGGAACTTAGTGCTATTCAGGTTCACAGTTCCAGATCCATGGGGACAAACAGACATCTCATAACCATCCCTATCAGTTCTAGTTGATGCATTGAAATCCCCCACGACGAGAAGAGTATCTCACCTGGGGCACTGATCAACCAGACTCGAGCGTGGCGTAGAATGCATCCTTCACGGTGAAATCACTCGCCACAGTTGGAGCATAAACAGAGACCAGGGAAATGACACCTAAGGAGTGACGAATCCTTTGTCTCATAATACGCTTGTTGACTGATGTTACCTCAATTATCATTGGAGTCAGCTTATTGGACACAGCTACAGCAACTCCTTGGGCATGGTAACCATCAGAGCAACCAGACCAATAGTAGGTGGAACCACCTGCCATGATCTCACCGCAATCCGGTCTCCGAACCTCAGAGTGCTGCAATACCGATGTCCAAACGCTTGAACTCAGATGATAACAGAGACAAGTGAACATACTCTCTGAGGGATAGGACATTCCAGGCACCCACCCGAAGGGACCGCCTCAGGTTAACCCAAGGAGACCGCCGTCTGGTGGACGACACCTCAGCACCACTCCGACACACTCTCCTGCAACCTGACCCGGGATTGTTACCCTGTGGTTTCCCTATCAAAGATTGGGGTTCCCGAAGGCTTTGCCCCAATCCCGTCATCCGGTGAGCGGCCCTGCGAAGGGAAGCTGCACAGGATGTACTCCCACGGAGTGGGTTTTCAGTTTTTTTATGCTTTGAGAATGTTTTGCGGAATGAAGGGTTTTACGGTGGCCGGAGTGCAAATCCTGCCACCAACCTCCTAATAAGAAGTAACCCAACTGCAGGAGGATGTCCACAGGCACAGTTGGGCACTAGATATGGATGGCTGTTGGCTCACAAGGTGCTCCTCTGCCCTTTGACACATTTTGTTTTTAATCCTGCTAGGTGTCCATATCCAAACACCCTCCTCACCAGGAAACCTGGTGGGGGAGACCGTTTAGTCGCTGACAACCCGACCATGGAACAGGTTAGTACAGATGTACATGATTAGCAAGTCACAGATCTGATCTGGCCTGACCTGACAATGACCAATGTCATCCCTCGGATGGATGTGAAACTTGACGTCATGTGTGCCGGCACTAGTTGCTGGATGGTACTTTTCACGAAGCGTAAGCGAGCTATTCGCCGGCACCATGGCCAAATTCCAAATTCCTGCCATGACCAACAGAGCACAGCCATGCCCTCGTCCAATGAAGCTCCCCCACAGCCTTGTGCTGCATATCAAAGAAGGGCATCTTTCAAGGGTACTTCTTCAATTTCTTTGCTTTTCAACCTTTTTATTCTGCAGTAAGGAAACGAAAAACTCAAAGAAATGGAAATGTTGATGGGAAAAGCAGGGTCCTCTTAGTGGTCTATACCATTTCAATTACTGTCTGTCAAAGGTCGGTATATTCAAACTGCCTGTAAAATTGCAAAAGAGGTTAAACACAGGGAAACCACAATGGAAATTAGGGTCATGGAAACAGAATGTCCTGATGGTGAAAGCAAAACCTTCTTTTCAAAAGGAAATTACACATGCACAATTTTGTGGCTGCTCATGAAAGCCTCTTCCCAAAGAGAGCATCAAAGTCTTCTGCAGACCACCAGAGCTTGCGTTTCTTATTAAGTGTGTTGCACAGCAATGTAATTTATATGGAATTGAATAAAAAATAAAACCTTGACAAGATGTTAAAGGTCCCATAAAACTAAGTGCGAGTGTGGAAAAAAAAAGAGCAAACATTATTTTACAAGTGGAATAGATAATTCAGTTGTACATTCAGAAATATGAGGCATGCCTACCTGCCGCTTCACTGACTGGTTTAATCAAGAGACAGCATGTTGTATTTCACAAATAGTAGACCAGCCAAAAATCGAAAAGTCCCCTAGAATTTTTTTTGGGGGGGGCATCGCTTGTTAATAGCAGGCATCCATAATGGTTCATTCCACTGTGGCAAGGTAAAAAGAATGTGGGTGGATGCCATCGCCAAATTTCAATTTCAAGGTCATCTTGAAGGTCACCAAGGTCATTGCCGGTAGATTTTGGGGTTTTGCCTATTTTGATGAAACCGGTGCCTATTTTATTGAACATATCAATAAAACCAAAGCCAGTATATTGGAGAAAGTGTATTTTTGCATTGTGAATGGTTAAACTGAAAATATACCTTAATTTATAGAGTGTCAAGAGAATGAAAGGCAAACATTGCCATTTTTCTGTTTATACTTTTAATGGGTATTTTACCATGTTCAATGTCGCTTTGTTCTCGGTGCTACCAGAACATGCACACCATTAACATGTTGTTATTTTCTTTCCAGTTGGAGATAGGCAGGCTTCCTGCCAAATATGTACCAGATGTAGTGTATCTAGCAGTGTGCTAGGTGTTCTTGTTGATTGTTGTTACATGGTTATAACCACTGTATTTTCAGATCGCTGGAAACTTCCACAGTTTGAAAGCAGTAGTATAGTCGCCAACCATGGACCCTGTATCAATTATCAAGCGTAAAAGAGAGAGCAAAGACACAGACCAGCTCTCGTATTTTTTGTCAGAGCAGTTCAGGTGACCTCCGCATAGCATCCACAGAAGGAAAAAACAGAACAAGGACAGTCGCTGATCAGAGGCGAAAACTGGGTGACACCACCAATGTAGACATCCTTGAGAGACTTGAGGTGCTTTCAGAGGAAGAATTCCATGCAATGGAACACAGGTGGCACAAAACCTGCTACTCCACATTCACCTCTGAAAGCAAGCTAAGCAGATTAAAGAAACAGCACCAGTCATCAGCACAGCGAGCATCCCATCATGGTCTTGATCAATGCTCCCAGCACTACTTCAGTACCCACCCGACGAAGCACCCAACGAGCAATGAATTGGTCCCTATGCATGTTTTGCCAAGAAGAGGGCAAAAGAAAAGTTTACAGGGTGGAAACTCTGGAGAAGTCTGCAGAATTGATTGAGCGTTCCAAACTTCACCCGTGATGAGTTCAAGATTGTCAGGAGTCAGCGACCTGATAGCAGCTGAAGGTTGCTATCATTTTGCTTGTTTGGTATCCTTTGAAAGACACTCTGCAAGACCAGGATCAGCCAGGGACTACTTACAGCCAGGGATCAGCCAGGGACTACTCCTGACTACTTACAAAGCTTTTGTCCGTAGCCTGATGGAGTACTGCTCTCCCCTCTGGGCTGGTGCTCCTGCCTCCCACCTTTCTCGGCTTCACGCTGTCGAAACCAGGGCTTTTAAGATCATTGGCATCTCCCGCAATGAAGCTGAGTCTTTGGGCCTCTCACTCAATCACCGCAGGTTGGTCGGTGGTCTTTCTGTCTTCTACCGACTCCTCTCCAGCCTTGCCCCCCCTGCTCTCTCTGCGATTTGTCCCAACCACATTTCCACAGGGCGCTCAAGGTCCGCCAACAACCCCCTTCTGGTAAAACTACCAAAATCACGAATCACTGCTCATCTTCACTCTTTCATTCCTCTTTTTTCCCGCCTTTGGAATAAACTTCCTCACTCTATTCTTTCCCATTCTTCCCTCCAGGCTTTCAAAACAGCTGTTCACCACCACCTCTTATCTTCCCCCATCCAAATCCTCGATCTTTTCTACCCCCGATAATCCACCCAAGCCCACTTCCTTCAATTCTCCTGCTTTCCTTCCTGAAAGTCCCTGTAATGTCCATCTTCTCTTCGCCATGTTCCCCGTCCCATCCCCATCCCTCTCCCTTCCACAGTTCACCTAATGTGTCTGTTCCCCACTGTTTTGTCCCTTCCACTCCCGCCCCTCTTGTCTCATGCCTCCTTGCTGTGAGTTGTGTGTTAGCTCTCATACGAGCCTCGACCAAGGTATACAAAAAAAAAAAAAAAAAAAAAAAAAAAAAAAAAAAGGGAATCACAACAGCCAGTGGAGGATGAGTGCATGATGATGATATGCAGAGACTTGTGCGTAGGTTTGTCTCGTGGTCACGTGTATGACATATACGAGAGGATGGGCAGTGAAATGGGCAAATGTGTACCACCAAAATACCAGTCCAGGAGAACAACTTTCTATGAAGTGGTTCAAGAGCTCGTTGGACCAAAGGCAAGTTATGTGAAACCTCTATCCAGGGGATCACTCCTGATGTACCCTGGTGACAAGTCAGATTTCTTGATCTCCAGAACACTGACCAAATCCATAGAGCATGGAATGTTCTCATCGGAATCATAATCAACTGAAGATGAAGACGGTGGAACACTCACGTTTGCACAAGACAACATCTTTCAAGAGACGGTGCACGTTGCCCTCAGAGTCAGGCAGGATCTGCTCGACACACCATGACACTCGAGCACATGGCATGGACTTGATCAAGAGCATGTTGATCAAGTGATCCCAGAGAGCATGTATATGTTCCTTCGCTTGCTCTTTGGGGGCATAAATAACCTTTATGAGGAGACAGATGAAGACAATACCATCAAACAGACTGTGTGCAGTATTGCCCAAGACATTGTTTATGGGGTGTCCCATAAACGGAAGTTGACACCAAAGCGCATTGGTCTTGGGCTCGCTCTCCACCAGGCTACTCGCTCTGAGGCTCTTGTTGACCTGTTCCATGCAGCCAACCACACCATAGGCATTGACACTGTTCGAAGGTTTGACACGAGCATAGCTAATGAAATACTGGACAGGTTTGCCAAGAACGGTTATGTCTATGTCCCAGACAACATTGTCAAGAAGCGGATGATCCACTGTTCCTGTGACAACATAGATGTGCTTGAAGCAACTGTTGATGGAAGCAATACATTCCACTGCACACAGATGATGGTCTGGCAGAGAGGTCCACCTCCAGAACAAAGAGAAGATACTGCAAGTGGAAAGGGCCCAGGTGGAAAGAGCCTCTTAAGATCAAGAGCTATAAGGCCTGGTGCTCTGCATGAGTTTCAAAGGCTTGACCAGGCTACCTTGGCATCAGGGCAGAAACCCTCACCATCTTTCAGTGGACAGAAGAAGATTGAGATGGAATGGTTCAGCAATGCTCAAGATGATGAAAGAGAGAAGGCCCATGCCAAAGATTTGGCCTGGGTTGTGTCACAGATGCATGATTGTGAAGATGATCAGTCCGTTCCTGCCTGGGGAGCACTGAATGAAGCCATCAGTGTCTCTGACCCTCCTGTAACAACAGCAGGGATGCTTCCCATACTTCAAGCACCAGCAGATGACAATGATACTGTACACTCACCACTCAATGATACACGAGTACATTTTAGCCACATTTAAATTGTTGTTGAACTAATCTACAGTAACCTAAGACATAACATTTAAATTTCCCAGCTTGGTTCACTGCCAATGAGAAACTTGATTAACATAATAGGTACTCAGACTACTGCATTTCGAAATTGCAGTTTTACGTTACATTGTTTTGTGCATTTATGTAAATTCAAAAGTTTACATGATGTTTTCGTTGTCTGTGTATGAAAACATGAAACAGAAGAATACATAAAGATATTGGCACCAAAAATGTTTTAATTCTGCCAAAATAAAGGAAAATGATCATTTTGTCATTTTTACCTTTATGACCTTGAAAATGACCTAAAAATTGAGAATCCAGGGTGGCATCCACCCACACTTTTTCTTTATCCTACGACTCATTGATCTGGCATGGATGCCTGCTATTAACACGCGATGCCCCAAAAAGTGTAATATTCCATGTTGGCTGGCCTACTAAAACATATTGCATGTCTATCTGTGAATGTCACCGAGGATGTAAATGAAGTGATACACGTGAAAAAGGGATCTTTTATAACACGTCATCGTTGTCACTGCTGCCGTCGTTGTTTGTGCTTCTTCCAGATACTGTTTTATACTTTCTCACGCTTCGAGATGTATTACATATCATGTATATGCTCCTTCCGTGTCTTCAAAAGGATTCCTCCTGCCACAGGATAATAAATGTTACCGTTGGAAGTGCTGCATTAAGCTCCCATTACCACTTCTTCCTCTTTAATCCTGGAAAAACAGGCTTTTGAAATGGAAATATATGATTAAATAGATAATTTTTTGTTCCAAGTAAATCGATTATGAACTTTCCAACAGTATCATTTTTATTACAACAGCAGGAACCCTTGGGACCCCTGGGTAAACATATATCATCTGGCGCGCACACACACACACACACACACACACACACACACACACACACACACACACACACACACACACACACACACACACACACACACACACACAGACCTCCTTTTCATAATTTTATGTGTAATACTTAAGTGTCTCCAGTTTATTTTTATACGTAATCAAGGGCGTAGCCAGAGGTCCAAAAGCGATGAGGTGAAAAGAGGGGAACTTGGTTGATGTGACGGTGCGCGTAGCGCAATAAGAAAGTAAACATAGGGATAATTTTATTTTCCTGTGTAATATTAGGGGGGTATTGACCTATTGAGGTATTGATAGGCGTGGAGATAAGAGTATTCAGAGCACTGCCGGGTAGCTTTGATAGTTTACTCCCCAGGAAGCTCAGATAGCCAGAGGGCTCACGCCAGATCATATTTCAGGAAATGAGCGAAGAGGCAACTGCCTCGTCTGCCTCAGCCTGGCTACGCCCGAGGTAATATGAGAACACTCAGGCTGAAAAAAAAAACCCCACACAATGCTGTGAAAAACCTTTAGAAGATTTTAAAGGCTTCACCATACCAACCATGAGTGTGAAAATTTTTTTGGGGGGAATGTATACAGTGTATACAGGGATGTAAAGGATAAAATTAAAAATAGAATTATCAGATCAAACAAATATTAGTACAGTCTTGGAAATTATACACATTTCCCTTGAAAGCAAAAAAACTCCCATTATGCATCTTATCACATACTCCTGCGAAAAAAAAAGTGACAAACTGGAGAAAGATTGAGGCTGAGACACAAAGAGAGAAGAACAAAACAGACAAAGTAGAGCACAAGACAAGTCAAGAAGAGGTGGGAAGTGAGGATCATACAAAATCAAGTGCAAGGCCTTGATTCAAGCAAACTTACTGGTTTCTGGAGGGCGGCTGCTGAGTGCAGAGAATGTAAGGTACATTACATAGCAAGAGATGATGGAGGCTTGCAGCATGCCAGAACGTGGTTGTCCTGGGAGTAGACCAAAGTGAAATGTTGATAATAAAAAAATACAAAGGAATACAAAGAAAAAAATTACATAGAAATGGGAAGTAGGTAAGGTATTTATTTATTTTTTCACAAGTAAATTGTGAAATGAAATGTCAAGGTAAAACATTTAAAGCATAAATGTTCATGATGATTGCAGAAAAAAAAGACAACAATAATAAAACAAGCCGGTAGGTGGACATGGGTAGTCGACTACCCAATATAACCTGATGCGATGGGCCCGTTCGATGGGGAATGACTTGAGGATTAAGCACAAGAAAATTTATGATTCTAGCTTCAAGTGTTAATGCTGCAGATTGTTTTTTCGTTAAAATACCCCCACATTTAGAGGTTTTTCGGCCGTTGCTAGGCAACGGAGGGGTCCATAGCAACGGTTCTGTCTCACACATAACTAGGACATACCATGAACCTACCATACCAGTTTCATGTATATCTGACTCGTAATATGAGATATAACGAACTTTGTTTTTTTATTGTTTTCGACCAGGGTTCAAAGTCTATCTTCTCCGACAGTTTTCATAGGATCTGGCTGGAAATTTTTGACAATATGGTTAAATGTACTGCCCACAGTCGCTTGTGGCCCGATTTTTGAAAAAATTATTTTTTTTATCATTTTTGAAAAAATTCCAAAGTCCCGTTGCTAGGCAACGGTGGTGTCCATAGCAACGGTTCTCATTTGCACACAACTTGGTCATGGTATGAACCTGCCAACCAAGTTTCATCGAAATCGCCATTGTATTAACGGAGCACTGGATCGAACAGAGACAGACAAACATATCGACGGAAAAAGTGATAATAAGGGTACAACAAATTTCAAAATTAAAAAAAATATATATATATATATATATTTTTTTCGACTGGATCGACGACCCAATATATGTGAGTAACAAGTTCCCTTACAAGGAAATTTAATGCAGGAGAGGCCGTGAGGACATCTGGTGGTTTCCATGATCTATCCTCTTCAAATGCTGAGCATCAAAAACAAGGAAGGAAGCAGCACGTTTTTAAGTCTTTGGTATGACAAGACTAGCGTTCATCAAACCGGGAACCTCCCAGATTTAGAGCAGATGCTCTAACCAGTACACCACCGAGTCTGCAGTCTTGGGGAGTGAGATCACATTAGTTTTAATGTAAAAGCACCAGATTTGAAATACTTTACCCGAATATGATCTTTACAAGAAAAAAAAAATACAGAAAAGCCTGAACGTACAAAATTCTGGCCGACTGTTCAGGCCTGCTCTCATTTCATTTGTCAGCTACCGACTTGATTTACTTCTACCACAGGAGTTGAGCAACTTCAAGTACTTGTCTTGCCTTGGAAGGTTCTTCTGGGTCTTCCTGGCCTTTTCCTACCTTGTACCAGCCCATTTATTTCAGGTGTTGTAAAGTGTACCTCACACCATCGTCAGAGATCTTCAGCTTTTCTGCTTTTTTCTTCATAATGTGTCATTCATCTCACAGAGTTTGGATCTACACACACTGTTCTGTTGAATGTTGCTTTCTTGGTGCCATTCTGAACCCACTAATCGACTTTCAAGCAAGGGAACAAGTGGATTAAAACTAATTTTCACATATTCACCAATTTGAAACTTTTATTATGGTTTATTGTGCCATATTTCACATTAATGTAAATGGTGTTGATTACTTCAATCATTATTATTATTATTTACTGCACAAAAAAATCCACCAACTATTTCCTGCACATTTTATTTGTGGCTTGTGGCTAATACAAGCACATCTATTATATAATGCAAAGTGTGGTGTCTGTCCGTCTCCAGTTTCCAGTTTCCGGCGGCCGCTTCCGAAAACCTCCGCACGCAGGCAAGGCTCAATATTCGACCAGAAGAAATGCACGATACCAACCGAGATACATTGTAAACATACAAATACAACATGGAATTGCGGTTTGTTCGTTAATAGTACGTTAAGATACAAGCACGGCCGGCAGGATGGCCTCGAGGTAAGCACACTCTCCTTGAACTTGTCTAGCCTGGGTTTGAATGCTGGCCGAGGTACAAACTGTCATCCCGGTGTTTCACAGACTGGGTTATTCATCAATGTGTGTGCCATCCCACTGATGGACGTAAAACTGGGTCTCCAACCTACCAACATTCGTTGTTGGACATTAAAGATCCCCATGATGTCCTTACTAAAAAGTGTAGGTGAGCTATCACTGGCAACGTAGCCAAATTACAAAATCCTGCCCAAACTACTGCTGGGAAGGCAATGGCAAACAACCCAGTATAACCCTTGCTCAGAAAGCTGCTTCAACAGCAATGATGCCCTGTGGAAAGAGTACACTCAACATTAAAAAGGATAGAGCATGGACATATAGAGAGAGGAGGAGAGCGGGAGGGTGGAGAGAGAGGGGGTAGGGAAGAGGGGGAAGAAGATTCCTTCTGTATCCACGCTGTCCACCACATTCCTCCCCACAGCCATCGTTTGTCCAAGTCTCCTTCTATTTTGTTCTTCTACTCTGCTGTTAGTGAATATCTATCTCTATCTCTATCTCTATCTGCATCCTGATCCATTCAGTGTTGTAGCTCTTCCACAAGCCTTGACTCTGCACTGTATACAAAAGAAAACAGTCATAGGTTGGCAACCATTTGGCAGGCTTGATGGACCGAATGGTCTCTTTCTGTGTTGAAGTTCCTTGGAAGGGAAATCATCTTACATATTGCGAACCATGGTATCTGTCAGTGCTTTTGTCTCTCTCCCATTTATGCCTGCACTGCATTTGAAAAGCTCAACATTCACTTTTGAAATGACAGAAGAGGTGCCACATGCAAATATCCAAAAGCAATAAAAATATAAATGAAACACAAAGACGCACTCATCTCTCACCTGTTAATGGAGGGAATAACCAATTAACTCTCACCTAATCAATCAACCCAGGTGACTATGATTATATAGATAGACGCCTTCCAAGCTCTTCTAGCTGAAGCAGCATGCTTTGGAGCCTCGTTTGTATGCATTTCTGTCTGCGCTGTCACTGATGATTCGCCAAAAAGCAATGAAAAAGGTCTGGCAGGTGAGGGGGTGTGTAGCATTGGGATTCTCATCGATGTGGCATTTGTGAATGTCTTTACAGCTGTGGGGGAACTCTGGGAATGGTTTGAAACAGCAAAGGGCTTATGTTGGGTCACCTTTCATGGTTGCTTTATGCAGCTTATTCAGCTGGAAGATCATGGGATGAGTCCATTTGTTTATATAATCCCAGCCAGCTGGTTTAATTCATTAGGTGAGAGCTAATTGATTACTCTCTCCATTTTCAGGTGAGAGAGGTGTGTGGGTCTTTGTGGTTCATATATATATATATATATATATATATATATATATATATATATATATATATATATATATATATATATATATATATATATATATATATATATATATATATATATATATATATATATATATATGCATATGCCTTGGAGGATAGCCTAGCTCTAGAGGTATGTACACTCACATCTGAGCTGTCTCGGCTGGTTGTGAACCTCAGTCCATCTCCAAACTCTTATTGTGGTGTTTAACATGCAGAGCAATTCATCGAGCCAGTCAATTTAAGTGCAAGTCATGCATGAGCATTTAGAACAATCCTAGCATTGAGAAATAGCTTGAAATTGAAGAAAAACAAGCCTTCTAATTCTCCAAGTTGAAATACAAGTCAGAGATCAAAAGTTGTGAATGTCTGAGTTTTATAACTTTCAGTTTTGCCTCCCTGCCTTTCACCATTCTATTTTTTTTATTTTTTGTTTTATTTTATTAGGTGGGCAGAAAGTGCCTCATCACACGAATGCCAGAAAAAGCCTAACGGCATTGCTGAACTTGCAGAGAGAGAGTGTAAAAGGCTTCTAAAATGCATCATATTCTTTGACTGCCAATAGTTTTGTCCTCGCAAGTCTATAGGATGCAGATCTTAAAATTTCCTAAAAAGGATTTGCCAATTCCAATTTGACCTGTATCTAGTTAATTTTCACAGCAATAAGACACTGCACGTATCCTAGCAACGGACGACCCTATCTGACAAGCCTACATAGAGTTACGTAGCGATTGGTGGTAGTGTACTGCACTGCACTACCATCAATCGATACAATTGATAATTCTCAGTATCACAATTAATTTGCATAATCTTCCTGCATGTGGACGCTGTCACTTTTTGGGACCTTTTGGTGTGCAGCTGACTGGTGCACTTGCATTTTGATCACGGGCATGATGATCTGTGCAATTCCTCTGCCTCTTTTTAATTCGATTTGAAGCCTCCATTTCTTCTTCAATTTGCAACTTCCTGTTTATTGCCAAATATTTATTTCCACCCAAAATTTATCTCCAGATAATTTTTTTCATGATACTGAGAATTAAAAGGTGAGGCATGGTGATACTTTGTGCAGGGACTTAGCCTTGCATTGGCAATAGTAAAGATAGATTGCTATACCCAGCCTTCGCTAAACTCTGGAGCGTTCTCCAGTTTTTGACCTAATATAAAAATAAACCAATGTCACCTGCAGGGTGACCCGTATCTTGCCAAAAGGTGATCACATGTGACTTCTTTAAGGTCACACTGAGGTGAATAGAGCTGCTATCCACCAGGAGCGACTCCTTGAGGAATATCTGCCTACGAGAGATTCCGATGAGAATCGTTCTACAGAGTAACCATGAAAAATATGCTTTTGCCTCATAACGTCACCAAATGACATCATAATGTCTCAAGCTTGACATATCTAGAAAGCACTCATCGAGGTGTTCAATTTGAGGTACTAAACGATATGGTTCCAAAAACTTGAAAATTTGACCTTGGGGTCAAATATGTTTGACCTTAGGCGCTAACCATGAAGGTCAAGGCCAATCGCCACCAAAAATTAATCAGCTGAGCGCCAGACCATGAACTATATTCCCATGAAGTTTGAAGACGATCCGATCAAAATTACTCAAAAAATAAGGGTTTCGTCGACTCCCCTGATTTGCGACAAAGTGACCTTGACCTTTGACCTTCAAAATTTTATGCGCTGAAAGGGACCTCTATAGGCCTCTGATATGCGAAGTTACAAAAATTTCCAATGATAACTGTGCTCTGGAGAGTGATTTATACGTGATTACAGACCAAAAAAAAAATTAAAAAAAATAAAAACATATGAAGGTCAAGGCCAATCGCCACCAAAAATTAATCAAGTGAGCGCCAGACCATGAACTATATTCCCATGAAGTTTGAAGACGATCCGATCAAAATTACTCAAAAAATAAGGGTTTCGTCGACTCCCCTGATTTGCGACAAAGTGACCTTGACCTTTGACCTACAAAATTTTGTGCACTGAAAGGAACCTCTATAGGCCTCTGATATGTGAAGTTACAAAAATTTCCAATGATAACTGTGCTCTGAAGAATTTTTTATACGTGATTACAGACAAACAAACCAAAAATAAAAAAACATACAAGCTGACTAACATATCTTGCAAAAACTTCGTTTTGGCAAGATAATAAAATAGAACCAGAACGGCACTCGGTAGAGCACATACCTCCACCCCGTAATGCCCGATCCACGAGAACATATCTGGCCCAATACATTTTTTGAGATATTGTGCTATCTATCGTTTGAGCCCTATACGTCAATGGTCAAGAATCACTTAAAAATTCTAGTAGTCGGATTCGGATCCGGATCTTCACCAAAATCTAATCAGGTCATCCTTGTCACACGCCCAACCTGTTCACAAAATTTCATGTGGATCTGCCCACTTTTTGAGATATCCTACACACAAACAAACAGACGGACAGAAAGGAGTGAAAACATAACCTCCTTCACCTTTGGTGGTGGAAGAAATAACCTCACCAAATGATAATGAAAGTGTACCTATGGTCATTTCATTTGAGCCCATATTTAGCACAATTGGTCGAATATTTACCAAGATATTCAGATGATACATTAAAAAAATTAAAATAAAAAAACAGAAAGGATATATTTGCAGTTATTTGGTGCAATGCAAAAAAAATAAAAAATAAAATTTGGTGCATCTTTTCAGTCAGTAACTGACCAAAGTAAACAGCCTGCCCAGGCACTATAAGGGTTCACTACCATAAAAAGCACCGTATATGAATTTCCTTTTTCAAGATTTTTGCCCTCAAAGAAATTCTGCTCCCCTTGGCTTATACCACTCTAAAGTCTAAAGACAAAAGGCAAACAGCAAAGACTAAAAAAGTGGTCCCTGGTGTCAAGTCTCAAGGTTTGCGCAGTAATATCTAAGGAAAGGTTTAAGTGCAAGTTTGAGTCCCAAAGCCTGGGTTTCAGCTCATGTTATAAATGCCCTGAGTTTGATTCACAGAAGCAGACTCGAGCTTGAAGCTACAAGACTATGCTTAAAACCATACAGTAGGTTTCCTGTCTGGAACGAATTTTTGTCACATCTTAGCTAGCCTATTGCTGAAGTAATTCAGTGCAAGTCTTCCAGGCTGGTATTGTACAAGTTTTATCTGATGGTGCAAATCTTGCATTCACACCATGGATGTCCATGTTTCATGCAGGATCATCACTGGATAGAAAAAAACAAAGCCTGCCACTTGGCAATACATCATTGTGGAAAATTATGCACCGTTATAAGAATTTTGTTCTCAAATTTTTATCCCCGTCTTATTCAACATTTGCACAAAAGTATTTGAGGCAGAAGAACCATGGCCATATACTTGGCATTTGAAACTCAGCAATCACTGTAATGAACCTTCAGCTTTCAAAAATAAATAAATAATCAGAGAGTTGGTGTCAAAGCCACCCAATGCTCACCTGCTTATACATTTATCGTTTTTAAGACTAGTCTAATAATATTTTTTTATAAAGCATTGCAGTGAAGTCTAATCCAAATAATTTTAAAGCAATATATGTATTTGTTTATTGCAATCAGTAAAAAAAGTGTGGTAGATAAAAACATTAGAAAGGAAATAACTTGCACCGAAAACTTTAACATTTTCACGCTCAAGCTGACGCTGACGCTCAAAGACTAGTCTAATAATATTTTTTTATAGAGCATTGCAGTGAAGTCTGATCCAAATAATTTTAAAGCAACATATGTATATTGTAATCAGTAAAAAAAGTGTGGTAGATAAAAAACATTAGAAAGGAAATAACTTGCACCAAAAACTTTAACATTCTCACGCTCACGCTGATGCTGATGCTCACGCCAGGGTATCGCTATAGCTCTCTGTTCTTCGAACAGGCGAGCTAAAATCCCCAAAAACATGAGTTTGAACATGTTGCTGTTAAACTCCTTTCAATTGTTGGCATTATTCAGAAATGGCAGTGGGAATTGAAGAAAAAGACAGAAATTATTGAATAATTAAACACAAGTGTACATACAATAAGTACAAACGGTTCTACATATTCATGAGGGTGACATTCTTGGTAAATCTTGCACATACAAATATCTTGGTTTAATGGGAAAAGGGGAGTTAGGTTCCTGAGTCAGAATGAACCGGGGGAACATGGTAAATATTTAAGAACAATGATTAAAATAAATAAATGACAGTACAGTACACAGAACAATGTGTGGTGAAGGGGGGGGATGGGGGAGATGGAGATGGAGATGGAGATGAGGGACATCAGAAGGAAGATTCATTTCCACTGCGAACCCGCTCGCATCCCTGCCTGTCGAACACATTCACTTTTTCATTTAAACTCATCACTTTCTTCTGCCTCTTTCCAGTGGACTCACCTTCCCTACTCGTATTTTGTTTGGAGGCCATGATTAACGGTGGTTAAAAACTAACAACAGCGAGTTGAAAGGAGCAGCGAAGTGTTTCCGGTTCGAGAAACAAATACAGTACTGTAACAACATCTCCCTACCTCCCCACACGTCCCTGATGTTGGTGGAAAGGCAGATCTGAGGGGTGTGGAGCCTCACCACCAACTCGAGAATACATGGGTCACGAATGTGGAATCCATATACATTTACCAATTCGGGAATACACAAAATTCGTGAATATAGAGGGTTGCCTGTATACTCCATTTGAAAAAAAAAATGTTTGTTTGTTTTTAAAGTACAGAAGTACAAAAAATGTTTTTAAAATATAACCTGGTGTTTGGCATAGTGGTTCAGGTGGTGGGTTGGTATCCTAAGGTCCTGAGTTCAAGCCCCGTTGGCTGCTGAATCAATACCAGGGGATTGACTCAGCCTGTCATCCTTCTGAGGTTGGCAAAATGAGTACCAGTGTAGCAGCCAAAAGGCTGCACACGAAAGGAAGGGCTATCGACGGATTGATTAAATCTGGTATTGGTATGGTGCAGGCATGATGGGCCGAATGGCCTCCTCTTGTGCCTTAAATCCTTGTAAATTGTCCATTTCAATAAACCTACAAAAAACAAGCCTAGTTGCCACCATAGCTCCAGCAAAGAAACAAAAAAAAAATTTCCAAAAAAAAAAACGTCTATTATTCAACTAAACAAATTGACTTTTTCAGGCAAAAAATTATTTGGTTTTGAACCACAACCAGAGAACTGGGGCCTACAAGGTTATGATACAACTACCCTTGGACCAGACAAAAATCACTCCATGAGACCATGACAATAAATCAACATTTATAGATATATTTGTAAGTAAACTGTCAGGGAGGAGACCTCATTACTTTGGGCTGGGGTTGTGATGTCATCACTCTCGAAACTCATTTCGTGATGCTAAACAGTGGAGACAGTGGGAAACATTTACACTTTGGGTCAAAACACAAAAACCAACAGATAATACAAATACGAGAAGCAAATTAGTAGCTTGCTATTGTTTTCTTTTTTGTCTTCTCAAGCTTTGCCCCCCACTGTTATTTCTGTAATTCATCTTTTACACGCACCTCATCATATCAGAACCCTTTCAGTTCTTATCCTCCCAAAGTCAAAGTGCAATGCTTACCTTTATTCATTCATCTCTTTTCTCACAAGTAGAACCGTTTTCATGTCTCCTGTGTGCTGTTCCCTCCAGGTTTTAAAGTCTACTACCCACTACCACCTTATGATCCCTCGCCCAATATAAATAAAAATAATATGCCCACACCAAGATCCTGTTCCCATATTATCTGAAACTCCATTCATGTTGTGCTGCATCCAAGAAAACGTTACTTGAATGATCTGTACCGATTTTTTAGCCTATCAAAAATTCAAGTCACCAGCAAGAAAGATATATTGATGTAACGGCAAACATGGCAGAAAAAATGGTGTGACTGCTTATCGGTCCAGCTATCAGATCTCCCATAACCACCACCACAAATGACTGGGCTTGTGAAGGCACTCAGAAGTCTCACTCCAAGATAATGAAAGAGAAATGTGTGACTCAAGTTTCAACTTCACAAATTGTGTTGTAATAGTCAATAACAACTATTCAATTATATATCCATTCGGTTTGCTCAACGTAAACTTTTGGGACAATTGGGTGAAATGTATGTGAAAAATAAGAGTAAAACATACTTTCTTGTACAGCAGGTAAGATGGCCAGCACAGAAATGATAACACAAAGGATGAAGTTCAAGGCAAGGAGGCCCTTATTGAGGGCACAGCCGTCTTGATCGGTGTAGTAAACGACCAACAAGGAAAAAGCTGTGATGGTAGCCACATAGAAGAGCAACATAACGGCAGCCAATGCAGCATACCAGCTTTTGTTATCTTCAGCTCCTGTAAGCCTGATGAGCAGAAATGCAAGAAGAAGAAAAGAAAAATAAAAAATAAATTCTCAGCAAGTCAAACATAGACATGACATTTATGGTTACCTGCAGCAAATATACACAAAGCATCACTGGCTATCCCTATTCTAATATACAGGCAACATCATCAACACAAGAGATAAAGCTTGATCTATAATGACAAAGAAAATGCTTCCACTGCAAAATCTGCGCTTGGTTGCACGTGCCGTTATCAGCAGCAAAATCAATTTCCATCAGTCAAGTTGGCAGACAACTTGAAGACTGACAAAGAGGTATACTTGCAGAAGCAGCAACCAGAGCCAGAGGTCAAGAAGTGCATTCCAAAAGAAAAAGAAAAAAAAAATCAAACTCTCATGCCTTCTCCAAATCTTTAAATAAATAACACGTTATGCGTCAGAGGTAGATTGTTTTGTTGGTCTTTTCTTCCCAAGGACCCAGATAGGTCACTTTCCACAAATCAGTATTTATTGTAAAAAAAACAAAAAAAACAAAAAACAACACTCATTGGAGAAATAATTATTGCAAGGTATTTAAGTTACAACTTAAATCAAGTTTTAATCGTTTTTGATGATAGTTGTAAACTTTTAATACGTAGTTGAGAGTAAATCGAGATGTAAGCATAATCATAAGGAATTGTTCATTGGACATGCCTGGTGTTGGCTTAATGGTTCGGGTGGCAGGCTTGGGATCCTGCTTGGCTGTTGAATTAATACCAACCAAGTGGGGTTGACTCATCCTGTCATCCATCTGAGGTCGGCAAAATGAGTACCAGCTTGCTGGGATGATTGAGCCATTCGAGTAGTGACCCGTCCAATATTATTCCCAACAGGCCAGGAGACAGCACCGACTGCAAGAGTCTCCCTATCAAATGCAAGTCGAACCCCTCACCGCCCCCCCCGCCTCCCTTTCTCCTTTCTCCCCATGACCAAACGAAAGTCAAGAACCCCTGCCCAAGGTTTGTGTCACTTTTCTTTGGACACAATGACAAAATAAAAAAACCCCAAAAATTGCAGTTTGTTTTTTGGGGGGATTTCTAGATGTCAGGGTGGAGCTTGGAATGAAACAGCCCCTCCACAAGGTTAAATAAAGCTCATGCAGTGAACAAAACAAGGCACCCACTGGAAAATATAGATACAACGTGAACCCAACAAAATAAGTATGTAAATAAATAAATAAATAAAATCTGCATTTCCAGCTTCAAGTTAAATTCATACCAGTTCTTGTTCCAGGAATGAGCAAATTCAATCAGCAGAATCAATTGGATCAGGATGAAAATGAAGCCACCGGTAATTCCAATGTAATGCCACACTGCAAATATCACATCACTCGGTGGGTGTCAGGAGCAGTTTGCACATCATTCTGGACAACATCCTAGCACATACCATTAATAAAAAGCTCTTGGAAGCAAATATGATGGCTTAATAGTGCATGAAGGCCAAAGCAAGGGGTTTTCTTTCATGGATGCAAAAAGTCAGCAACAATGATCAAGTTATACCGAGAGATCATCTACATATTGCATATGCAAAAGTGGCAGAGTATTTGACACCTTCACCTGCCCCCTCCCACGACCCCACTCCCTCTCTATTTCCATACATTCCCTATTCCCACTCCTCTTACCTTCTAACCACCTTCGCTTTTTTGTCACCCTCCATGCTTTCCTTTTCACAAATACAAATTAATCCCTCTCCCTCTCCCTCTGCCCACCCTCCCTCCTTCCCACTTCCTCAATCCATTCCTCTTTGTTCACAAACACAAGATGTAATAGAATGCTCCTTACAAAAACCTGTGGATTTACACACTATATTTACCTCTGCCACCGAAGGTGGACGGAAGTTATGTTTTCACACCCATGTTCAAGTCTGGTTTTGTCTGTGAGCAGGATATCTCAAAAAGTTGTGGACGGATTTGGACAAAACTTGGTAGAAAGGTTGGGTGCGTGACAAGACCTTATCAATTAGATTTTGGTGAAGATCAAGACAATTTTTAAAGTGATTCTTCACCATTGATAGGGCCAAAAACGATAAATAGCATGACATTTCAAAAAGTTGTGGACGGATTATGACGACACTTGGTGGATGAGTTGGGTGTGTGACAAGGGCAAGTCGATTAGATTTTGATTAAGATCTGGATGCAGATCCAGATACAAGTTTTTTAATTACCGCCGCCACCACCGAAAGTGGGTGGAGGTTACGTTTTCACACCTGTCTGTCGGTGACCAGGATATCCCAAAAAGTTATGAATGGATTTAGATGAAAGTTGGTAGACAGGTCGGGTGTTTGACCAGGGAGAACTGATTCGATCTTGGTGAAGATCCGGATCTGGATACGAGAATTTTTATTTTATCTTTTCTAAGTGATTCTTCACCATTGAAAGATGTAACCAAAATGATATATTGCACGATATACAAAACGTAAAATGTTCAGCCTGGCGGAGGTATGTGCTCTACAGAGTGCTGCCGTAGTTTACAATTACTTTTCCATGCTCCGGAAATTCAGCTCTTCAAGTCTACCTTTTCCTAAAGGATGCAAGTCCGTGGTTGCTTCATCAAGTACTTGCAAATTTCACTTTCCAAAGTTGGAAAAAGCCATTCTTGCCTTCATGATCATTGGCAAGATTTATACCACCTGTAGCACACTGGTCAAAGAGCTCATCATGAGGATCAGAAGGATGGAAGAATAATACATTAAAAACTTTGAATCCCTCAAAAAGCTGCCCTATTTTTTAAATTTTCTTTTAAATCCTGACATGACACTACCTATAATCACCTCTCAAGTGATATCATGCGTGCACAATCTCCTCCAATGAACATTTATTTAATGTAGACAAGTCCACATGCAAATTTGTTACTTTACAGGAGATAAAATCAAATCTTCAGTTTATAATTGAAAAGCCATTTTACAATGATGCGCCAAGGAATGAAGACGTTACACTACCACCCCCTACTGGATTTATAGCACCACAACCCAATAAGTACAGTACAGTATTTACAAAAAGACAGCAGGCTGCAATACCTATCCCTGAATAAATCCAGTAACAAATATAATACAGTTGTGTATTTATACCATGCCTCTATGACAGTCATTGTCGCTACAAAGGTAGGAAAGCTGTGATCAACTTATGATGCTTTACTTGAATGCATCTCAAATACATCACTCGAAAAAGTAAAATAAATAAATAAATCTTACATTTTTTAATTTCATGAGGGCCGATTGAAATAAGATTAGAATCCAATTATGTCCTTCGGATTAGATCAATTGATGTGATCAGACTTTAAAGATAATGTAAATAAAACAAGATATAATCACATTTATAATCCACAATGTTCGTTAATATATTTTTTTAACCAAATAAAGTATGGTGAAACTAAAAATTTCTTGCACATGTTCAGATCATTCATTTGCAATATTGCTGTTAATATGAGTCATACGAAAGCGAAGTTGAAGGTCACATGATGTGCATTACAACGGGATCTCTTGGGATCAGTCACTGCTTAGGATTAAGACAAAGCTGATGCTTACAGTTCTCAGTACTCTGATGTCACCAAACAGCTTTATTTGTGTACAGGAATGACTGTACAGGGACAGACAACAAGGTGAACAAGATTGACCAACCTACCTCTCAAAAATGTATCCTGATCTGGGATGAAAAAGGCTCCAGTACAAATCGCCACCATTATGAGTACTTTGAAAAACCAGAACCTGCAAGCAAAAGAGGGATAGAAAATTAAATAAAGAAGAAAGACGTCATGCACAGCATGGTACTCGTGGAATCCAAATAAAGAATAGTTGCCATGGAAACAGCAATTTGGTCATTTTGAAAATTTGACCCATCAAGTGTTTTACATTATTGGTTGTGAGTCACAACAAATTTGGCTGATACATTTTTCTAAATGCGGCCTAATAGGTGTTTTACATGATTCAGATGGCCTTGACCTTAACCTTAACTTTTGACCAAATTTTAAACTCAAACACTACACATACGTACAAATAAGCAGTGTGCGTTTCAATTTGACATACTGGTGCACCCGTTCCCTAAGGGAGCAGCAGGAAAGATCATATCGATTACAGTAGATCGAGGCTCGGGTCCGTTAGTCTGTAACAGATGCAATAAACATATAATGCCTCAAGATCTCAGGTTTCCTACCTTTCATTTTCAGGTTAAACAGCAGTAGTGACTGTTTGAAAAGGTAATCATAAGTGTTTTTTAATTCTGGTAGGGTTGCACCATGAAACACCACGATAAGCTATTTATACACATTAACACGGGCTTGTTCAAGGAGGAAAAAAAACACTTGGGGGAGGGGAGGATATTATGAGTATTACTATTATTTTTGAAAAACAAACACTCATGCCATTCTATTATCCATCCATCCATTGGGACCATACTCTGTGCAGAGCGTTGGTGCTGCCTAAGCAGTCTCCTTGGCAATTGGGCACAATCCTGGACGGGTCGCCAGTCCGACACAATATACCAGCAAGCTGGCACTCACTTTGCCGACTTCGGAAGGATGACAGGCCGAGTTAACCCCACCTGGTATTAATTCGACAACTGAGCAGGATTTGAACTCAGGAATCTGGATCCCAAACCCACCACCCTAACCATTAAACAAGCACCAGGCATATGTGCATGGCTCACAAAGTGGGTATGCTGTGGTATGTTTGTGGTAAATTCCACATAAAACTATTATGAGGTATTTAGATAAACCATCAATGGTCAGAAATGAAAGTGGACATCCTGGGGAACCTGTAGAAACTGGCAATATCATACTCTCCATTTCCCCGTTTTAATAAAGATGAATTAAAGCAACAGAATATGGGTATTTTAACCTTAGAAATGTTAGTTTGATTGGTAAAAAATTAATTTTACTGTACGTTTCTTATGTGACAGTTATTTTGAGTGTGGCGACTCAGAATGTGAACTTTGGTGTCTCTTTTATGTTTTGATGATGTTCCGTCTCCCTATTCGGGTTTTCTGGCATCTACCCTATCTGATGAGATAATGGATTCGTACATAACGCTTCGTGTCCACTGCATCGAGAAAAATAAGGAGTCCAGTGTTGATAATGTTTCTTATGATTTTTATTCCAAATCTCCCTTAATTTCTTGGAAATATGACAGTGTCTAACGGCAGAAAAATATAGATCAAAATCGTCATCAGAAAAATAAAATTCGGACCGCAAGTAATCCCGTCTTGATTTTCGTGTCAGTCCCGTTATGTATGAATCATCTCTCGTCGGACGCAAATAACGCTAGCATTAGAAAATCTTGCCGTCTTGCAAACTTCCCCGATTGATGGATATAATAAGCACTTGCAAGCGTGTCAGCACATTTCCAATCGCCGTCGAGCGCAGCGTTTGTCTTCGTGTCCTTGTCTTTGCGAGAGCCGTAACATACGAATCCAGCGTGAGGATGCCGAGCCGAACGAGGTGACTCGCATTTGTCTGATAATTCTTCATTTTAAGCAACGCTAGAATTTTTTTGGTGCTTCGTGAGGATCTGAGAGGTAAGAATTATGTTTTTCTTTTCATGTTTAAAGTGATTATTTTCAAAAGTTTGAAAGAAATAGATTCGATTTTAACGTTATTTTTCGCTTACAAGTGTGGCTTTCTTTGCTACTGAACTCGTCTGCGTTTTCTTTGTAATTAATAACATCGGACTCTCTCACAATGTGTTGTTTTTTTATTTTTCCTGTCACATATTGAGCCTGTTTAAAAAGGCAGAGTAAAAATTATCTGCTTCTTATCCCAAAATATAATATTTACGTTGTTTTTTTCATCTGATTCCGTACATAACGCTGACGCCAAGCTCGAAATTCGAACGTGTATTTACGGTGTTGTATATATTCAGTGGTAACTTTAAAACTGGACGTAACTTTAAAACCGGACGTGCTGCAGGTCTAAAAATTTAGATTTAGCTATTCGAATACATGCAGATTAACATCATGGGTTGCATTTCATGTTTCCCTAAACTTCTTTTTTTTGCCCTTTGTGTAACAGTACGTGTACCCACTTTGTGAGCCATGCACATATACTATTATCATTGTTGTCGATATTAGAAGCAGCCTTGACAAAAATGCCATGATTAACTATCTTAACACCTTAACACGAATGTCACCAAAGGCGGAAAACCCCCTTGGAGAGGGGGGGGGGCAAATGAAGTCGCTACAGTCTCCAAAGTATACCCTTTGTCCTCCTGTCAAGTTTGGTTGAGATTACATCAGTAACGATTGAATATAGCACAGTCAGACAGACCGACACCAAATTGCGTATTTTAGTACGATTGAAAAACTACTAAGTCATGGCAATGTCAAAGAAATTTCCTCTTTAAGCATATGTAATTGGTGTTGCCAGCCCAAAGTGTGAATGAATAAAGACATTGTTCCTCACTCATAAAATATTATTTGAACTTTGGTAAAATGCTGCAGTTGAGAGGATCCCATTGTAAACATGACTATCCATGTATTCTGTTACATTTGATTTCTGTGAAACAAACATCTGCCTTCAGTGCATGTACATAATGTTATTAAACATTCTGCTTTATATGCTGAACCTGAGTGGAAATGGAAAGTTCATTTCTTCCACAGCAACAATATCACAAAAACAATCCCATTTGATTATAATGGGGTAAAATGTTGCCATGCATACTGTGCACATCTCAAAATGGCTGAATCGACAGTTGTGATTTTTGGTGAACCAATTCATTGACCCAATTTCAAGTAAATCTGAAGAAAATGATGTTATATGACCTTGACCTTTTGACCTCACAAACAATAGGCTTCTAGTTTTTTTTTTTATTCATGAACCGATTCAGTGACCCGATATGCAAATTTTGTTCAAATTTAAAGTCAACCAGATGAAAATTGATGATTTTGTGACCTCAACATTTTGATCTCAACAAAAGCAGTTGCTAGCTTTTGACAAGCTCTCTCAGTTTGTTACATTTTGTGAAGATCGGTCTAGAATTGCAACCTGTAGGTGACTGACAGACAAACAAAGACAAATAGGCGGTCATCGACCAGTACTTGCAAAATCAGTTGCTGCGACCTTGCCCTTTGGATCTCAGAAACAATAGGCTTATAGATTTTGATTGGTGAACAAATTCAGGAAACCACTATGCCAATTCTGTTCAAATTTCAGTCAATCGGATGAAAATGGACGAATGTAGTATTGACCTTCGAGCTCAAAAACAATAGGCTTCTCAGTTTTGACTACCTTGACCAGTTAGTTACGTTTCGTGAAGATCAGTATAGAATTGTGACTTGAAGGCAATCAACATAAACAAACAGACATACAGACAGAATAACAGACCAGACCAATCAATATGCTTGCAAATCTTCAATTTCACAAGTAAAAAGAAAGATGTTGTGCATAGCAAGATACTTGAAAGGAATCCAAATAAAAAGTTTCCATGGAAACAAATTTTGAAATTTGACCTATCAAGTGGTTTACATGATCAAATGTTATGCAAAACAAATTTGGCCGATAGATTTTTCTAACTGCGGCCTAATCGGTGTTTTACATGCTTTGGATGGCCTTGACTTTTGACAAAATTTAATGGACATACACTACACATATGTACAAATAAGCTGTACAAGTCCAAATTTTATATACCATGTTGAAAACTTTTTGAAATACGGCAACAATAAAATTACTAGAAGTCCCCATTTGATAATGTTGTGAAATTGTTGTCATGGAAACTGTTGACATGTGATAACAGCTAAATTGATCATTCTGATTTTGGTGAACCAATTTAGTGACTGAATAATACAAATTATTTTCAAATTTCAAGTAGAACAGATGAAAACTTCATGATTTTGTTGCCTTGACCTTTTGACCTCAAAGGCAATAATAACTTTAGACTAGCTCTTATGTGACAGTTATTTAGAGTTAAAATCTGTCTGTCTGCCTGTCCCGAGCATAGCTCCGTGGGTTTTGATCCGATCCTGAAAAAATATTGGTGGGAGGTTTATTTCATGATCTAGTTGTGTTTTCCTGAAAATGGGTGTGGTGCGCCCATCTTGGTTAAGTTCCACAAGTATTGGTCAGGAATGTGACCTGTAGATTACCGACAGACAAAGACAACATACTCAAGAAATGGATATACATGTGAATCTTGGACTTCGCATGTAATAAAAGCATGTGACATCAAAAAAAAACAACAAGATCGATGCTATTCCACTTTACTGATGGCAAACAGTATCTATAACCAGAGAGTTGGTGTCAAAGCCACCCAATGCTCGCCTGTTTATACATTTATCGTTTTTAAAAGACTAGTCTAATAATATTTTTTATAAAGCATTGCAGTGAAGTGTGATCCAAATAATTTCAAAGCAATATATGTATTTGTATATTGTAATCAGTAAAATTAGTGTGGTAGATAAAAACATTAGAAAGGAAATAACTTGCACCAAAAAATTTAACATTTTCACGCTCACGCTCACGCCGGGGGTATCGCTATAGCTCTCTGTTCTTCGAACAGGCGAGCTAAAAAGAGTGGGGCAAAAGGGATCCACTCGATTAAAAAAACACTTTCACATGAAATGCAAATTACTTTGCTTCGACATGAAGGTGGTGGTTTATTAACCCATCCAGGCAATGAAAAAAAGGTCACTAAACCCAGCTAGAGCACGCAACACAATTACACACTGCACCACGGTGGCTCCAGTCACAATCAACTCGTACCCATTTTGTATGTAGGCCCGACAGTCCCGGCTCGTCTTGACATTGATGAGAATCAGTGAGAAGAGGAAGAAGAATGCAGCCATCCCAAAGCAGACCTTATACACGGCAGAATACCCGACGAAAATCTCACAATTTTCTCCTGCCTTGATAGCTTTGCAGAAGTCATTGTAAAAGAAAACCTGCAAATCAGAATAAAAGTAGATGAAGCAATACTCGTAAGAAATTAACATTTAGAACAAAAAAACTCCCAATTGTATAACATTCATTCATGCAAAATGAACCTTTGTTCTGTAAAATTAAATGCGTTATTTAATCACAAGTACCGTATTTTTTGGCGTACAAATCGATACGGTTTTACGGATACACCCCCCCCCCTGGACTTCAACATACTCAGAATTAACTTATCAATGGTTTAAGACATGGAATTGCATAAATTAAAAAAAAAAATTGCAAAGTGTGATATTTTCTGAAATAAATTATATAATTGTTAATTTAAAACACACTACAGCAAATTTCCACTTAACGTCATGGATGCGTTCCTCAAAAGTGCTGGGGAGGGGGGGGGATGCATTCCCAGGGAACATTTTCGGTCACCCTAACATAACTTTAACCTCACCTTGCTAAATAGTAGAGAGAACAATAAAATAAACCCAGAAAGAACAAATTAAATACACACATCAACAATTAAATGAACAGTTACAGGGAGGGGTACTCACCAGAATGTAGGTCCGAGATTGCTTGTCAGGACGGGAGAGGTGTGGGTGTTGAGTGGTGGAGGGGGGGGTGTTACAGGGAGGGAGAAGCAGGCCTCCGTGTCGCGGACGGATTGCTCAAATAATTTGTGAGTTGGGAAGGAAAAGCGGAGGTAAACTAAGAGCGACATGGTGCTTCCTTCCCCCCTTGTCCTGATTGGCAAGTCAAGCACTGAATCTGAAATCGAGAAATCTCCGATCTAGCTATCAAATGGGCCAAGTAGCGAATCCGGAGTGGAGAAGGTCATCACCGAGGTGCCAAGGGATGGTGTGGTCAGAGCGCCGGGGGAAATCTAAACAGTATTTCTACGAAGATGAATCTTGTGGTGAGAACACCAAGAAGGCTAATCACGGCTGCAAAACTCGGTGAACAAACATTGAGTGCTTGCATAACAATGTGTCAGGTGTTCATTTTATATTAATGAGTCGCAAACTGCGACAAAATGTAATGTCCTATGAGCCAGGGTTGATGATGATTCTGCAGCTTGTTTTAAATACTGTACCTCGATGTGATGACAAACATGATGAAAAACTATTTACATTGCTAATTTATCTGAAAGGACTTCCCACAAAGCAATTCATTAATATGCATGGCCTTGCAAGTAGGGCTTTGTGACAGTTTCAGGGAGGAATGAACACCTCTGTTGTCCTGAATGACTCAGTGACTGTTTTGCTAACTATTGTAATTGATCTCACTGTGACTAAAACTCCAAATTGACTCGTCAATGAATGAGAGAGGGGGGGGGGGATGGGAAAATTAAACAATTCAACTTATGCTCCACATCGACTTATCAGGCAAAAAAAAATATGGTAGTGATTTATATAACACCTACTTAAAACGAGAGACACATTGGTATCACAAACATCATATTTTTCCAATAAGAGCAATGTCGGGGATTACTTTTACAGGTAGCATTTTCGTTTCTATCCTGTTGCCCTCAGAACATTTGGGAGTTAACCACAAAGTGTGGGATGGCAACGTGTGTGAATAGTTATGAGCTATGATGAGAATTGTGGAGTATGTGCGAAATGTTCTTTTCAGATGTGAATGAAATGTTGTTTATTGGCTTCAAAATGAAATATTATATGTACACTAGCAAAAGTCTGTCATTATGGACGAGTTAATTCCCCCACTTTTATGAAGTCTATGGCTTAATTTATTTCCTCTGCTCTGCCCACCGAAGATGGATGGAGGTTATATTTTCCCCATCGACTTACATCCACCAAATAGACTGCGCGCCCCACATTCAGTGTGTACAAATCAGATGGCCACATTACAAAGCTTGTCCGCTATAACCATTCCGGACAACTGAGCTCGGAGAACCCAGATGTGCCTTTGTGTGTTCATGAAAAAGTGAAAACTCTGTGGAAAGGCCTTGCTCCAATGCACTAGCTTTACATTATTAACTGAAGACCCTGAGTACTCTTCAAGACCCCAAAGACCCACAAGACACTTAAGACCCCACTTACCCACTGGCATCACCTCAACTCACCATTTTAAATAAACCTTCCTGCTCCCCTGGGCCTCATAGGCTCTTTTGTCCCCCTGCCCACTCTGGCGGTTCTCCTGCCCCTTCTCAGTTTTTCCCCTGCCCCCCTCTGTTCGGCCAGCTCTCCTGTCCCCCCCCCTTCTCAGTCCCCTCTCACCCCCAAACACCGGTTAACCTTGCTAGTTATGAATATATTTAGGACAGAAAACTTGCTGACACTGAAAGGATCACAAGCACTGCGTTGATCATGGCACAATAAATGGGTCCCCATTACATAGGTGTTGTGTTAAAATGGCTTCCTAAAAGGAGTCTGACTTTTCACGATGTAAATGAAACTCGTTTTTATTTATACAATTATTCACTTTAATGTTGAAACGATGGATGATTTAACCAACTCGTTGATCGTTTGGATTAAACAATGTTGATGTTAGTCAGTCTACGACTACGGTTAACTTAAACATGGTAATGGACCAGTAAAGTAAAGTACACGACTAACTCGTCATTGTTGATGTTGTATACTCTATTATACTACTCACTGACGAAAGGAAATTCCTCCATTTCTCATCCTTCGGTTGGTAAAACCAGAGCAAGCGTAGCTTTCCAGGACCTTTCAAGTACTTCAGATGCAATTTTGCACGGAACGATGATGGCGGGCGAGCGATCTAATCTGGCAATGATTTCATTGAACTACCCCCCTCTAGTGGTTGAAATGTAACTGTTTTTCACCCATACATGTCTGCCTGTATGTGCAGGATATCTCAAAAAGTTGTGGACGTATTCGGAAGAAACTTGGTGGACAGGTCGGTGCGTGACGAGGATGTACGTTGGGGACTCTTCAGTTCACTGTACATCAGCCGATTCACTCAACACTACTCGTAATGAGGTTGGTGTTTCACTGGATAATGATTTGGAGAATTTATTGAAGTGGAGGCATGACAAGCTGGTAACCTTCGATGAAAAGAAAACTAAATTGTTGGCCATGTCTCGCACTCGAAACAAGTCTTTCCCTTCTGTGACGATGCAGTATTTCAACCTCACCAGAATAATCTGAACTTCATCTTCTTGGTGGTGACATCTTACCTAACCTCAGTTGGGGAAAAATAAATTTCTGGTGGTGCTCAGTGTGCTTCCAAGCAAGTTGGTCGTTTTTAATCAAGCACAGTGTTATTTACCTCCTGGTGTTGTCTTGTTCTTGTGCAAGACAACCATACATTCCCTCATGGAGTACCGTTGCCACAATTGGACGTGGTGTGGAGAAGTGTTCAACTCTTCCACCATAAGTCAGTCACCACACTTGGTTTGTTCCACAGATATTTTCACGGCAAATGTTCCTCCTGTACGAGTGTTTGGAAGCAAGACTCATCCGTACACTGTAGAACGGAATGCTATGCGAATGTTTTCTTCACTCATGCCGTCTCACTTTGGAATTCACTTCTTATAACATGCTTCCCAATATCCAATGATCAGCACAGCTTTAAAAAGCCTGGTGTTGGCTTAGTGGTTAGGGTGGCTGGCTTGGGATCCGAGGGGTCCTGAGTTTGAGCCCTGTTGCCACTGACTCAACACCAGGGAGTTGACTCAGCCTGTCATCCTTCTGAGGTCAGTGAAATGAGTACCAGTGTACTGGGCCCGGTGTATGCCCCTGTTAGAATAGGTGTACCATATCCCTGTGTGTCGTAAGAGATGACCATGGTTGGCGTCAAAAAGAGCATCCGGCCATAACAAAAAAAAAACATTGCCTCAAGAAGGGAACCATGATTGCATGGGACCTGCAAAAGCTAATCTCTGGAGCAGCAGGGAAAAATAGCTGCAAAGACGGCACAGCTTTAAGAAGAATGCCAATTCCTACATCCTACATCTTTGAAGTTTCATCCTATTTCACGAGACTTTTGTAGTCGAAACGTTTTTTTGTTTCTTTGTTGGTTTTTAAAATTATTTTCCTCTCTCTTTATTTGTTTTGCTTTATCTTTATCCAACCTTTCTGTAGCCCCTTTCCTCAAGTGGCTTTATGCCTTGTTGGGGATGATTTCCAAAAATAAATTTTTCAAAAACCCACCCACACCCCAAACAAAAATCCTGGATTCACCCCTCCTATTGTTCTCATCACAGAACGATACAGATATCTGGATACCATTCCAACAACGAACACACACAGGAGGATCTTCTAAAAGCAGTTATATTTATTGAAACAGAATGTGTAATTATAGGTAGTTGGAAACAAACTTTGTTGCGGGTCGGTGTGAAAACATTTCAATTCCAGGACGACAACGTGAGCACTGAGCAGTCTATGGAACTGAATTAACGAGAGAACATAAGTACGCTTATTGCATTCTACAGCCACAGACAATTGTCCATGAACATGAACACACAGCTACCAGACAAAAACAGTCAAAAACCAATTTGAATTGCATTTAAATACAATGACACCTTGAGGTCAGTGCAACATAAGGAATAAAATGCATAGCTGTGAATGCAGAACACCTGCCTTCTCACTCATGTTGCCGAACACCCCCCACTACCCCCAGCGATGTTAAAGAGCACTCCCAGTGTGCTTATATATTGCTCAAACAGCCTGACAAGACCATTTTCATAGCAAAGTGATGAACATCAGCAGCAATAATTGCATGTTTGGCCAAAGAACACATCTACATTACATACATACAAGGGAGTGGGATTGTTGATCAATCCCCTTACTTTCCTATATGCCTAATACTCTTGAACAACCGGGCGTAGTGGCGTGCGCCTGTAATCCGGCTACTCGGAGGATCGCTTGAGGACGGGAGCCCTGAACTGGGCCGCGCGATGAGAGGGTGTAGGGCAGCCCAGAATCATGGTGAAACCCAATCCTTATCCCTGTGTCGTAAGAGGCGACCAGGGTTGCGTCAGGAAGGGCATCCGGCGTAAAACCTGTGCCAAGTCAGTATGCGGATCATAATGGATGATCCGCTGTGGCGACCCCTTACGGGAGCAGCCGAAAGACGAACAACAACAACAACAACAACAACATGCCTAATACTCTTGAACCAGGTCATCGAATGTTGTTTTTTTTTATTCATAGAAAACTTTTGCAAACAAAATTTTTTTCTTGTCTTATGCCCTTGGACAATTTTTGACAAAAAGATTCTCCCACTGATAATAATTTGCCACCTCGAAAGTCAGAATCAACATGTTGTGATGCCCACAGCTCTTGAAAAGAAACAAATCCTAATTGACTCCTCATTAGTCAAGCCAGCCTGTGTCGTGAAAAATCAACTCCAAGTTAAAAGGCAAAAAATTTTTTTTTTAAATTATTAAAAAATAAAAAATAAAATCACACAACTCACGTTTTTCTCTAAAGATGATGAGATGCTTGGTGTTAGCATTAGACAGCAGACAATGGTGCCCAGGATATGCAGGCCTGTGTACATAATGCGGGTACCAGTAGACTCCTTGATACTTGGGCAGCAGGCGCAGCATAGTGAGCATGCTGCAGAGCTGAAGCAACATGCAATCTGAAACCAATAGGTGACAGGTAAAGCAGGACTGCAGTAGTTTTCATGCTTTCAAGGTCTCACTGCATTTGAGAGACTATATACATACATACATACATACATACATACTGTGACAGTTACTGCATCCAGAAAAACCCCAGACGGGTTTAGCAAGTTGCTAAGCAACCATGATAGCCAGTCATTCCCGGAATTTCCTGCCGTATCCCATGTCCAGAACAGTGTTACCGTACAGATGCAAGTTTCTGGTACGAGTGAGAATCGTGTGGGTAAGCAGTCACGTGACAAATCTCATTATTTGGCCAAGCCGAACACGAGCTTATCTATGCGCCAATCTCTGTATCAATCGGATCTCCTCTTAGCGGCCCGATGCCACTGTTGTGTTGTGAGCAGGATGATTCAGAAGACATGTTCGATTTTAGACATGTATTAAAGAAGAAAACAAGAATTCCCAAATTACCCCTACTTTTGCACTCGCGCTGACTTTTATATGCAATCAACCTAGCACTCGAAGATAACGCACACATACATCCGACAAGGAAGGAAAGACAAAGAGAGAATTAGGGTGAATGAGTCGGAGCCCCTATCCTCTGTGATAGCTCTGGGGAGCCAGCGCAGCTCCTTTGGATGCTTGTACTATGACAGCCTGCAGCTCATAAGTAATCGGACTGCCCTGTTCTGCTTTCTTGTGTGCACAGCTCATCCTGGGCATTGAGACTCGGCGCAAAAGTCACAGGGAGATGACGATCTGAATGATGATCAGATCAGAAGCAGAAGCAGATGGCAGAATGGCAGACGGCAGAAGCAGATCCGGTAGAGTGACCCAGATGGAGTGACGGGCAGGTGAGAGAGGTCAATGGCAGGTGGGGTTGAGGGATCTAACAATCAACCAGAGACAAAGTTCAACCAGAGAAAATGCCAATGCAAGACAGACCGTTCATCATCCAAGACAGACTAACAACCAGAGAAGGTGACAATCTATGATAGACCAGGCCAGACGAGGCAAGGCGAGACGCTGATCCAAGACAGACTGAAGGACAGCTCCAAAGTGTATAATTACGCAGACTTTCATCCCCCACACATCGCATTCAACTCCACCCAGTTCTTCCTCTCTGTCTGATAATCTACATCTTATCCAGATCCCACTGGCTGAATGCTTGAGGGCACATGTCCTTACCTACTCTCGCACCATTGACCATGCGTGCTTAGTCTCGTGGAGGTGTCTCTGTCTCTGGTCCCGCTCTATGGGGCGTGTACCATTCTCGATTCAAAACCCTGTCCCAGGGTGACACGGCGGAGGTGAATGGCCGATTTTTACCAGTTTGAGGAGAGGGAAGAAGGTGAGCAAAAGGCGACAGGATGTGAAGCTGCCGTTTCAAACCATGTCAAGAAGGAAGAAAGCGAGTAAAAGGGTGGTATGCCCATGAAGCAGCTGGTTTGAACAGGTTCAGGAAGGAAGAAAGATGCGAGTAAGAGGCGATATGGAAAATACGTACCTTGACGAGACGCCCACTCTCTAATACATATGCGAGTCGAAATTCGCTAATGCGTTACAAAAGCGTGACAGCCGGTCAGAAAAATCATATTCAAATAATTCTGCTCAATTCGTCACTTCTGGAATCATTTGATACCACATTTTTGGGTTTCACTCATTATAAACGCTTCCAGTCACTGGAAAACAAAAAAATATATATAGAACGTTTGCCAAAAAAGTGGGGTTAACGTGTGTCAGGTTTGACCGAAATATCTATCTATCTTCAATATATCTATAAAGCTGAGGATGTATGTGTGTATGTGTGTATGTGTGTATGTGTGTATGTGTGTATGTGTGTATGTGTGTATGTGTGTATGTGTGTATGTGTGTATGTGTGTATGTGTGTATGTGTGTATGTGTGTATGTGTGTATGTGTGTATGTGTGTATGTGTGTATGTGTGTTTGTGTGTGTGTGTGTGTGTGTGTGTGTGTGTGTGTGTGTGTATGTGTGTGTGTGTGTGTGTGTGTGTGTGTGTGTGTGTGTGTGTGTGTGTGGTGTGTGTGTGTGTGTGTGTGTGTGTGTGTGTGTGTGTGTGTGTGTGTGTGTGTGTGTGTGTGTGTGCTCGCTCGTTATGCATTTCCACAAACTCCAACCGATTCCATTCAAATTCGGTACGATTATGGCTTTTGGTCCAACTTAGGTCATGGGCTATAATTTTTTTTCCATAACACTTCCGATATTCGAAAAAAAAATCGATAAATCGATATCCCTTATGGCATTTTCCATTCAAATCCACTCAAGTTTAAGGCCTACGGGGGACGCAAATTTCCACTTTGCCCGGGCGCTGTTTTACCTCCGCTACGCCACTGCCGAAAAATCCCTGATTGCAGAACAAATCGATAATTAATTTCATTCTTTCACTTCCCACTCGACTCCCCAAATAAGCTTAAACGCAATTTCTTTTTAATTGCTCACCCTCCCTACCTTTTCTGCTGCATACACTGCATTTGTGTATTGTGCTTGTGGTGCATGCGAAAATATAAGGTGTTAATTAACGTTAAGATGACGAAATCGATCCAGTGCATGCAGTTCACGCCATGCACGCGTGCAAGCTTTTTGTGCATGACCTCATTGCGCGTGTCCCTATTGGTTGCTCAAGGTCATTGCCATTAGCTTTACTTTTGCAACGACCACTCACGTGTGGTTTGGGATGAAACTCATTTGTCATTGGTCGGGTTATGCCGAGGAAAAACGTGTCACATTTTCTCCTGTTCCGCTATTGTCCGGTCGCATCTTTAGTGCTGTGGACTACCGATTATCCTTTTTTCCTTCCATTTGTTCTTCTGCTGTTTTCCGTTCTGACATAGTTTCTTAAACGTTCGGAGTAACAATCCTGAGCTCGGCTGATTTTCAAACGCCGTTCGGTTACACTAACATTACACTTCCTATCCGTGAGTTATTACTTTTGCGTTTAACCATTCCCCCTTTTTTACATATTGTTTTTTCGATATAAACCCCAACTTACAAATTTACCCGTCTAAGTCGTACTCTACCCTACAATTTTTTTTGTTCCAAAAACCGTAGTTCTTTTCAATCTCGGTTTACCTTTTTCGATAATGCCGCCTAAAAATAGGGTTTGTCTTGCGCGTCGGACAACGTTAGCCACGACTCGAAGAGTTTCTTGGGAAAACAAGTCGCTCGAGGAAACTACCGCCCGACTTTCACAGAATGCCCTGCGTGCAGCGGAAATCAGGGCTTCAGAGGGCGATGAACAGCGGGCGGTTCGGCTTTCCAGGAACGCTGCTGCAACAGCTGCTTCCAGGGCTCTCGAGGGTATTGAGCAGCGATCGGTTCGGCGTTCCAGGAACGCTGCTGCAACAGCTGCTTCCAGGGCTTCAGAGGGCGATGAACAGCAGGCGGTTCGTCGTTCCAGGAACGCTTCTGGAACAGCTCTTTCTAGGTCTACAGAGACTCCACAAGAGCGACGCGCAAGGTTAGACGATAATAGTCAACGGCGAGACAACATCCGTGGCGTCACGTGCCCAAACAAACAGTTTTGGTTTCGAAAAGCTTTTCAGTACGAGGCCGAAGTTAACTATTCCATGCGTGGTGACATACTATACAAATTGGTGAGATGTGCTTCACCTGCCAATTTTGTCATGCCCTTAGGTGGGGTGGGGAGTTGCCAGGGACGTCCTGCTCCAACGGTAAGGTCAGTCTACCTCCACTTGAGGAACCACCACAGCCTTTAAGGGACCTGCTTGCAGTCTTCATTGACTTCAGATAGTTTCCTTAAGCTCATCAGGAAATATAACAGTGCCTTCCAAATGACCTCTTTCAGGGCGCATGTTGTTAGGGATGGGGGTTGGATGCCTACGTTCAAAGGTTAGGGTCAGGTTTGCCATCTAATCAGATCGTTGCTCCCTTCGCAAAACTGTAAACCTTCGTTTTTGCAGATTTACTTCATTGCTGACTCCAACAAACAGGCCGATGCACGAATTGATATTTTCCCTCTACCTCAGGACGACAAAGAACATGACACCTTAGACAGGGACGTGCTGCTTAGCTTGCAATGCATGCTGCACGAGAAAAATAATTACGTTCGGAGTTTTAAGTGCGCCTTTGAGTCAGCCGCATCCCCTACTTTTTCCATGGTCATTGACGCGGATAAGAGGCCTGCGGGGGAGCACGCCCGCCGATACAATGCCCCTTCATATAAAGAGGTCGCCATACTCCTCCATGGGGACAAGCGTAATAAGCGGGACATTGTTTTGCACAGTCGCGATAGCCGTCTTCAACGAATCAATGAAACGCACCGGTCATATGACGCCTTACAATATCCGCTCCTATTCCCTTGCGGTGCAGACGGATATCGCTTCGGAATTCCTCAGGTTGAACCGAGTGATCCAACTGTCTCGACGTCAAAAAATGTGTCATGCATGGCGTACTACGCCTACCGCTTCATGACAAGGGCTACCGATTTCAACCCTCTTCACAGGTCGCGCGATCCATTTCATCAATTTGCAGTTGATATGGCTGCCAAAATGGAATCGGAGAGATTGTGTTATATCAAACTCAATCAAAAACAGTTGCGCTCGGACTCCTACGTCCATTTGCGTGATGGTGTAAGGAACGATGTCGACCCTCGAAACTTAGGCACTGTTTGCATCCTTCTGTCAACCTTTGCGGGTGGTCCGCGATACATGCATGAACGTACGCAGGATGCTATGACTTATGTCAGGCACTATGGTCGGCCCGATTTGTTCATTACGTTTACGTATAACCCAAAGTGGGTGGAGATTACGCGTGAGCTACTTTCATGTCAGAAGTACTGCCATAGGCATGATCTAATTGCACGAGTTTTCCGACTAAAGTTAGGAAAATTGTGCGATTTAATTAAAAAGGGTCAGATTTTCGGGCCCGTCAGGTGTGATATGTACACTGCAAAATGGTTATCCTTTAGAAACAACTTGTCAGACACAAGCCTCCACCATCTTCCTAAAGTAGCTTTTCCTGCGTGCATTTTCACCACATCGCTATTTCGCATTGCAAGGGAGATGTCTTGAGCCCTCAATTACCATCCAACGTAGGCAAAAATGGCCTTTTGAGTTTTTGTTTCAGTAGCTGCCTTTTAATGACTCCCCCACGGCTTTCCAAGGTGCAGCGCTACTTCGTCTTGTGTGAAAGGACTCACTGCGACTTCCAGCCAACTCCCGTTTTGCCCGGAAGTATTCGCCTAAACGTTCCTTCCATTTACGGCCCTCGGTGGACCCATACAGGCATGCATTTAACCATAGAAGAATAATAGTACGGTAGAATTTATTTCACCTTCAAATCTTTCGCTATTTCAGGTGCCCATCAAACAGCCATCCACAATCAGAATGCCCTCTCAGTTGCAAGTTCGCCAAGAGAACAATTCCGCCGTTCTGAAAACCTAACTCATCTTTTGCGTGTTACTTCCCCCTTTTATCCGCCTGTCAATACATCATTTCACCCTACGTTTTCTACGGTACCATACAGGTCTGGATCGAAGAGTCTTCATGCGGTTTAGGGTCGTCAATTATGAGGTAGTAAGCGTTTAACTGTTTAGTGGTGGAGCTACGCTTATTGTGGCTTTCAGCAGCTATTCAGGAAATTTGCAAGAAATCCTGAGCAACGCCGGGCTTTACTGCTAGTGAGGGGATAAAATGCCGTTTTTCACATAATAGCAGAGATATCACGGCCATTACGGGCTTCTTCATCGGAAAACAATGATGTGCGTTTGTGCAGTGCCACGAGGCACACGTCTATAGCATCATCACTTCTGTTGTACCTCGTTCACGTGACCTGCAGACCACTTCCACGTGCGCAAGAATTTGACAGACCAGCATCTTCAGTTTCGTCGGGCGTAGTTTGACACGATCGGCCATCAATAGAGGCGATTCATGCAGATCGGTATACTACAATTACGATGCAATACATATAATCGATATCTTTATTGCAATGCAGCTAAATAGTAAAGTTTATCATTTATGCTCCCCCATGAAACTTTGACGGACACATATTACGCACGTGAACCGAGGAAACCGCTCCGTACGAGCAATTCGTCGATCTTTCCGGCGTAACGTGTTGCAGAACAAAGGATTCTGAACATATTCTCTGGGGAAAAGGCGATCAATATTCCAATAGACGTATGCGAGTACGGCTACTAGGGGTATGCAAATGCGTTCTACGCGGACGTCACAAAACTAGTGCATCGGAATCAACGTTTTTCAGAATAAGATGTGTAAAATCGGACAAACGATGAATTTCGATGCCGCGCACTTTATTACGGACGTGTCCTACGATATGTAACTACGTAGTGGGAATAGAATATTCGACACTGGGCAAAGGTATCCAAAAAGAGCCAAAATTATAACGTACCAAATTCCATGAAGGCAATGCAACGCATTTGCAAATTTTGACTCGTATTGAAAATCCACGTGAATTACAATATGCTTACAACTAAAGAGTTACTTAAGGAACAACTTACCTCTGCCTCATGGAACATTAATCTCAGTTCCTTCCACAAAGCTTGGAACAAGTGTGTGTGTACCCTCAGGAGAGCGAGAAAACAACATCTTTCAAATCTCAAGTCTGAACTCTCAAACTTGTCTCCGTCCTCCATATCCTGGCAGCATCTAATAGAATCTGTTTCTGGTGTATGTTCCCCCTCCATCCCCTTCTTTACCTAAAATGGCCACACTGCTGACACTGCACATGAAAAGGCTGAATGCCTAAACTCCGTGTTTGCTTCTAAATCTTGTGTCCGAAACCCATCACTTTTTGTACCCACCTTAACCAGTTGCGCCCAGCTGTTCCTGCACTCTCTGTCCTTTTCTCCTGACAAGGTGGTGTTTGCCGTCAAACCTCGACTGAGATTCTGCAACCAGTCCAGACGGCATCAGTCCACGTGTCCTTAAAACATGCTCCTCTGCTTTTGCTCACCCTCTCTCTGTTCTATTCACCCTCTCATTGCTCAAGGTCATCTGCCATCTGCTTGGAAATCAGCAAACATTACTGCCCTGCATAAAATGGTGCAAAAACGGATCCCTGCAATGACAGACCAATCAGCCTTCTGCCAATAATCAGCAACGTTATGGAATCCATTATCGCTTCAGACATTAAATCCTTCCTCCTCTCCAATGGCTTGATTTCCGATCATCAATTTGGATTCAGACCAGATCACTTTACCCTGGATATGCTGCTTCTGCTCTCTCAACAATGGATGAAAGTCCTCAATGATAGACATGAAATCCGAGCCGTATCCCTGGACATATCACATGCTTTCGATATGGTCTGGCACCCTGCCCTGCTCACCAAACTCTCTTCCTATGGTATCCAAGGACATCTCCACTCATGGCTCACAGACTTCCTCTCCTGTCGCAGTCAACGTGTGGCCCTAAATGGAGTTCTTTCATCCCCTCTTCCTGTGCAGGCTGGAGTTCCTCAAGGTAGCGTTCTGGGCCCTGTTCTTTTTCTGGTTTTCATCAACGATCTCTCTGGAAAATCCTCTATATCTCTTTGCTGATGACTGCACCCTCTGCCAAACCATCTCTCATCCCTCAGATTAGCAGCCTCTTCATTCTTTGCATATCTGGATAAAATCACAAGCCGGTGCAACACGTGGAACATGTCTATCAATCCCGACAAATCTCACACCCTCACTATTCCTCTCCGAAAGGACTGTCTGGACCCCCCCACCACAATCTACTTTATCAACAATCCCCTTGAATGTCCTTTCATTCAAGCTTCTGGGTCTCACTATCTGCCATGATTTTTTTTCCTGGGAAAGCCACATTTCCAAGCTGGCCTCCAAATCCTCCGTCATGCAAAGACCTTCCGGCACACCTGAACTCCTGACCGCATACAAAGCTTTTGTCCACAGTCTGATGGAGTACTGCTCTCCCCAAAGGGCTGGTGCTCCTGCCTCTCACCTTTCTCGGCTTCACGCTGTAGAAACAAAGGCATTTTGGTTCATTGGTATCTCCCACGTTGAGGCTGAGTCTTTATGTCTCTCACTCTCTCACCACAGGCAGGTCGGTGGTCTTTCCGTTTCAACCATCTCCTCTGTCTGAGATATGTCCCCGGTCTGCCAGCTTCTAATAAAACTACAAAAATCATGAATCGCTGCTCACCTTCACTCTTTCAATCCCTTTTTTTCCCCCCCACCTTTAGAACAAACTCCCACACTCTGTTCAATCCCAATCTCTTCCCTCCAGGTCTTCAAAACAGGTGTTCACCACAGTCTCTTATCTTCCCCCATCCAAAACCACGATCTTTTCTACTCCCGATAATACACCCCAAACCCACCTCCTTCATTATCTCTCATTCAAGCAGACAATAGAATATATATATATATATATATATATATATATATATATATATATATATATATATATATATATATATATATATATATAACGATAGTTATAATAAAGATTCATGATTGAACCCCCCAGGAGACAAAAAATGGTAACAATACATTTCTATGTGAGGCCACGAACTTACTGATCGTGATAAATGCTCATTTAAATAATTATTATTTCTCCATGACAACACAGCTGGGGTCGCGGACATCACCGCCGCTCAGGTTATGATAACCCTAACCACGGAAGGGTATCCCCCACAAACCCACAACGCCAAGACATCGTCACACCTGTACCGTCCTTACCTGGGCGATGCAGCACGGGAGACACATGTCGTTGAGGAAAAGACGCACTCACAGCACTGAGAGGATTAAAATATGAATCACCGGTTAAAACGTCAATTAATGCCAATTCAGAAACACCATGATTACCACCGATTACTACGTATCTTTTTATCCCGTTTGTATTGCCATTTTAATACGGAGAACGACCCCAATTGTGAAACATCAACAAGTAGTTGATCCACTTGGAAAACGAAGACGCCCGACCACCCGGAACCAACGTGATTGCGTCATCACGCCGGGTGACGCGTTTTGTAACTCGGCGTCGAGAAAGGCAGAAAATGAGTCGTAACTTCGTGATTTGAGAGAAACTAATCTACTTTTTTTTTTAAAGCTCTCTCATAGTGTTTCTCAAAATTAATAACGACGCCTCGACGACTTATTTTATGTCACACACGAAGAGATTCGCCGTCGCTTTCCTCTTTTTCCTTAAACATTACATTTTAACATCCGATACGTTAAAAAAAATGTCAATATAATGTACATCGCGCAACGAGTGAAAAGTTATAAAGAAAAAAGTGATGAATCTGAATATTCCAACAACAGCGACACTAGCGCGAACGACTTTGCCGTGGCCGCCATTCGCCGCGCAATATAAGAAAGCCATGAAGGCGAGGAGAAGGAAAGTAAGGAATGATTTGATTATATCCCTATATAAGCAGGACTTGTAGTTATCTTTGTGTAATGGATAATGGATGAGCGATGGTATCTGGTGTAGGTGTGAATTAGAATGTAACGCAGGCATGATGGGCCAAATGGCCGGCTTCCAGTAGCGCAAACTGCCGAGTCCTTCCTTGTTCGTATATCCTTCACTTGTATATCTTTGTACTGAAACAATAAATCACACTTTTTTTCTAAAAGATAATAATGTTCTCTGGAGATGACGTCACACGCTGTGCCCTTGGGGGGGGGGGTCACTGTTCAGTTACCAAACATTTGGTAACCATCCACCAAGTTTTGTCACAATCCATCCACCAAGTTTTGATATATCCTGTTCCCAAACAGACGGTGGTGACAATGAGGGGGAGGAACATGTTTGAGACAATGTGGCACACCCAGAGATAGCTATACCCCAAGGGTGTCAAAATAAATATAGAGAAATATATTTCTTTTAATAACTTAAATATTATTTTAATGTGTTGTTTTTTTTTCGGGTGAACGAAGGCGGTTCTTGGGTGAGAAACACACAACATCAACCACACACCACTGATTGACGAGACCCCCACTGACGGCATTCCGTACACATGTTCACAATCACCCGTCAATGCTCAAGCGACCTAAAAGTCCTGCCAACACCCCCATACCCCTCTATCTCCATCACTTCCAAGTACCTCTCTGATTCTACTTTAAACTTATCTCCTGTTTCTGCTGCTACTCCCTGAGTGAAAGTCCCCTGCCTTACTATCGTCTTAACTCTCCCCTTCTTCACTCTCAAGCCATGGCCCCTGGTACAGTCACTGTCTATTGTGCTGAATGATTAATGTACACTTATTTTATCGATCAGGTCAGGTCAGGTATGGGAGCATGCGACGGAGCAGGGCGTCACTGCCTCCACTTTCCGCCGGTACTCCAAGGGCCTCCGTCTGGCCATCCCCCAGGCAGATGCCTGGCCCATCCCCATCTCCTTGAGATGCTGATCAACCTGCGACAACCACGAGGCACGTGGTGGGCCCATTAGCCTCCTCCACTCAGGAGACTCCCTCGCTGAGAGAATCTGGTGAGCAGGATCAGCATCAGGAAAATGAGCCACATGTCCATACAGCCGCAGCTGATGCACACGGACCATGCAGGTAACAAATCTCGTCCGAGTCTCGCACAACAACCGCTCGTTGGACACAAAGTCCGACCAACGATAGCCAAGGATTCTCCGAAGAGACCTGGTACCAAAGGAATTAAGTCTCCTTCTCAGACATCTGGTCAGAGTCCGAGTCTCACATCCATAGAGCAAGACTGGAAGCACCAAGGTCCTGAAGACTCGGACTTTCGTCCTCCCGCACAGGTACCGGCACCGCCACACCCCATGATCCAGTGAATCCATCACTCTCCAGGCCCGACCCAGACGTCTGTTGACTTCTGGCTCACAGCCAGCAGAGATGTGAATATCACTGCCAAGGTAAGTGAATCTCTCCGTGACCACAACATCCTCACGACAAACAGGCACAGACAGAATAGCAGTATCCAAGATGTCAATGAAAACCTGGATCTTAGTTTTGACCTAGGAATCCTGTAATCCCAGCGGCTCCGACTCCTCATTCAACACCTCGAGGGCCTCCAAAAGGATATCCAGATTCTCTGCAAAGATGACTGCATCATCTGCGAAATCAAGGTCAGATATCTTTACAATCCCAAACGGTGCACCGCAACTTGATCTCTCCGACATCCTCCCCAGAATCCAGTCCACACCAATGCTGAAAAGTGTGAGGGCTAGTACACATGCCTGAAGAACTCCAGTAACAATTGGAAATAAGTCAGAGATGGAACCACCACGTCTCACAGCACTCTCAGTACCAAAGTATAGATCAGACATCAGATCGATGAGTTTTGGTGGCACCCCACAAAGACCAAGAATCCATCAGAAGGCATCTGATTCACCGAATCAAACGCTTTACAGAGATCAACATAGGCTGCAAGCAGCCCCTGCTGAAACTCTCGTCTACGTTCGGTGAGGACACGAAGAGCAAGGATACGGTCAATCGTTGACCACTTTGGTGTAAAGCCTGACTGCTCTGGACGCTGGTGCTCAAGCAGATGATGGCGAACCCTATCAAGAATTATCCGAGCAAAGACCTTGCCCGGCACTGAGAGCAGCGTCACCCCTCGGTAGTTGTTTCTGTCTTGGCGATCACCTTTCCCTTTCCAGAGAGGGACAACAAGGCCCCTCTTCCAGTCAGTTGGGATGATGCCTGTGTTCCAGGCAGAGCACAGAATTGCATGCAACGACATGCGTGCAGAATTTCCACCAGCCTTGAGAAGTTCAGCATGGTTGCCATTGATCCCAGTAGCTTTACCCCATTTCAACCGGTTCAACACAGCCTGTGTTTCCACAAGCGAAGGTGGACCACAGTTGATTGGAGGGTCAGCAACAGGGATTGTAACACCCCTGATATCCAACTCGACAGCTGATGGATCAGCCTGGTACAACCGCTCAAAGTAACCAGCCCAGCAGGCCTTCACTTCAGACTCCTCTTTCAAGAGCCCACCACCCTCTGCTCTAACTGCAGCACACCAAGGGATGGGCTTGGATGAACGCAATGCGCGAATTCCCCTGAAAGCAGGACGACAATCACCTGACCACAGGTGATCCTCCACCCCCTCACAGATTCCTCGCACATAGCCCTCCTTGTCCACCGTTGGTGCACATACAGTTTTATTCCTCAAATCCTTGAACAGCTCAGCTCTGCCATTCCGCCTGGCCCTGTGACTCTGGTCAATGGTATCCAGTGTCCCTTTAGAGACAAAATTCTTCTTCACCCTATGGTGAGTTCCAAGGTATCCACCAGCAATATCAAGGGTGGTGGTCTTGAAGGCACTCCACAACTCTTCAGGATCCCCCAAAGCATCCAGACCCACCAAATATTCACTCAACCTGCTTGCAAACTCCTCAGCTACCCTCTCATCCTTGAGCTTGCCAACATCCAGCCTTGGCTGGGATGGTACCATTCTCCAGGATTTAAGCTGCAACTTCAGAGTTGATAAATAAGCCTGTGGTCAGCATGGAGGAACTTAGCACTCCAGTGGACCCTGCAGTTCTGGATCATCCTCCAACGACCGTCAATGAGGACATGGTCAATCTCCTTTGCCACACCACCAGGATTGGAATACCAAGTCCAGCGATGAGCTTGTGGGTGCTGAAACCATGAACCGGCCACCCTAAGTCCATGACTTCTTGCAAAGTCAAGGAACAGTGCTGTTCTGGTTCACAATTCCAGAGCCATAGGGACCAACACATGTCTCATAACCATCCCTATCAGCTTCAGTCGATACATTGAAATCCCCCAAAGACTAGAAGTGTATCTCGTCTAGGGCACTGATCAACCGCAGACTCGAGCGTGGCGTAGAATGCATCCTTCACGGTGAGATCACTCGCCTCATTCGGAGCATAAACAGAGACCAGGGAAATGAGACCTAAGGAGTGACAAATCCTTAGTCTCATAATACGCTCGTTAACCAGTGTTACCGCATTTATCATTGGAGTCGGCTTATTGGACACAGCTACAGCTACAGCAACTCCTTGGGCAGGGTAACCATCAGAGTGATCAGACCAATAGTAGGTTTAACCACCCATAATCTCACCACCATCCGGTCTCCGAACCTCAGAGAGAGCTGCAATATCGATGTCCAAACTCTTGAGTTCAGATGATAATAGAGACAGGTGATCATACTCTCTTCGGGATAGGACATTCCAGGCACCCACCCAAAGGGACCACCTCAGGTTAACCAAAGGAGACCGCCGTCTGGTGGACGACACCTCAGCACCACCCCGACACACATTACTGCAATCTGACCCAGGAAGGTTACCCCGTGGTTTCCCTACTGTCGTCAATGATTGGGGGTCCCGAAGGCTTTGCCCCAATCCCGTCATCCGGTGAGCTGCCCTGCGGAGGGAAGCAACAGGAGATACTCCCACAGAGTGGGTTTCAGATCTTTTTGTGCTTTTTGAATGTTTTTCGGAATGAAAGTTTTTACGTTGCCCAGAGTGCAAATGCTGCCACTGACCTCCTTATGAAAAGTACCCCAACTGCAGGAGGACGTCCACAGACACAGTTGGGCACTAAATATGGATGGCCGTTGGCTCACAAGGAGCTCCTCCACCCTTTGACAGGTTTTGTTCTTCATCCTGCTGGGTGTCCATATCCAAACACCCTCCTCACCAGGAAACTTGGTGGGGGAAACGGTTTAGTCGCCGACAACCCGACCTGATTTTATCGTTACCCTTCATTATCTTAAACATCTCTATCATATCTCATCGTAACTGCCTCCTTTCTCGTGTATAAAGCCCTGTCTCGTTCAGCCGCTCCTCGTAGCTAGGCCCGGAATCAATCTAGTAGCCCTTCGTTGAACCCTCTCTATGGCAGCTATGTTCTTCCTAAATTGTGGTGACCAAAACTGCACACAACGTTGGAGATCACGCCAGTTTGGTTAGTGTCCCCAGCAGGTTGTTTGTTGTTATATATATACCCACTGGCACTGCCATCTTGCAGCCTGCCTATGTTCTAACATGGCATTAAGGTCTTCCACTCATTCATAAGTTTTGTGTTTTATCATGATTCTGTTCTGTTCTTGCATCTGGCAACTAGGCTGCTGGGTAGCTATCATTTTGTGGGGGATATAGCTATCATTTCTGTGCTTCTGATGCTGTGCCCTTCTACCAGTACACTGGTACTTATTTCGCCAACCTCAGAAGGATGACAGATTGAGTCGACCCCACCTGGTGTTAATTGACCAGCCAACAAGGCTCAAATTTAAGACCCTAGGATCCCAAGCCAGCCACCCCAGCCATTAATTCAACACCAGGCTGTCATGATTCATTGACCTGAAGTCCTCCCAATTACTTTAATGATGTGGTGGCAGTCAGGATACATTTCCATAGATTTTCCAGCTCACAACCAACCGGAACTTCATGAAAAACGCCGATTTTGAGTGACATCTCCGGATGCTGATCTTCTGCATCTATCACAAACGGGTGTGTGGTCTACCAGCTGAAACTACAGCTGTGTCATAAACACTGACTTGTATACCATGTCGCTCACTAAGAGTGAGAACCTTCTCACTCCCAGAATGGCCACTACACACCGTGCACCAAAACAGTGGTCCCTCAGCAAGTCTCAGTAGTGACGAACATTCTGAAGATTTGTATTAGTGCATTATGCCATTTTTTGAAGACGATCTCCTCCCCGGGACAGTGGCATCTCCCACCACGGCCAATATGTCATCGAAGATAAAGAGCTCTCTCCCTCGCTTAAAAACCTTGTTGAGCTCACGTGATTTTACCTAATCCACAATAACCTCCCCCCGCCGGCTCGTCAGGCAACAATATTGTATAGAGCTCTGTTCCCACACTCTAACTTTGATAAAGCCAGAAATATCACGAGCTCTAGATTCGCTGTTTGATGAGCTTCACACTTCTGATGATGCACACTTCAACATCAATGCCACAATTCTCTTGCCAGACACCACCCCGACTAATACCATACAGGCAGACTTCAACAAGACCAAAGTCCAACAGACCTACAAAGTCTTGTCCCCTATGCAAGCAGGTACAACGTACAGACCACCACCATTTCCTGAGTGAATGCCCCAACCTCCCAGAATGGGACCACAAGTACATTGTATGTGCGCGTCAAGTGGCTAACATCCTCAATGAGTCAGATGAGGACTCGACAGACTTGACCTGTGCTCTCGTTGAGGAGAATGCCAATGCCACACACTGTTCCGAGTTACCCAGCACTTTACACGTCCAGATGTGACAGTCCCCATACGTCGACACATTCCACAGCCACCACACTGTTGGAGTTACTATTCACAGTGGAGCAACTGGCAACCTAATCCATGAAGCCACAACTAAGAAGTCGAGGATCAACATTCTCAAGAGTTCACAATCTGCCCATCAAGCTCACTGGCCTTCCCCCCTCATAATCATCGGAGAAACTCATCTCAGACTTACACGCGATGGACAAATATTTAAATTTGAAGGCGTGGTTGTCGAAAACCTTGACGTTGTGTTATGGATCAATAATATATAAGTACTTCAAAGGTAGATACCATTTATTTGAAATGTAACTAAAAGCAGGTTTAAGTAAGTTAATCTTAAAGTTAATTTAGTTCAGTCCACTATGCTGTGTTAAAAGGCAGTCACTCGTGCTGTGGGGCTGGGCACTGAGGAAAGGAATTTGAATGTGCTTTGAACAAAACTGTGTTTAGGTTAACAGACGGTAGAAGACAGAAAGGCCACCGACCTGCCTGCGGTGAGAAAGTGAGAGGCCCAAAGACTCAGCCTCACCGTGTAAGATACCAATGATCCTAAATGCCTTGGTTTCCACAGCGTGAAGCCGAGAAAGGTGACAGGCAGAAGCACCAGCCCAAAGGGGAGAGCAATACTCCATCAGGCTGTGGACAAAAGCTTTGTTTGTGGTCACGAGCTCAGGAGGGCTGAGGAAGGACTTTGCACTTCGGAGGATTCGCAGTCGGCGACTGGCTTTGGAGGCCATGATAGAAATGTGGCTTTCCCAGGAAAGGTCATGGCAGATAGTGAGACCCTGAAACTTGAAAGAAAAGACTTCTTCCAGAGGATTGTTGAGAAAGTGGATGGGGGTGGGGGGGTTTCCAAATGGTCCTTTTGGAGAGACATTGTGAGAGTGTGAGATTTGTCTGTATTGAAAGACATGTTCCACGTGTTGGACCAGTTTGTGATTATATCCAGATCTGCAGTGAGCGAAGAAGCTGCTGCTTGCCGGTCTGAGGGATGACAGATGGTACGGTAGAGGATGGAGTCATCAGCAAAGAGAGAAAGAGGATTTCCAGAGAGTCCGAGAGATCATTTATGAAAACCAGAAAAAGAACAGGGCCCAGAACGCTACCTTGAGGAACTCCAGCCTGCACAGGAAGAGGGGATGAAAGAACTCCATTTAAGGCCACACGTTGACTGCGACAGGAGAGGAAATCTGCGAGCCATGAGTGGAGATGGCCTTGGATACCATCGGGAGAGAGTTTGGTGAGTAGGGCAGGGTGCCAGAGTGTGTCAAAAGCACGTGATATGTCCAGGGATACGGCTCGGATTTCATGTCCGACATTGAGGACCTCCATCCATTGTTGGGAGAGCAGAAGCAGCATGTCCATGGAAGAGTGACCTGGTCTGAAACCAAATTGATGATCAGAAATCAAGCCATTGGAGAAGAAGAAGGATTTAATGTCTGAAGTGATGACAGATTCCACAACCTTGCTGATGATTGGGAGAAGGCAGATTGGTCTGTAGTTGCAGGAATCTGTTTTTGCACCGTTTTTAGCAGAGCAGTAATGTTTGCTGATTTCCAAGCAGATGGCAGATGACGTTGAGCAAATGAGAGGGTGAATAGTACAGAGAGAGGGTGAGCAAGAGCAGAGGAGCAGGTTTTTAGGACACGTGGGCTGATGCCGTCTGGACTGGTTGCAGAATTTGAGTTGAGATTTGACAGCAAGCTCTCCACTTTGTGAGAAGAAAAGGACACAGAGTCCAGGGACAGCTTGGTGCGACTGGGTAAGGTGGGTATAAAAAGCAATGGGTTTCGGACACATGATTTCGATGCAAACACCGAGTTTCGGCATTCAGCCTTTTCGTGTGCAGTGTCAGCAGTGCGGCCATTTGAGGTAAGGGAGGGGATAGAGGGGGAACACACACCAGAATCAGATTTGATTAGTTTCCACCAGGATTTGGAGGAGGGAGAGAGGTTTGAAAGTTCAGACTTGAGGTTAGAAAGATGTTGTTTTCTGGCTCTCCTGAGGGTAGATACACACTTGTTCTGAGCTTTGTGGAAGGAACTGAGATTGCCCTCAGTTGGGTTTGCTTTCCATGAGGCAAAGGCAAGTTGTTTCAGGACAACAGCCTCGCCACAAGCTTCCGTGAAACAGGGGCAGGAGGAAGGGTAGGACAACTGAGGACGAGAGGGGATAAATCTGTGCATGAGGGAGAGCAAGTTTCTTTCAAAGAATTCCCAGGATGAGTTGATGTTGGAGAAAGTAGCGATGGGAGATCAGTCTGTAAGTTTGATTGCTGCTTTGAGACCCTGCCAGTTGGCTTGAGTGAAATGCCAGACTCGACGGTGGTGAGGTGGTTCTCTAATAATAGCCAGAGAGATGTCCACTTTGACAAGGACGCGGTCAGAATAACCGATTGGAGTGGAGGAAGAACAGCAGATATTTCAGAGAGGGGAGTAAGCAGAGTTGTTGAAAGAGTGTTGGGGGATTGCAGAAGATCTAGGGGAGGGGGCCGGATGAGGAGGATAAAAGGCTCTGTGGTGCTGGGGGAGAGGGGGCGCAAGAGAGGAGGGAAAGTAGTAGAGGATTTGAGGAGGTGGAGTGATGAGATGAGGAGAGAGGACAAGGGAAGGATGCAGCTATGTGGATGTGAGGTTGGGGGCAACTTTGAGAAGGGTGAGTGAGGGTGGTGAATGGTGGGAGAAGGGTGAGGGGGGAGAGTTGAGGGAGAAAGGTGGGAGGGAAGTTTTTGAGAAAGGTGAGAGGGGGAGTTTTTGAGAAAGGTGAGAGGGGGAGTTTTTGAGAGAAGTGAGAGGGGGAGTTTTTGATAGAGGTGAGCGGGATGATTGCTTTGAGAGGGAGGGATGAGAGGGGTGAGTTGGCACTGAAGTTGGAAAAAATGAACGATTGATTAAAAGCAAACATTCATTGCAAACTGGGGTTCAAAAAAAATTTAGTTCAGAAATGCGATTAAAGACATTTCTTGAGGGATGCAATAAAGGAGAATTCAGAGGATGGAGAGAAGAAACGCTGTAACAGTTGGATTTTTTAGGCAAGGTATGAAGGAAAGGTCGAATTGAGAGCAGTCTGTTTAAATAGAAGAAGAGTAGTGAATTATGATACAGTAATGAGAACCACACGTGTGAAAGAGGAAGATGAAGCATTATAAAAGACCATTTTTATTGTTGTTGTTATTGTTATTATTATTATTGCTGTTTTTTGATAAAGATTGCAAAAAGATTGCATTAGATTAGGTAAAGGAGAGATTGAAGAAAACATCGTGAGGCGAATGGTGAATTTGGATCGGAAAACGCAGGGGGTGGAAACAGATCCAGCAGAAGCACGTGGTTACGGGAGGTGTGTTGTTAAAAGTCAAGAATAGCAGATATTTTCTTCTTGGTCATCTGTTTCCTTATAGATGAAGGAGGTCAAATGTCAGGAATACCAAAAAAAACACAACGTATAAATCAAAATTCACTGGTTGCAAAAGTATTCAACCACTTAGGACAGGACTTGGTGGAAGTGCCTTCAGCAGCAATGACTGCTATGAGTCTTTGTGGGAAGGTCTCAACCAGCTTTGCACAGTGAGATGGTGAAATGTTTGCCCATTCTTCACGTGAAAATTGCTCTAGTTCTGCTAAGTTTGACGGGGATTGTGGATGGGCTGCAATCTTCAAGTCTCGCCATAAATGTTAATTTGGGTTCAAGTCAGGACTTTGACTGGTCCACTCAAGAACATTTATTTTCTTATTATTTAGCCACTCCAATGTGGCTTTAGTTTTGTGCTTCGAATCATTGTCCTGTTGAAATGTGAATCTCTTCCCCAGTTTCAGATTCATGTCTAACTCGAGTATGTTTTCATCAAGGATTCTCTTGTACTTTGCACCGTGCATTGTCCCTTCTGTCCTGATAAGCTTGCCAGTCCCTCCTGATGAAAAGCATCCTTATAGCATGATGCTGCCACCACCATGCTTCGCAGTAGGGATGGTGTTGACTGGGTGATGTGCTTGTGCCAGACATAACACTTTAAATTTAGACCAAAAGTTAAATTTTTGTCTGTCTGATCACAAAACTTCTCTCCACGTGCCTGCAGTGTCATCAAGATGCTTCTTTGCAAACTCCAAACGAGCTTAGAGATGTGTCTTTTGCAGTAATGGCTTCTTTCTTGCCACCTGTCCAGAGAGGCAAGCTTTGTGAAGGAAACGGGATATTGTTGATTGATGAACTGTTTTAGGCCCCACAAAATATATATTAAAAATTTTGATTTATTTAAAATGCCAACAGGATGAGAACAGCACTGGGCAATGCCCAAACCCGTGGTAGTTATTCATAATTTACATAAATGCTTTGGACAGTGGGGTTAAGAGTACGCTTTCCAAATTTGCAGATGACACAAAACTTGGATGTTCGGTCGATAGCAAACAGGGGAGATTCAGGAAAGTCTACATATTTTAATGGATTTGGTTAAAGATTGGCAGATGCAGTTTAACTTAAAGAAATGTAATGTGATGCGAATGGGTAAGAATAATGAAAATAGAGATTACATGATGCATTCATTACAAGATTACAATCTTGGGGTTATCTTGGAGCATGTTACACTTGAGAAGGATCTGGAGGTGGTAACAAACATGGGAGTGAGCAGACTGAATAGTACCAGGTAGCTATAGGTGAAGCAAACAGGGTGTCAGGTTGGATTTCTCGGAGGGTAAATTATAGATCAAAGGAGTCAGTGTTAACACTGTACAGGAATTTAGTCCACCCCATGCGTCCACGATGTCCAACTTGTCCACCCTATGCATGCATGTTTTGTGTACTGCTTTTGCCTGTTACATCCTGATCCGTTCACTGTACTAGCTCTTCCATGAGCCTTGTATTCAAAAAAATGAAACTTAGTTTGAGATTATCAGATCATACAGTACCTCCAAGCCTGGTATTGGCTTAACGGTGAAGGTGGCTGGCTTAAGATCCCAGGGTGTTTAGTTCAAACCCCTGTCTCTCGTTGAATCAACCCCAGGTGGGTTGACCCAGTCTGTCATCCTTATGAGGTCAGCAAAATTAGTAGCAGCTTGCTGGTAACAGAGGGCATTGCATCAGTGCTGCACACCCAGAAAATGATGCAGCCAAGAGGGCACAGGCTTTGACTTGATGAGCTTTAAATCGGAGGTGTTAACGATCGTCAGTTTCTGGATGACTTCGTGTTGGCAACTGTGGGGAGTTTGCATTCCATTATATATTTCCACTAGGTGGTGCTGAAGCTATTGTACGATTTTCGAATGACTGTTGAGCCTTTACAACGATGTCATACCACTCAACCTTGAATAAATGGTGAATTTAATACCAAAACTCATACTAACACAGAGAAGGGGAACCCAATTGTTTTCCAATTAAATCCCAGGAAACCTGATGGAAGAGCTTGAAGGTTTAATTTAATTATTTCACTCCGTCAATCAGTGGAATCTTTGGTGTCAGAAAAGGTAAATTAATTTTGCACACTCAGCCTGTCATGTTTTATTTCGATCCTTAACCCAAAACTTCCATTACCTCTGGGATACCAATCTCCTTATCCACTTTCACTGAAAAGATCTTCAACTTATAGGTGCTAAATAAAATTCCCAAAAATATTTGTAGGAATGTCTTTTGAGAGCATGGGTTACTGGTAACTTGCACATTGAACAATGAACCGATTTACTACAGATATCCTAATCTTTTTGTTTTGTCGGTTGTTTGGTTCGTTGTCACCAGTTTGACAATCGCCATCTCCTTTTTTGATAACACCATGTTTGAACTCAAATTTCTCGACCCTACGATCATGTAGAAATACAAATACAGGTGAAGTTTCGTTTTGGTAAACGGATAGTTTGTTGTCGGCTCCACACAAAAATGGAGTATGCTCAGGGTATTATTTCAACCTTAATGGAAAGATTACTTTTTGTGTATTATTATTAATATTATTATCATTATTACTTCCGAAATAATCGATGGTTTTTCAAGTATATTGGTCAGTCAGTATTGTTATTCTGTCTATTTGTCTGTCAGTGACTGTCAATCGCCTACAGGTCACAATTTAAAACCGATCTTCACAAAACTTCACCAAGTTGTAGAGGGAGTCTCAACTGAGAAGCCTATTGATTTTGAGGTCAAAGGTCAAAGGTCATCTTGAGGCCAAATTTCTAAAATCATCATTTTTCATCCGATTGACTTGAAATTTGAACAATATTTGCATATTGCGTCAATGAATTGGGAAACCCACTATTTTTTTTTTGTTCAAAAGATCAAACGTCAACTCAAGGTCAAATAATCTAAAATCATCAATTTTCAACTGAAAAATAATCATTTATTCATCCGATTCACCTGCGCTTTGGTTACGATTGACAATTTTAATCTTATTGAAATGGACAATTTGATGTATCCATGGCAACCTTTCGAGAGGGAAGTGGAATTTGCAAGTACCGTGATCTGCATGAAGTGTTTTACTTGTTTGTTTGTCAATTTCCTACAGGTCACAATTTTAAACCGATCTTCATAAAACTTCACCAGATGGTAGAGTTTGTCATAAGTAAGAAAAGAACCCTATTGCTTTTGAGGTCAAAAGTTCAACATAGGCGAAAGGTCAACATCACAAATTTCTAAAATCCTCAATTTTCATCCGATTGACTAGAAATTTGAACATGATTTGCATATCAGGTCACTGAATTCATTGAATAAGTATTTTGAGCTCAACATAGGCCAAAAAGTCAAAATAGGCCAAAGAGTCGACAGAGGCCGAATTTCTAAGATTTTCAATTTTCATCCGATTGACTTGAAATTTGAAGAGGATTTGCATAATTGGTCAATGAATTCAACCACCTGATATTTTTAAGGTCAAATTTGTTTTATGGATTCTGCACGTGTGGTGCTCTGCACGATGTCTTTCTTGTTATTATCATTATTATTATTATTATGATCAAAATAGACACAATGGAAAACGAAACGAAACGAAAACCACTAAGCAGTGGTTGTAAACACAATTATTCTCACCAGTAGGTTGCTTGTGGTATGTTAATTTGCACAGCGGAGCAAGATACTGAAATGAGATTGTGCTGAAAATTTATGTCATTTAAAATTTTTCCTGTGGTGTTAATTAATTAACTTTATTGTAAATTAATCATCATGTAAACCTACAGAGCTGTAAATGCCTCCTTATAGGAGGTAAACACGTCGTAAAGTTAAAAAAAAAATTGTCCCTGCTGTAAGTGAATTAACGTTGTTGTAAACTAACCAAACTGTAAAGGTACAAAGTTGTAAATGAATCTTGTTCAATGATCTGTGCTGTAAAAAATTAACCGTGTTGTGAATGGATACCTCTGGTGTTGGTGTGGCAAAGGCATGATGGACCGAATGGCCTACTGTGTCAAATTTCATTTTTATTTTTGTGTAGATGATTGCTGTTGTGTAAATGAACGCTATTTTAGGTGATTGATGCCGCAAATGTACTGTTGTAAAGGTACCATGCTGATGCTCTCAGGAAACCGAGCTGTTTAAAATGGATTTTGCTGTAAATTCATGACCACACTGTAAATTTACCCATGCTGTTAATGTTAGAAGGTGTAAATGAACCCTATTTTAAACTATTTATCCTGCAAATGGAATGCATGGAAATAGTGGGGCAACTTAGCTAAATATAGCATAACAATTGTGCATTTTGTGAGGAAAGCATCAAATTTGGCACACTATTAGCCTATCATATTATGAACAGATTTGGATATTGGGCCATCTCAAAATTTTTGATGGCAGTGGAAAATGGCTGCCACAGCCATCAGCGGCTGAATTTGAGATGGCCCAATATCCAAATCTGTTCATAATATGATAGGCTACTAGTGTGCCAAATTTGGTGCTTTCCTCACAAAATGCACAATTGTTATGCGAAGTTGCCCCACTAAAAGTACTGTATTTGAGCTCTTTTGTGAATAAGCCGTGTTTTTTCATGAAGCTTCTAAATGAACTGCGATGCAAAGTTTGCAGAAATTGCAAAGATGATAAATACAATTCCTACTCATCATTTATTAGGTGGATTGCAGAGTAGTGGCAATAAATGTTCACTTGTGAAAATTCGGTTTCAAGTTCATAATAAAACCCTCTCTACTCGGGAATCACGATATGAAACAAACGACGAACAGTACGCCAATTGAGAAAACTAATTAACTCGTGAAAAGTCCATGATAATAAAAAAAATCCGAGGCCTCAGAGACAAACTCCCCTGGGAAGACGTGGAATGTCTGCGAGTGAAAGAAAAACACTTGTGGTGAGCACAAGTATGGTGAAAAATTCAAGTGATAGATTGGAATCCACAACCAGGTCACGAAAGAGATGTTCCGGGGAAAATGAGACTTTGCGGAGTATAACTCCAATTTGGCGGGAACAAGAGTTGAGTTCCCGGCAAGGCTGCGAGTCCTCATGTCCTCTTTGCACCGTCCTCTCATTCCATTGATGTCATTCTGCCTCGATGGAGATCAGCTGAGAAGTTTAAAAAAAAAAAACGCACCTTGTCCCCTTCTGAAACCAGGCCAAAGTGTGGAACAAGCACCCAAAAAGGAAAGCGATGATTGGTGGGTAAAAAGGGTAAAACCACGCTTCATGGTAAAATAATCACACGACCATTGGAATGGCATAGCGGGTGGCAGGAGACACTGTCTACACACTTAAATGGGCACATTGTAAAGAAATTGTCTTGTAAATCAACCATGTTTAAAGGCTGCTTGTTTAAATTAGTAAAAGTGTAAATGCTTTCCCGAGCTGTGTAATCATACTAAAATACGCAACTTGGTGTCTGTCTGTCTAACCACGATACATTTGGCCATTGCTTATTTAATCTCAACCAAACTTGCCAAGGAGACTAAGGGTCACGCGACGGAGTTGGGAGCAACTTCATCTCCCTTCCGCCCTCCTCAAGGGGGTTTTCCTCCGAGGAAGAACTCCATGTTAAGGTGGATAAATAGCTTATCGTGGCGTTTCGTGGGACACACCTACCAGTAGTTAAAATTATTGTAACCACAAACTATTCATTCAATTTTGTCCAACACAGGATTACCTTTTTAAACAGTCACCACTGTTGTTTAACACTAAACTGAAAGAAATTTGGAGGAAACCCGATGTTCTTGAGGAATTATATGATTATCGTGCCCCCCACAAACTAACGGACCTGATTCTAGTGAGCACTGCCTGCTTCCCAGCAAGTTGTCTTGCTCCAACAATTAGATCTGGCTCTGATTGATTGATGGCCTAGCGATCACAGTTTCACTACTGTGTGGGTGTGGGAATGTGAATCTGCCTTTTCCGCTCCGTTGACATGTTTTTGAATGCACATGTTTTTGGATGAAAGTACAGGTTCTTCATGTCGCTTTCATCCTCTGGGATTGAAGACATTTAGTACTTTTGTCAATTAATGAAGTGACTTCCTCATCCCGGTTGACATCCAGCTTTGGGAATATTTGATCCACAGAATTGTGGAAGCACGGGGTGAACCACGATCCTGGAATTCTACACGGATCAAGTAGTCTTGCAGTTCACCAATAGGCTTACTCTTTGCTCCAATAAATTATTTGATAAACAGGTCAAGATGGTACTGAAGCTGGTGAGCAGCTGTTACAGGATTACATTGTAACTCTTGATGTTTTTCTTCCCATAACATCCTCTTCACATCTTCATCTGTCAGTATTGTTCCATACTGGTGAGCAATACTCTGACTGACCTCGAGCCATTGCATATCTGCAGCTGAAAGTGTCAAGAACCAGGTAATTATTCTGAGTTGACGAAGCATGGCTAGTAAGTCCAACATTACAGTTTTCCAAAATTTTGGGAATCCACTCACATTCTTGAGAAATCTAAACCCAGTGTCAGTACGAATCATTGGCTGTCGGTTGTCTGAGTGTTTCAGCAATCCAGGATTCACCTGACAGTTTTGAAAGGTTTTTCCCTATGAGTCTGTCATAATGATATTTGAAGATCATCCTTAACTTGTTTGGTTTCTACTGTGTACTATGCTGCCAGGAAATGGTTTGTCTTTGGTGAATCTCCCATCAACAACCAAGAGTCTTTGATTGAAGCATTTCCTGGGAGATATCTTCTTGGTCCTGTTCTTAGATAAAATCCACCACATCAATGTGGATATTTGGAAAGGTTTGCCAATTCCTCAAAATTATCACCGAGCACAAAGTGACATGGCTTTGGATTTCCTTCAGGAGCTACCGAGTAGGTGTTGTCTGCGTTAGTCGGTTGTTCTTCCTGATGAAGTATATTTTGTGGAATGCCACGCAGTTTGCTGGATTGTTCGAAGGCTATTTGACCTTCAAGTTCCTTCCTTTGCTTGGAACTGTCATCAGCTTCATTTGAGGTGTTCCTTTGGTTGGAACTGTCATCTGCATCGCTGTTGACTGAGGTATCTCTCTCCGGTGCCACATAATGCAATTCTCCCATCTCTCTCTCTCTATAGAGTGCAGCCTGTGGCTGCTGGTTGCATCATTGGTTGGGACGCGGCTGTGCCGCTGATGCAGTGTCCCCCTTACCAGTACACTGGTGTTCATTTTGCCAACCTCGGAAGGATGACAGGCTGAGTGAACCTCCTGGTGTATATTAATTCAGCGGCCAACGGAGCTTGAACTCAGGACCCTAGGATCCCAAGCCGCCACCCTAATCACGAAGCCAACACCAGGCTTAATTCTCCCATAAGATGAAGGGGTACTGTGTTGTCACTTCTCTGGTGTTTTGGGTGAATATCATGCATTCAATCAGGAGTAATTGTATCTCAGATACTGCTTGACCAGCCAAGTTGTCGACCCATTCACCATTCCTCAAAACAGCTATGTATGACTTCAGCTGCTTAACTGTTGTTGGCCAGGGCTTCGGTTTTGCAGGGCTGCTATGTCTCTTTCAGTTCTTTGTGTGCTTGGTCGTGGAATTAAACTGGCATATTCATGAGAGAACTCGCTTGTTTCAAGGAAATTAATTAGCCGAGCTTGAATGTCTGGTCCACTGATTGCTTGTATTCCTGCTGTTGGTAGGGAGGCAGAAACAGCATTGAAAAAACTATTTGAATCTCCAGGATCATCTCCAATGTTGAGATTATGCCTCCGAGCTAAGCATTGTAGCACTCGGTAATCATTTCCCATTGGCAATGCAGATGGCCTGGTGGATGTTGTTTTTACTGGTGGCTGCAGATCTTCTTCTACCTCTTCTGACTTGCAAATGCAGAACTTGCACTTCTTCGTTGTCCATCTCATCAGCACATGCTTGTGTCATTGTTTCCTATAGGACAGTTTCGTCATTTCTCTCCAAAGTTTGACAGATGGCGATGTCCTTGTAGAGTGGGTTATGTTGTAGAAGCCAGAGAAGCACCTCCATCACCTTCTTGTATCATCTGTACTCGTTCATGTGGTGACCTTTATATGCAAGCTTATGCTTCAACTTCAGTGGCATAACTTCAGCATTCTGTAGCAGCTTTAGGAGTAAGAACGTTTTTCAATGTACTTTGGAAGGTACGCTGACGGCACTGCCGTGAATCGCCTTTTGGCCTCCCCTAGGCAATCCCACAAACTTCATAAATGCAATACATTGACTAATTGGTCAACATTCCAAATGGCCTTAGATCTTCCAATTCAGGCGGTACGTCTTCCAGTGCTAATCCATTGGCCCAAGACTGTGAAGGTAGGTGTCTGCCCTCTGTTGAGTGCAAACTGACATGTGCTGCAAATCCATGATTTGCCATGCATCTGCAGATTCTTCCCATGTTTCAGAATTTCTTTAACAAGTGCAGTTGTAGATGCATCTTTTTGCGCAAACATCTGTACTACTGATGTATAAATAAGACGAATATATGAACAGCAAACATCGGGGAGGCTGAGGTTGGTTGGAACATTATTCATGAAAACTCTATTTTACATAATATGGTTTTATTTGGACAAACAAAACATATTCCACAACATACATTGCCCTTGATAAGTATTGGAACAGTGAAGTTAAATTTGTTATTATTGCAAACTACAAAATAAATTTGGATTTGAAATCAAAGGATGATTATGAAACAAGAGTACAGGTCAGCTTATATTTCTTGGTATTTCTGTGCATACAGTGCCTATAGAAAGTCTACACCCCCTTTCAAATTTTTCACCTTTTGTTGCCTTATAGCCTGCAATAAAATTACATTAAATCAGACTTTTTTTTTCCTCCTTTCTTTATACATCATATCTCACAACTTCCAAGTGAAAAACAAATTCTACAAATTTCAGAAAATTAATAAAAAATACAAAACTAGAATATCTTGGTTGGATATAAGTGTCCACCCCCCTTATAACAGCAATTGTAAATGATCTCAGATGTAACCAATCATCTTCAAAATCACACACCGACTTAATTGTCCTCCACCTGTGTTAAGTTGTAGTGATTCTGATTATTTCAGAAGAAAATCAGCAGGTCCTGCCGGTTTCCTCTGCTGGGTAGTGCATGTCACAGCAAAGACTCAACCATGAGCCCGAAGAAGCTTTCAAGAGACCTCTGGGATAAAGTTGTGGAAAGGCACAGATCAGGGGGTGGGTATAAAAATATTTCAAAGGCTTTGAATATCACTTGGAGCACAGTCAAGACAATCATAAAGCATTGGAAGGCATATGGTACCACCAAGACCCTGCATAGATCAGGCTGCCCCTCCAAACTGGATGACCAAGCAAGGAGGATATTGGTCAGACAAATCACCAAGAGGTCAATGGCAGCTTTGAAAGAGCTACATGCCTTTATGGCAAAGATTGGTCACTTTGTGCATGTGACAACAATATCTCGAGCATTCCACAAGTCTGGTCTGTGTAGCAGGGTGGTAAGAAGGAAGCTATTACTCAAAAAAGCCCACATTGAATCCTGTTTGAGGTATGTAAAAAAAACCACTCCGGAGATTCTGAAACCATGTGGCAAAAAGTTTTGTGGTCTGCCAAAACCAAGATGGAACCTTTTGGCCGAAATGCAAAACGTTAAATTTGGGGCAAACCCAACACAGCACATTGCCCAAAGAACACCATCCCGACTGTGAAGCATGGTGGTGGCAAAATCATGTTATGGAGATGTTTCTCGTCAGCAGAGACTGGGGCACTTGTCAGGATATAAGGGAAAATTGATGGAGTAAAATACAGAAAATTCCTCGAGGAAAACCTGCTGCCCTCTGCACGAAAACTGAAATAGGGACAGAAGTTCACCATTTAGCATGACAACAGGCTGAAGCACACAGCTAAAGCTACAGTAGAGTTGCTATGGAACAAGAAGGTAAATGTCCTTGAGTGGTCCAGTCAGAGCCCCGACCTAAATCCAATCGAAAATCCGTGGCACGACTTGAAGATTGCTGTCCATCAACGCTCCCCACGCAACTTCACTGAGCTTGAACATTTTTGTGCAGAAGAACGGGCAAATATTGCCCAATCAAGGTGTGTAAAGTTGGTTGAGACCTATCCCAACAGACTCAAATGTGCTTCCACCAAGTATCAACTCAGGGGGATGTTCACTTATCCAACCAAGATATTCTCGTTTTGTATTTTTCATTAATTTCCCGAAATTTGTAGAATTTGTTTTTCACTTGGAAGTTGTGGGTTAGCATGTGTAAATAAAGCTGGAAAAAAAGTCTGATTTAATGCAATTTAATTCCAGGCTGCAAGGCAACAAAAGGTGAAAAATTTCAAAGGGGGTGTAGACTTTCTAGAGGCAGTGTTCATGTTTTACCATTGTAGAACAATAGCACTTTTTATGTTCAGTCCCCCATTTTAGGTAATACATATATACACATATACAGTACCTAACTACTTCACACACATATATATATATATATATATATATATATATATATATATATATATATATATATATATATATATATATATATATATATATATATATATATATATATATATATATATATATATATCTATATATATATATATATATATATACACACACATATGTGCTACAATTATAACATATTGAGAAGTGTTAACATTTGACAGTTACTTGTGTATATCAAGTCAGGTGACCATGCATCAAGTGTTCCAATTAACCCCGACCATAGGGTTAGTTTGAACATGCTGTGGGTTAAGTTTGAACATTCATTACGCTTTGGTTTTTTGAGTCTTAACTGAAACCATAAACGAATAATAATAATCATTAGTGTGGCTGATGAAAAGGTTCAGCCTTAAATAGCAAGCAAAGACAGGTGTAGCCTCATTCAGGGGTGGTACTGTACGTGGGGGATGTTTCATGATGAAACAGATGGCAATTCCCTCCGTTGTACGTAATAAATAGATTTCCCTGAAAAGATAGTTCTTGTTTCAACAAAGAAAATAATCAAATGTCTTCGGGTTTGTTTTGGTGAAGTGTGATCAGTGTACATTTGACAAGGAGGTGTTTAAAGTTGCACCTCGCTTATTCTTATCTCAGGAATAACCATTCTGGAGGTGTAAATTAAATTAATTTGCACATGACAGAAATTGTATAAATCAAAATAGCAAAAGTGAATTATTTATGGGAGGATTATGTAAATAGCTCAATGTAACTGAAAAAAAAATCAACTTTAGAGTTCATGTACCAATTAGATTGTATTTTACATCTGTTAAGTTGATATAAATATACTTTATACCCTTCCTTTGGTTTAAATCTACTAAACCTAACCCATAATTTGAGGTGGGTGATGATGATGATGATGATGATGATGATGATGATGATGATTCAGCATGGGCAACTGGACTGAAGACGAGATTGAAGATGAGGAAAGACAGAGGATAATCCAGGATGACAGGGAAGATGGTATGAGGTTTCATCCTGGGATGAGATGAGGCTGCGATTCAGCAATTAGGAATCTGATCAGGATTCCCTCTTGGAAAGACATCGTGAGATGTTTAACAATCACAAATTGATGCTGACAGACGGGACACCCAGCTTAACCCTCCATCTGGAAAACGGAGCACTCACTCATCGACTAATAATGAGTTCCCTTTACATGGATGCAGGAGGAGTTCAATGCAGGAGGAGTCCATTGGGACCATAGAGCCTGCACAACGGTTGCCAACCTATGGTTGTCCATGCTTTATAGTTTTTTTTTAAATGCTGAGTATCAAGCAAGGAAGCATCACGTACCATCTTCAATGTCTGCGGTATGACTTGGTTTTGTATGGTTTGGTTTGGGTTCGAACCACCGAGCTCCCAGACTCAGAGTGGATGCTCGAACCATGATGGCACCGAGTCTGGTAAATGTGGTTCCTTGCCTGAGAAGCACCAGGATGAGTTTATATTTCGGTCTGGAATCAAACCCAAACTTAAGACAGCGTAAAAGGCAAATGCGTTACCTCTGACCTATCCTGTCAGCCCCAGAGGTGAGAAAAAAACGATGATGATGAAGGATGAGGTGTGAATCAAGATGATGTAGGAGAGAGGATGAGGCAGGATAATCAATGAGGTGAGAGATGATGATGATGCAGGTATATGGATGCGGTAAGAGATGAGGATGAGGCAAGATAAGGGATGAAGTGAGAAACAAGGATGATACAAGATAGAGGGAGAATGTGAGGCAGGGGACAAGATATGGAAAGAGATGACGATGGGGCAGGAGAGGGGAAGAGGTGTGAGACAGTGCCATAGAGGTGAAGCTAGTTCTGGATTGTGGAGGAGCTAGAACAAAGAACGGATCAGGACGTAACAGAACAAAAGGAACAGTAGAAAGAGAGGGGGGACAAACCAACAGTGGGGGTAAGGGATAAAATAGAGGGAGACTTGGAGAAATCAAGAATGAGGGCAAGAGGAGGACACGGGGTGGACAAGAAGGATGCAGGCCAAATTTTCCGGAAGGAAAAACTGGAAACCTGGAAAGGGGTTGGTTAACAAGGGTAGAAAAGATCATGGTTTTCAATGGATCATCTGAGATGGCAGTGAACAGCTGTCATGAAGACCTTGAGGAAAGAATAAGTTGAAGAGAATGTGGAAGTTGGTTCCGCAGGTGGGGGGAAAAATGAACGCGTGAGTGAGATGAGCAGGGATCCTGGATTTAGGTAGTTTCACAAGAAGGGGTTTGAAGGTACACCATGTGATCACTGATTGAGGATTTGACATTTCACCAGAAGGGGGACTGGCAGGACCGTATGCACCCTGCAGAATCCTGATGGAGTGGGGGGATATATCGCGGGGACAGCAGAGGTCGCAAGACAAGAAAGGAGGCTGTAGAAGATAAAGAGAACACCGACCCGTCTGCGTTGTGAAAGTGGTAGGCCTATCGACTTGGCTTCATTGCATGAAATCCCAATTAACTTGAAGGCCTTTGTTTTAATGGCATCAAGCCGGGCAAGGTGTGAGGCAGGAGCGCCAGCATGGAGGGGGGAGCAGAACTCCATCAAGCTGAACTCCATCAAGCTGTGAATGAAGGCCTTGTTGGTGGATAAGAGTTCAGGTGTGCTAATGAAGGACCGCATGACGGAGGATTCCCATCAAAGGCTGTTGTCGTTGATGTTACAATTATGAGAGATCCCCACAGTGTCATGCATTGTGTGCTGTTGTTTATTTTGACAGTAATATAAGATCAATACGATGTAATTTTTTGTATGCAGGTATATTTTGCACATGTTCTCCGATGTTTAATTGTTGGGCTGAGCAATAGTCTATGGTTTTCTCTTCTTGATCTTCATGTAATACAAAGTTTGTGCTTTTCCATTTCACTTCACACTGACTGTATCATAGGCTGCTTGAGTTGGGATAGCATTGTTATGAAAATGGGGTTACATTTTAAAAAAATTCATGATCCGTCTACTGTTTTTAAGAAATGTACATGTTTGATACGTTGTTGTTACCCCGCGCGCAAGAAGCAAAAAGTTGGATTAAGCAATCGGTTCATGTCCCGCCCGTCCTTCCATCCGTCTGTGCATCTGTCTTATCAGTTTATGATCGACGAACAACACATTTAAATCGAATGTTATATTTTGAACATGAAAGTTTGCATTTAGCAGTACTTTGACTTTGAATTTGTCCCGATCGCACATGCGCAGAGAGGAGTGAGATAATGTATTCACTATGTCTGCCTGCCTGGCAGTCAAACAAAATTGAAAATCATTCCAAACAAGAAACCTACTGTTTTTTAAGGACGTTACAAAGGACACAAACAACAGGCATGAATAACTATTGTAATGTGTTAAATAAGGTAGCGTAATAGGCACTGGATAAAACGGTGGTAAATTCGGGAATTAATTTATTTATTTATAGGCCTTTAAACCTCTTTAAAACTTTTTTAAAAATTGAATTATAGACTTAAACACCGTAGAGCACAAATCGCCTTCATAATACTTCCAATAACCATGTTATATATATATATCGTTATGTAGCATGAGAGGGTTAGGGTGAAGAAGATGCCGATCGATGCTGTGTTCTCTGATGATCAATCAGGTCTTCTTCATTTTTTTGCATATAGTCGAGGCTTGTGGAAGAGCTAGTATTAGTACACTGAACGGATCAGCACACAACAAGACAAAAGAAACAGCTTGAGGGGTGGGGGGAGGACACCAACAGCAGAGTTGAAGTCCAAGATAAAGGTGCAGGGAGGAATGAGGGACAGGAGGATACATGGAGTGTATACAATTGGAAACACTGTATTTGCATATTTAATTTTAGTGTTCACGCATAGTTTCATATTTGGGCGGAAGTGAAACCATGCAGGCAACTGTGTCGTGAATTGCACATAGAAAGAGAGAAATTATACGAAGAAACTGTGCATTTGATGCACACCTAACATCAACATGGTGAACACATTCCTGGTGTCTTATGGACCAATGAGATGACCAATGAGTAAAGTGTGCCTTCTACGCACAGCAACAAGCCCTGCCAGTGGATGAAGCCCAATGGCTGGGTCATGATTGTCTAATGGAGAAGCCAAAAATGTTTGGAAAAGTCACCTACACAGGGCCGAAGGACGTAAAGGTAACTGCAGTGCCGGTGTGTCGGTCGTCGTTGGAGTGCAGTAAGTCCACCATTTTTGGGGCATAATTATTATTACCTCACCTGGACTTTAGTCCGGAGAGCTTATGTGATTGAGCAGTGTCCGTAGGTGAGTGAGTGAGTGAGTCAGTCCGTAAACACTTCAGTCTTTATCGCTTGAACCAAACACACAATTTTGATGAAACTTGGCCACAAGCTTCATATCTGATGCTTAACGGAGGTGTATTGACCACATCAAAATCTGCACTCAGTGAGGGGGTCTACGGGGGGTTTTTTGACTCCCCCCCAAGAAAAATAGGTATTTATGGTCTTCTCAAAAACTACACACACGATTTCGATAAAACTCGACCAAAACCTTCATCACCGACGGTGTACCAAAGTGTATTGGACCGCATCAAAATCTGCGCTCATTAAGAGGTCTATGGGGGTTTGTTTGCCCCCCCCCCCAAATAGGTATTTGCTCTCTTTTCCAAACTGCATACAGAATTTCAATGAAACTTGACCACAACCTTCATCACCCTTGATGTACCAAAGTTTGTCCACAGCATTAAAAAAAAACCATCAAGATCTATGGGGGTCTGCGGGAGGGGTGGGGGGGGGGGGGTTCAGTGACTGTTGCTCCTGATCCAGGTGAGCTTCAAGATGCACGGTCCTATTTTACTGTATGCAGCCTGTGGCTGCTGGTTGCGTCATTGCTAGGAGTACGGCTATGCCGCTGTTGCAGTACCCCCTGTTCCCAGTAAGCAGGTACTCATTTTGTCAATCTCAGAAGGATGGCAGGCCAAGTCAACCCACCTGGTATGATTTCACGGAACGACAGGGTTTCCAACTGAAGACCCCAAGATCTTAAGCCTTCCAACTTAACTGTTAAGCCAACAGCAGACTTAGAAGCATAATGAGACTCAGTCATCACCAAATCCCTCACAATTGACCATCAAATTGGCCACATTGCTTCTTGCGATGTCTATTCCTTGAAATTGCAAAAACAGTGAGTTTTGAATGGGAGATAATATATCAGATGTAACTACTTTTGATGTACCGTGTTACCTGTCCTATTAATGCATTCATTTATGAAAATGCAAATGGAATTTTTTTGATAGAAGATAACGACGAAAGGTAGTTTGAAACAAAGGGTTTATTCCATGACTACGAGAAATAAAGGAGGAGTGTGTCGATGCCATTGCAATTTAACATTATAATGCACTCTGCTGCCATAGCCTCTGTGACATTGGCCTTAATCTTCTTGACAGTTTAATTAGCCTGAAGGTCAGGCCACATATTCAAGGCCAGTGGCCTTTTGCAAGCAAAGCAAAATGTGGAGAAGGGAAAAAAAAATTATTGTCAGTAAATTAAGTGTAAATATAACAGCGATGCAAAAATTCATTTGCTGTTGTTATGTCATGTCAGACTTGTTGTGCAATATTGTTCGAAACAGTGAAAAATGCAAATCATTGTTCATAGATGTGTCTGATATTGAGAGCCGTGCTGTTTCGTTGCTGCCAATCAGGTGATGTGTAAAGGGGGAGCTGCGACCAGAGATTTGTGATCGCCTTGTCACTGCTGCCACATTCAAAAAGACAAAAGGATTGGTCGATGGCACAAGTCATTCTGCTTATACCAATGCTTTTAGTAAAACGAGGGTCAAAGGAGGATTGCTCAATAATATGAAATCGTCGAGACAAAATAATAATGGTGAGGTCAGGGTCAATCCACTCTCATTTCATAACATGTCGGTTGGTAAGTGGAGGTTTCAGGAAGGTGAAAGCCCAATTCGTTATTTGACTCCTCGTTTTGCCAGTTGGTTGTAAGAATATGGGAAGTAATAATATGGTGTTCAATACATAGAGTGACAGATATGCAGCACAATTATGTTGTGGAAACATCACTGTGCTGCTTTATCCACACTATACTGGACGTAGTTAAGCCTTAACAGCAAGGCCAAAGTATTTGGTGAGCATAATTCAAATGACCCTGCAAAATCAACTTCCTCTGATGTTTTTTTTTTTATTGATTGACCAGCATCTACAAAGATGGTTTTATTTTTTAATTTTTTTTTTTTTACGGTGTCTCGTGTTCATCGTGGAGCTGCCACACACATCGACGTACAAACGAATACACAAGACACGATGCAGGACCTTGAGACAAGACTGCGCAGTCACTGAGCTTGGGAGTAAGTGCCTTCACGTCCTGGGGCACTCCGGGTACCAGCGATGCCACAACAATGGCACCACATTTCTTACTGCACTCAGTGGAACATTTCTTAAGGTGGAATTTCCTCCTCCCCCGTGGATGCCACCCTACGGAGATTGTCTATGCTCTTATCCTGTTAAATGCTGAACATCAAGAAAGGAAGCAACACATCTTTGGTATGAATCAGATGGGGTTTGAACCACCGATCTCCCAGATTCAGAGCAGATGTTCTAACCATTACACCACCGAGTACGTGCTTTAAATCAAAAGGTAAGACCTCGTGATGCTTACAATATTTCCAAAAACAATGGTATCCTTATCAATAATTTCAAGTGTTTGTTTGTGTGTTTGTGCATTTGGATTTTATTCTTTCACGGCCAAACCATAGCACCTGGAGGCCTCAAAGTTTGGGGGTAGGTACTTCAGCATCTAGGCAATGGTTTAAGCTACTACACGCTGGTCTTGAAGGCCGTTTTGAGGCCACCAAAGGCCGTTATAAAGTGTATATTGGGATGTGGGGGTCAGGCATTGCTGCTGCCAGCCCACAGGCAAAAAGTAACCACCATAAGGCCAATAACTCCATAGCTTTGGAATGTCCAACAAGTTCCGAAATTACCGCCGGGAAAAGCTCACCCAGCCGGGGAATGCCGGGTATCTCACTCGAGTCATACTGTAATTCAATAAGTATGTTTGTGTGTCTGTTTTTGTGCTTATTTGTTTGCTTCTTTCGATATCATTGTTGATGTGTTTGTTTGACTCTGATGCACTCCTTAACCACCGGACAGAATGAATTGAAAACTAGTGAAACATGGACAGGGACGGTGCAGAACCCCATCCCGGACCAGATAAATTACTGGCCGATATAATAAGAAATTTTTGTTTCGATCATCTCTGGCGTCAACAAAACCCAATGACGTATCAGTTTACCTTGTGTAAGGTTGCAAATAACCAGGTATCCCAAGCTAAGCTCGACCGGATCTATGTAAATTTACCCTTTATCAATCTCTCCCCCACCACAGGAATTTCCCCTTCCAGTTTTTCAGATCACCACTTGATTACTGTGAGTTACTACCCACAGTTGCCTTTGGATCGTCATCCATTCTGGAAACGAAATGTCACCATTTTCGAAAACCCCTCTTTTAGGGCCGCTTTTAAAAATGTATGGGCTGTTTTATTAAATCAAAAGCATCAGTTTACAGATCAGTGTTTATGGTGGGATAATACAAAAGTCAAATTTAGGGATTTTTGCCCAAAATTTTGTTTCCTAACAACACAAGAGGTACATAGAACAAAGGCCATTTTGGAAATGGAAATTCTACAGATCCAAACAAACTGAAAAGAATCACCCTTCCCCCAACAAAAACTGAGACTAAACGAAAAGAAGGCATTCCTTTATATAATAATTGAGAACCAAACCCAGGAAGCATTAACAAGATTGTTTTTTCAGCATCTCACCCTTTTGGACACACCAACCCATTTTTTCTTTGATTTTGAATCGAAGGTTCCTCACCCTCAAATTACTGCCCTGAAACGCCCTGACAACTCTGTCGTCACTCACCCTGAAGGAATCAAGAGGGAAGCCAAACTTTTTTTTTTCTCTAACCTTTATAAAAACAACCGAGGCTGATTTAAATGGTGTCTTCCATTTGGTGGATGATATTTCCACCTTAACCCCAGAGCAAAGGCAGAGCCTGGAGAAACCAATCACACTTTCTCCATCGTGCTAAAGAGCCTTGGCAACGGAAAATCACCCGGCCTTGATGGATTTCCGACAGAATTTTTTGAATCTTTCTGGGACCTAATTGGCCCCGAACTGCCCTCAGTCTTCCAGGTCAGGTCAGGTATGGGAGCATGTGCCAGAACAGCGCGTCGCTGCGTCCACTTTCCGCCGGTACTCCAGGGGCCTCTGTCTGGCCTTACCCCAGGCAGATTCCAGGCCCATCCCCATCTCCTTGAGATGCTGGTCAACCTGCTGCAACCACGAGGGACATGGTCAGCCCATTGGCCTCCTCCACTCACGAGACTCCCTCGCTGAGAGAATCTGGTGAGCAGGATCAGTGCCAGGAAAACGAGCCACATGTCCATACAGCCGCAACTGACGCTCACGGACTATGCAGGTAACAAATCTCATCCGAGTCTCTCTCAGCAACTGCTCGTTGGACACAAAATCTGACCAGTGACAGCCAAGGATTCTCCAAAGAGACCTGGTACCAAAGGAATTAAGTCTCCATCTCAGATCCTTGGTCAGAGTCCAAGTCTCGCATCCATAGAGCAAGACTGGAAGCACCAAGGACCTGAAGACTTGGACTTTTGTCCTCCCGCACAGGCACCCGCAGCGCCACACCCCATGATCCAGTGAATCCATGACTCCCCAGGCCCGACCCAGACGTCTATTGACCTCTGACTCACAGCCAGTAGAGACATGAATATCACTGCCAAGGTAAGTGAATCTCTCCACGACCTCAACATCCTCATCACAAACAGATACAGACAGGACAGCATTATCCAAGATGTCATTGAAAGCATGGATCTTAGTTTTGACCCAAGAAACCCATAATCCCAGCGGCTCCGACTCCTCATTCAGCACCTTGAGGGCCCCCAAAAGGATATCTACAGTCTCCACAAAGATGACTGCATTATCTGTGAAATCAAGGTCCGAGATCTTGACATTCCCAAATGATGCACCACAGCTTGATCTTTCTGACATCCTCCCTAGAATCCAGTCCATACATGTGCTGAAAAGTTTGGGGGCCAGTACACACCCCTGACAAACTCCAATAACAACTGGAAATAAGTCAGAGATGGTACCACCACACTTCACAGCACTCTCCGTACCAGAGTAGAGTTCAGACATCAGATCGATCAGTTTTGGTGGCACCCCACGAAGACCAAGAATCCTCCAGAGGACATACCGATTCACTGAATCGAACGCTTTACAGAGATCAACATAGGCTGCAAGCAGCCCCTGCCGAAACTCTTGTCTGCATTCGGTGAGGACACGAAGAGCAAGGATACGGTCAATCGTTGACCTCTTTGGTGTAAAGCCTGACTGCTCTGGACGCTGGTGCTCAAGCAGATGGTGGCGAACCCTATCAAGAATTATCCGAGCAAAGACCTTGCCCAGCACTGAGAGCAGCGTCACCCCTCGGTAGTTGTGGCAGTCTTGGTGATCACCCTTCCCTTTCCAGAGAGGGACAACAAGGCCCCTCTTCCAATCAGTTGGGATGATGCCTGTGTTCCAGGCAGAGCACAAAACTGCATGCATCAACATGAGTGCAGCATTTCCACCAGCCTTGAGAAGTTCAGCATGGATGCCACAGATCCCTCGAGCTTTACCCTATTTCAACCGGTTCACCGCAGCCCATGTTTCCACAAGCGAAGGTGGACCACAATTGATTGGAGGGTCAGCAACAGGGATTGTAACACCCTTGACGTCCAACTCGACAGCTGGGGGATCAGCCTGGTACAACCGCTCAAAGTTACCGGCCCAGCAGGCCTTCACTTCAGACTCCTCTGTCGAGAGCCTACCACTCTCTGCTCTAACTGCAGTGCTCCGAGGGATGGGCTTGGATGAACGCAATGCGCGAATTCCCCTGTAAGCGGGACGAGAATCACCTGTCCACAGGTGATGCTCTACCCCCTCACAGATTCCTCGCACATAGGCCTCCTTGTCCACCCTTGGTGCACGTACAGTTTTACGCCTCAGCTCCCTGAACAGCTCAGCTCTCCCATTCAGCCTGGCCCTGCAACTCTGGTCAATGGTATCCAGTGTCCCTTGAGAGACAAAATTCTTCTTTGCCCTGCGGTGAGTTCCAAGGCATCCACCGGCAACATCAAGGAAGGTGGTCTTGAAGGTAATCCATAACTCTTCAGGACCCCCCAAAGCACCCAGACCCCCCAAATGTCCACTCAGCCTGTTCGCAAACTCCTCAGCTACTCTCTCATCCTTGAGCTTGCCAACATCCAGCCTAGGCTGGGATGGTACTATTCTCCATGATTTGAGGTGCAGCTTTAGAGTTGCTACAACAAGCTGGTGGTCAGTATTGAGGAACTGAGCACTCCGGTAGACCCTGCAGTTCTGGATCATCCTTCAGCAACCGTCAACGAGGACATGGTCAATCTCCTTTGCCACACCGCCAGCATTGGAATACCAAGTCCAGCGATGAGCTTGTGGGTGAGGGAGTCTCGTGAGTGGAGGAGGCCAATGGGCCGACCACGTGCCTCGTGGTTGCAGCAGGTTGAACATCATCTCATGGAGATGGGGATGGGCCTGGCATCTGCCTGGGGTAAGGCCAGACGGAGGCCCCTGGAGTACCGGCGGAAAGTGGACGCAGCGACGCGCTGTTCTGGCACATGCTCCCATACCTGACCTGACCTGGAAGACTGAGGGCAGTTCGGGGCCAATTAGGTCCCAGAAAGATTTAAAAAATTCTGTCGGAAATCCATCAAGGCCGGGTGATTTTCCATTGCCAAGGCTCTTTAGCACGATGGAGAAAGTGTGAGTGGTTTCTCCAGGCTCTGCCTTTGCTCTGGGGTTAAGGTGGAAATATCATCAAACAAATGGAAGACACCATTTAAATCAGTCTTCCAGGAGAGTCTCAAAAAGAATGAACTCTCATTGAGCTGCAGTAGAGCAGTATTTACCTTGCTTCCCAAGAAAGGTGATCCTTTACTCATTTCCCAGTGAATGCCAGTATCGTTACTGCGCACGGTTTACGAGATCTTTTCCAAACTATTGCTTTGTGCTTTTCAACCTTCCTAAAAGACAATATAAACATGGATCAAACATATTGTGTTCCTGGTCGTAAGTATCGATGACAATATTTCTGATATCTGTGACTTGATTGATGTTTGTGACATTTATCATGAAAGTGTTGGCCTTGTTTTCCCCGATCAGGAAAAGGCTTTTGATTATGTTCCTCATGAATACTTTTTTTTTCTTTTTTTTTTGTATACCTTGGTCGAGGCTCGTATGAGAGCTAACACACAACTCACAGCAAGGAGGCATGAGACAAGAGGGGCGGGAGTGGAAGGGACAAAACAGTGGGGAACAGACACATTAGGTGAACTGTGGAAGGGAGAGGGATGGGGATGGGACGGGGAACATGGCGAAGAGAAGATGGACATTTCAGGGACTTTCAGGAAGGAAAGCAGGGGAATTGAAGGAAGTGGGCTTGGGTGGATTATCGTTAGTAGAAAAGATCGAGGATTTGGATGGGGGAAGATAAGAGGTGGTGGTGAACAGCTGTTTTGAAAGCCTGGAGGGAAGAATGGGAAAGAATAGAGTGAGGAAGTTTATTCCAAAGGCGGGAAAAAAGAGGAATGAAAGAGTGAAGATGGGCAGTGATTCGTGATTTTGGTAGTTTTACCAGAAGGGGGTTGTTGGCGGACCTTGAGCGCCCTGTGGAAATGTGGTGGGGACAAATCGCAGAGAGAGCAGGGGGGGCAAGGCTGGAGAGGAGTCGGTAGAAGACAGAAAGACCACCGACCAACCTGCGGTGATTGAGTGAGAGGCCCAAAGACTCAGCCTCATTGCGGGAGATGCCGATGATCTTAAATGCCCTGGTTTCGACAGCGTGAAGCCGAGAAAGGTGGGAGGCAGGAGCACCAGCCCAGAGGGGAGAGCAGTACTCCATCAGGCTGCGGACAAAAGCTTTGTAAGTGGTCAGGAGCTCAAGAGGGCCGAGGAAGGACTTAGCACGACGGAGGATTCCCAGTCGGCGACTGGCTTTTGAGGCGAGGTTGGAAATGTGACTTTCCCAGGAAAGGTCATGGCAGATAGTGAGACCTAGAAGCTTGAAAGAAAAGACTTCTTCCAGAGGATGGTTGAGAAGGGGGGGGGGGTTTTGTAAACGGTCCTTTCAAAGAGACATAGTGAGAGTGTGAGATTTGTCTGTATTGAAAGACATGTTCCACGTGTTGGACCAGTTTGTGATTTTATCCAGATCTGCAGTGAGCGAAGAAGCTGCTGCTTGCCGGTCTGAGGGATGACAGATGGTACGGCAGAGGGTGGAGTCGTCGGCAAAGAGAAATAGAGGATTTTCCAGAGAGTCCGAGAGATCATTGATGAAAACCAGAAAAAGAACAGGGCCCAGAACGCTACCTTGAGGAACTCCAGCCTGCACAGGAAGAGGGGATGAAAGAACTCCATTTAGGGCCACACGTTGACTGCGACAAGAGAGGAAGTCTGCGAGCCATGAGTGGAGATGGCCTTGAATACCATGGGAAGAGAGTTTGGTGAGTAGGGCAGGGTGCCAGACTGTGTCAAAAGCACGTGATATGTCCAGGGATACGGCTCGGATTTCCTGTCTGGCATTGAGGACCTCCATCCATTGATGGGAGAGCAGAAGCAGCATATCCAGGGTAGAGTGACCTGGTCTGAAACCAAATTGATGATTGGAAATCAAGCCATTGGAGAAGAGGAAGGATTTCATATCTGAGGCGATGATGGATTCCATAACCTTGCTGATGATTGGGAGAAGGCTGATTGGTCTGTAGTTACAGGGATCTGTTTTTGCACCTTTTTTATGCAGGGCAGTGATGTTAGCAGATTTCCAAGCAGATGGCAGATGACCTTGGGCAAATGAGAGGGTGAATAGAACAGAGAGAGGGTGAGCAAGAGCAGAAGAGCAGGCTTTGAGGACACGTGGGCTGATGCCGTCTGGACCGGTTGCAGAATCTGACTCGAGGTTTGAAAGCAAGCTCTCCACCTTGTCAGGAGAAAAGGATACAGAGTCCAGGGACAGTTGGGTGCGACTGGGTAAAGTGGGTAGAGATAGAGATGGGTTTGGGACACAAGATTTAGCTGCAAACACCGAGTTTAGACATTCAGCTTTATCATGTGTGGAATCAGCAGTGCGGCCATTTGAGGTAAGGGAGGGGATGGAGGGGGAACATACACCAGAAACAGATTTGATTAAACGCCACCAGGATTTTGAGGAGGGAGAGAGGTTTGAGAGTTCAGACTTGAGATGAGAAAGATGTTGTTTTCTGGCTCTCCTGAGGGTAGCTACACACTTGTTCCGAGCTTTGTGGAAAGAACTGAGATTGCCCTCAGTTGGGTTTGCTTTCCATGAGGCAAAGGCAAGTTGTTTCAGGACAACTGCCTCGCCACAAGCTTCAGTAAACCAAGGGCGGGAGGAAGGGTAAGACAACTGAACACGAGAGGGGATAAATCTGTGCATGAGGGAGAGCAAGTTTCTTTGAAAGAATTCCCAGGATGAGTTGATGTTTGAGAAAGTAGTGATAGGAGACCAGTCTGTAAGTTTGATGGCTGCTCGGAGACCCTGCCAGTCGGCTTGAGTGAAATGCCAGACTCGACGGCAGTGAGGTGGTTCTCTGATAACAGCCAGAGAGATGTCCACTTTGACAAGGAAACTTGTCCACTACTTGTCCGAAGGTTAAAAACGATTTGGTTTTATTTATTTTAACGATTTATTTAACGTTAAATTTAACGATTTTAATTTAACGATTTTAACGATATAAAACGATTTATTTTATCATGTTAACATTTATGTTATTCTAATATATCTGCTTTACTCAATATCAACAATGAACTTGTGCCGCCTTTTTGTGCTGAAAGAAGTGTTGGGCAGGGCTGTCCACTTTCAGGTGCCTTATATGCCCTATACATTGAATCCCTCTAAAACACTCTCCATAAGTCTTTACCCAGTTTCACTGTTAGAGGTTCAAACCAAACTTTCAAGACCATTATTGATGCTGATGATATATGTATTTGTATCAAAAAACTCTGATGACAGTACCAAGATGATGCATGGTTTAGAGCTCATTAGCAAAGCTTCATCAGCAAAATTAACTGGCTAAAAACATAAGCACTGTGGCTCGAACCCCTTACCTCCCCACCCCCACTCCATTTACTCCCCACCTGCCCCCTCACCCACATCTCTCCCCACAAATATCACCTGGAGGAGAAATGAGATGAAGGTTTTGGTAATTTTTCTAAGTTCTGGAAATTTCATGAGGTGTAATTGGGAAGGCTTGCCTGAATGCATTGAACTGCTTTTAATCAAATGGCAAGGCCTACTCTGCCAATTGTCTTACCGTGGCAGAGTATTGATAATAAACAACTTGGTTACTTCCATCTTATGGCACAAGGTTCTGGCTCTGCAACAACTAACTGGTTTGGTCAACGAAATACAGAAGCATGTCACTCATTTCTTCAGGTCTGGAAAACATTGGCTCTGACCAGAAAGGTTGAATTTACCAATATCTGAGGGGCGTCAAGGACTTATCAACGTAAAGTGCCAAATCATGGCTTTCTACCTTTGTACGATATGTACCTCCCAAACTTGGTCAGATCATCCCGTACCTCCTTCCGAGCCGAGCCTTTCCTTTCCCCAATCTTCTTTTCTTCATTTCTGAAAGCTTAGAACAAATAAATTTTGGCTTCTCCTTTTCGTTTTCCAGGAAAAAAAACATAAAACCTTGTATCTATAGTGTTTGAAAGCTATTTTGTTTCTCGCACCTGTGTCCGAAAGAAGCGGTTCAGTTTGGAATTTTAATCTATCTTATCTATACTAATATAAGGCAATGGGTGTGTGTGTGTCAGTGTGTATGTGTTTTCTTCTTTCGGCTGCTCCCGTTAGGGGTCGCCACAGCGGATCATCCGTTATGATCTGCATAGTGATTTGGCACATGTTTTACGCCGGATGCCCTTCCTGACGCAACCCTGGTCGCCTCTTACGACACAGGGATATGGTACACCTATTTTAACCGGGGTATACTCCTCCATAATTCCTCCTCCTGTGTCACCTGTGTGTGTGTGTCTCCTCCATAATTCCAAAACCATAAAACCTAGCAGCCTGAAACTTTGCATGCATCGTAAGAAAACTCCAAGGAAGTGCACAAGTGAAAATTGGGTGTTTGGATTCATTAAAACACCCCTTTTGAAGACAATTAACAGTCTTATTTAATTATATCCTTCAGCAGGCGATCCTCGGCCACCTCATTCTCTCTGAGTCTTAAGCCGTTTCCTGGGTAACCTCGCTGGGGTCTGAAGCTGCCATGTTTTTGGGCCTGCTAAACCATGCCTTGACTTGGAACAGGCCGCAATGATTTCTGAATGATGAAGTTTTTTTTTCACTTTCCTCACTCATATCGAATGCCTGTTCATCATAGCTATGAATCGTTGTGTACATCAATTTTGTAAGTATTATACTTTTCAAATTAGGAGTATGGAGCGATGTCATGCACTAAATGATACGATTTTCGACAATCTACTCTCATGGATAAATTAAAGGATATCATCGAAATATTATTTCGGTTTTGAGGATCGGATATCGCCCAGACTAAATAAGTGTAGAAATCTTTTGTGAAATCTGATAATTTAAAGAAATAACAAGTCATATAACTCTAAGACAATATACCTATTTACTTAAAGCAAGCAAGGCTATGTTCTGTCCTCCATAGATACATAAGAAAATGCGAAATTTCCAAAGCATTACACTTATCTTTTTCTGCTGTTTGGAGAATTATATTGAGTGAAAAAAAATTGAGGAACGTAACAAAATTAAACAGCTTCATTGAGCTATATGATTTAATGCATTCACTGCAAGACCTTGCACCCTGTTCCCCAGAGGGTCTGCCTATCCATAGTGTCTGCCAGACCTGTGTCTATATTTTCAGAGGTTTCGTCAGGTGCTCTACAAGGAATCAAAGCAAATCTGGTGATAAAAAACGGCCATTTAAAAATAAAGTTTTAACGTATGTGCGGACTTCAAACCGATGTACCACGTGACACGTGCACAGACGAGCAGGCTAAACGGTGGATTTTTTACAATGTTTATTTCATGGAACCAGCTTCATTGACCTTTATGATTTTTACGCATTCACTGCTAAACCTCGCGCCCCATCCCCCAGAGGGACTGCCTATCCATAGCATCTGCCAGATCTGTGTCTATATTTTCGGAGGTTTTGTGAGGTGCTCCACAGGGAATCAAAGCAAATCTGGTTTTTAAAAAATGGACGTTTTAAAAAACAAAGGTATAACATTTGCATGAACACCGAACCGATGTACCATGTGATGCGTACTATGATGTACCATGATGTACCACCGATGCACAGACGAGCTGGCAAAATGGCGCATTTTCTGCAATGTTTATTTCATGGGTGATTGAACTTTGCAATGTCTCCAGGTTTTTCTTCATTAAGCTGCAACTCTGTTGTGGATGAAGTCATTTTGTTTCATTAACTGCTGTGTGTGCTGTGAAGATGGGCTTTAAAGTTAAAGGGACTGTATCTGTGGAGATCCTCCTGCAGTGGGTTACTTTTTTGAGGTGGTTGGTGGCAGGATTTGCACTCCGGAAACAGACTGTAAAACACTTCATTCCGCAAAACATACCAAAAGCAAAAATAAATCTGAAATCCACACTTTTCAGCTCTTGTATGGACTGGATTCTGGAGAGGATGTCAGAGAGATCAAGCTGTGGTGCATCGTTTGGGAATGTCAAGATCTCTGACATTGATTTCGCAGTTGATGCAGTCATCTTTGTGGAGACTATGGATATCTTGTTGGAGACCCTCGAGGTGCTGAATGAGGAATCAGAGCTGCCGGGTTTATGGGTTTCCTGGGTCAAAACTAAGATCCAGGCTTTCAATCACATCTTGGATGCTGCTATCCTGCGTGTTCCTGTTTGTGGCGAGTATGTTGTGGTCACCGGGAGATTCACTTGCCTTGGCAATGATATTCATGTCTCTGCTGGCTGTGAGCCAGAGGGAAACAGACGTCTGCGTCGGGCCTGGGGAGTCATGGATGCACTGTTTCAAAGGGTGTGGCGCTGACAGTACCTGTGGGGGAGGACAAAAGTCCGAGTCTTCAGGTCCTTGGTGCTTCCATTCTTGCTTTATGGATGTGAGACTTGGACTCTAATCAGGGATCTGAGATGGAGACTTAATTCCTTTGGTACCAGGTCTCTTCAGAGAAACCTTGCCTGTCGCTGGTCGGACTTTGTGTCCAATGAGCAGTTGCTGAGAGAGACTCAAATGAGATTTGCTGCCTGCATAATCTGTGAGCATCAGCTGCGGCTGTATGGGCATGTGGCGCATTTTCCTGCCGCTGATCCTGCTTTTCAGATTCTCTCAGCGAGGGAGCCTTGTGAGTGGAGGAGGCCAATAGGCCGACCATGTGCCTCCTGGTCGCAGCAGATTGATCAACATCTCAAAGTGATGGGGATAGACCAGGCATCTGCCTGGGAGATGTCCAGACTGAGGCCCTTGGAGTACTGGCAGAAGGTGGACACAGCGACGTGCTGCTCCATCACATGCTCCCAAACCTGACTTGACCTGATCCTTTATGGTATGCAGCATCAGCCTGGCCAACCGTTCCTTATCAACCATTTAATTGTGGAGCTTGCATGAGTGCTTAAACCACTTGCCAAGCACCCATTTTCGACAGCGGTACTGCGCTTCGTCATTCTGCGTGAATCGTTCACTCCCTGAGCACACTTTTGCCACGCCACATCATTCAGAGCAAGTGGTTCGTGCTCCATCACCGTGAGCAAGTGGTTCGTGCTCCATCACCCTGAGCAAGTGGTTCGTGCTCCATCACCCTGAGCAAGTGGTTCGTGCTCCATCACCCTGAGCGAGTGGTTCGTGCTCCATCACCCTGGGCGATTGTTTCATGCTCTGTCACCCTGAGCGAGTGATTCATGCTCCGTCACCCTGAGCGAGTGATTCATGCTGCGTTACCTCGTCCGAAACTTTATTTTCTCCGATGCCATTTTGAAGAACCACATTTTTGAAGGTTTAAAAAAAAATGGCTGCCAAACCACATGACTGATGATGTCATAATGTTTTTTTCCCATTAACCAATCTATGCCCAGATGACCCTCAAATATTTTCATACTTATCAGACATAGCATTCATCGGATGTCGCATTATGACGTCATAATGAAGGAAACTATGACATCATAAAAAAAATCACACATTCCCATGGGGTGTACTTGATATGTGCTCAGTTTCAATTTTTTCCATGGACCAGTTTTGTAGATACAGAGGTCCAACTTTTCTCCATTTTCCAACATGGCTACCACAGCACGTGACCTACGCCGTCATAATTATCGTGAAAATATGTGGTGTGGCAGCCGTGTTGGAAAACGGAAAAACTTTGGACCTCCATCTCTGAAACCCCACCAAGGAGAAAAAAAAACCTGGCACACAGCAAGTATTCCTCATGGGGAATAAGTGTGATTTTTTTGATGTCATTGGCATCTTCATTATGATGTCATAATTGCACATGTAGAACGCTACATCTGATCAGTATGAAAAATTTTGAGGGTCATCTTGGGATAAAATGGTCCACAGAAAAAAAAATAGATGACGTCATCAGTCACATAATTCGGCAGCCATATTGTTTGTTTTTTTTTTTGTTTTTTTTTTTAAACCTTCAAAAATCTTCTCTGAAGTTGCTGAACAGATCGAGGTGAAACTTTACATGTATGACTGGCTATCCATAAGGAACAAAATATTCACACATATGATGTTACAGGTCACAAGGTTTGGCAGCCACATTGGATTTACCTTAAATGGCGTCAGGAAGGGCATCCGGCCATAAAAAAAACATTGCCTCAAGAAAAAGCCTAACCCCTGCACAGCAGGGAAAAATGGCTGTAAAAACGGTCATTTTTATTTATTTATTGGATTTACCTTAAAACCTATGAAAATCTTCTTCTTCAGAACGGCTGAACATATCAAGGGGAAACTTCACACAAATTTTCCCCAAGCCTTGGGTTTTGTGAAGGAATAATTGATAGGTCACATGGTTTGACAGCCATATTGGATTGAAGAAAAATATTAAATAATGTTTTTTCTGGAACCGCTTAATCAATCTTAATGAAACGTCACATTTATGATCGAGTGGTGATGTGGAATATATATTTTAAATTTCAACTTGATCAAACACATGGTCTGGCAACCAGAATTATTTAATTTTTTTGATGTGGGTTCTTCTTGATTTTTTTCTTTTTTTGAATAAGTATCACTTGGCTGTGTCTCGATGGGTTTGAGGGTAGAGGAGCAGGAGCTGAAATGTGAATCCTATCCAGGTTCCTCCTGATGATTTCAACTTTGCTTTTTGCTTGTTCGGGTTCCTTCTGATTACTCCGATGCAGAACTGTACCTATTTGGTCTTCCATTTGATTTGAATTGAATTTATTTTGATCCCATTCTACATTCATTTGAATAACATTGAAAAACGTCATGGATCAGGGTCAGGTGCCCAATCAAAGCGGGGTTGCATCAAAGCGGGGTGTCTTGGTACCCGGTCATCACTGCCAGCAGTTATAAAGTGACAGTTCAAATGATGTCTCTTATTAATGAGGTAGCACACCAGTACACAAAACTACACAAACACCACACAAAACAAGTTCTGGCGAGGGTCTGCAATCTCCGATTGCTCTTTACAGTTTTGGTTGCTTCACCTTTTGTTTATCTTTTTTCCTCTCAAACAAAATTGTTTGTGACTTTTTTCATTTTCTCCTGTTTTTAATTGTTTTATTTTATTTTATACTTTTGTAATAAAAGGACAAAAAAGTCAAGTCAAGTCTCATTTTGTCTATCGCTCATCAAAATGCATTTGGATTTTTTAGCTTGTTTGTTTTTCTAAAAAGTAATGTTACATTTTTAGGACGTTTATTTTTTGCTTGTATTCCTATTTTAACAATGCACTCCAAATATTGCTCTCATTGGTTGCTCACTTTGTTCATGTATTTTTTTATGATCCAAGTTGATTCATGGCTTCCAGTGGAGCCTGTACGTAAATTTACACATGTAGGAGAAAGTCATTGTAGGATGTAATCTGCACATATAGAACAAGTAAGACAAACAAAGCCATAAATCTGCACATGTCGACATTTGCATACTTTTTCCATGGAATACAAAAACATTAAAAAAAAAAAACTCACATGGCACTTGGTAGAGTGCACACCTCTGCCAGGTGGAACAGTTTACGTTGTGAATATCACTGATAGGCCGGATTTGGATCTGGACCTGAACCAAAATCTAATCGGCTTGTTCTTGTCACCTACCAAACATGTCCACCTTGGTTTGTCATAATCCATCCACAACCTTTTGATCTATCATATACTGTCGGACCCCACTATTCGTGGATTTGATATTCGTGGATCTCGTGCATTTGCAGGTCATAAAGTGTGACCTGCTTTGACATTCTCGTATTCGCTTTTTCTTCTTCTTTTTTGTTTTACACTTTAGGACTGGTCTTCGAAATCCACGTGGAAAATTGGAAATCAGCCAACATCACAGCTTTAGATAAAAGAGATGCAAAACAGATCCCCTTAACTGTCGCCCAATTAGCTTCCTGTACTTCCAATCATCAGCAAGGTCGTGGAATGCATCATCACAGTTGACTTAAAATCATTCCTTTTCTCCAACAGCCTCATCTCAGATCACCAATTCGGATTCAGACCTGGTCACTCTACCTTGGACATGCTGCTTCTACTCTCCCAACAATGGTGGAGGCCCTCAATATCAGACATGAGATTAGGGCCATCTCTCTGGACATGTGTTGAGCTTTTGATCCAGTCTGGCATCCTGCTTTGCTCTGCAAACTGTCTGCCTATGGAATCCAAGGTCAACTCCACTCTTGGATCACTGACTTCCTCAATTCTCGTGGACAACATGTGGCTCTCAACAGAACCCTTTCATCGCCTGTCCCTGTCAAGGCTGAAGTACCCCCACGGCAGTGTTCTCGGCCTCATATTATTCCTCATTTTCATCAATGATCTCACTGACTCACTGGAAAATCCTCTTTATTGATGGGCAGGTGAGGCCCTGGATTGAACTGGAATACTTTGGTGGAGGATGTGAAGCAGTAGACATGAATGTGATTTTCGATTGCCAAAATTCTTATGGAAGTGCATTGCCTTTCAGAACAACGATGAGACTGTTGTATGGCAATTATGCTCACCATAGCTTCAGCTAATTTTTGTCGTTTATGCTCCTTATTGAAACCTGTTTTTCAATCGTGCAAATGGAGAAATTGCAGGCTTAGACAATGCATAGTTGCCAACATTGAGAGAAGAAAAAGAGGTAGAATTGAAAGGATGCGTGGAACGATGGAGCGGAGCGACCGAGGGCCTGGGAGGGGTGGTGTTCCCCTTCTCATACATATTAGGGAAGTTTTTTTTTAATTATAACCATAAATTTGTACATTCTTCGACAGACACTTTTATGCAAATTTAAAGGAGCGAATAATCATGATTTTCTGATAAATTTACACCCGTCGGATGACAGAATTCTTGTCATCACATGAAAATCTATCAAAAACTTCGATGACACACTATTTTGTGAAAGCAGTCTTTTTTCGCTATTATTGGGAAATAAAATCCTGCTGTTCATGTACTGTATACAAAATGTGGTAGATGACCGCGAAAAGTGGTAGAGTTGGCAACCATGGACAATGAAAATTCTACTTATCTTTTCCATATCTAAGGATCTCTGGATTGAAAATTGTGGCCTTGTACTGTGTCACATTGCAGGAACAGTGCTGTTAAATCTGCTTAAGTGCGTCTTTCATGCAGGAAGCCATTTGGTGGTCATTATACTGATAAATGCAACTCTTGCTAATTAGGTTAATAGGCAGTGTGTGATTTGTTTGAAAGGTGCTTCTGTTTCAACTGTCTGTACGGTGATTCTCTTCCTTGCCTTCCTATTCCTTCACAGCTATAATTGCCACCTTCTTTCCTTTTATAAATGGAACATAAATTTGAATGTAATTTTTGTTGCCGGAAGGGAAGATACCTTAATTGGGATAAGGGTGAGTGAAGGGAAGGACGAAGTAATCCCATGTGATGCGTTGTGATCCATTTGCAGAGATGCTTGTAAATCATCATACTATTGCATACAGGTCATGAATACTGTATTCAAACATTTTTCATCTGGATGCTCATTAAAAATAAAAAAAATTCAAGAGTTCAAAGTATTGGGAATGGTGGTGAACGATAGGGGAAGAGATTTGGTGGGGATTGATGCGATGCAGTTTGGATTTATGCTGGGTGGTAGAACAACAGATCCTCTTGTCATTATTCAGCAGCATAGACAGGAGAAATTTTGGAAGGGACAAGGATAGTTGAGGTGATGTATGAGGGCTAAGACGTCAATCAAAACGAGGAATTGTTGTTCAGAGGCATTCCAGAGAAAGGTCGGTTTTCATCAATCAATGTACAGCTCTTAATCCTTTTTGTTTGTGGTCGTGATTGATGTGTTGAGTGAGGAAGGAAAAAGGTGATAACTTTGTGAAATATTGTCTACCAATTATTTGTTGGTGATGTCAAACTCTGAGGAGGGAGTTCAGGATGCAATGGTTGCATAGCAGGAAAATGGGGGACTGAGTATAAATGTGGGGAGAACAGAGGTAATGATGGGCAAGAGAGAGGGAATAAGGAATGCTGTTGTTCAAAAGAGAGCAAGTGGGAAGATTCACGTACCTGGGTTATACTTTTGGAGGAGGGGGTGAGGGTAAGTTGCAGTGAGGATGTGAAAGAGAGAGTGAAGGAAGGGTGGAGTTTGTGGAGGAGTGTTTCTGGGGTGACACATAATCATAATATTCCAGTCAGGCTCAGGGTGTGGATTTACAAAATGATAGAAAGACAAGTTTTTCTGTATGGAGTGCAGGATTGGGAGATATTGCTCCAGAGGACAGATATGCGGATGCTGAAGATGGCTGATGGGGATCTCTCTAAGGGAATGGAACAGAAATGGGGATATTAGAATGTGAGAAGGAGTCATAAAATAACTGACCAAATACAGCACTGGAGTATCAGGAGGAACCCAAACAGACAAAAATGGAGTCATCGGGAGCAACCTGGATAGGATTTGGGTGTCGGCTGCTACTCCTGCACCCTTAAACCCATCCAGGAACAGCCAAGTGAACCTTACAATAACTATTTGCAAGATTCACCCCTCCACAGACAAAGAAAAATAAATGAAGAGAGATCAAGGACAAAAAGAAACCACACACACCAAAAGAAAACACACACCAACAGAAAGTACACACACAGGGCCAGTATTGGTTGTTGTTGTTGTTGTTGTTTTATTGCTCAGGACGTGATGTCATCTGCCACCATCATGCGCATGCTCTATTGTGATTTTGTCGCATATATGATGTTCTTCCTCTTCGCATTTTGATTGCCATGAGCTTGGTGTGTTTTGCTTGAGCTACCAATAAAGCTCGATCTGTTCACAGAAACGGCGTGCTGTGTGTGATCCGATGGATTGAGAACACGATAACGTCTATCTCAGCTAACTGGCATACTCTATCTACTTTTATGCTCTCTGGATAAATCCGTTGAATCAACCAATGAAAAACTTATAATTAATGACACAAATATCATCAAAAATGGATGTCATATGGCAGATAGGGAATCACCTTAAGATTATGCATACCAAATCTCATCCAGTTCCATCTACTGATAACTACTCAGTATCAATTTGAATGAAAAGTACTGAAAATGTGGTTTGAAATTGGAAATCCCCAAAGTTCGAGGGGGTGCTGTGGGTGAACAAAGATATAAATCGAAAATCCGGCTCGGTCGTTTGTGCACAATGTATTCCAGACGATTAGTGTGAATTTTCATGACCATCTGACCATAACTCTAGGAGGAGTGGCATTTGGCGCGAAGGCACCTCCAGCTCTCGCATATTATCGATTTCTGCACTAATTGACCTTTGACCCCTGACCTAAGCGAAATCGGTCAATATGTCCTGAGGCAAAGTTGTAGTACTCATTGAGTACCATGAACCTGCAAAGTTTCATTCGTATCGATGCACTCACCTGGTCGCTTGGGGGCCTTCAATTTTCGCCAATTTTCGCGCATACCCTAATTATAGGGGGCGCTGCGGGTAAAGTATTCCATATATCAAAAAAAACGGAATATATTTGATAGAGCATCACCTGTAGATAATTCGTGCCAAATTTCATAACCCTACGTGGGATAATGGCTTTCGGAATTGATTTCGCGTGAACGGTACCGATTTTGAAGGTTTTTCAGTTGTTGCTAGGGAACCAAAGCGTCCCGAGCAACCATCACAATTTCCAAAGTACTAGGTCATAAGATGTACCTACCACCCGAGTTTGGTCAAAATCCGCCGACGTTTACTACCAATTATGCTGATGACAAACGAACATCCAAACAAACAAACAGAATTACTGACAATAAGGGTCACCTATTTTGGCGACCCAATATAACGACATGTAGAAGACGAGAGGGGGAGCACTCGGTAGAGTACAAAACCTCCGCCGCCAATAGTGCTGGGTCACTTAAGTGAACCTGATGTCCTATTCATTGTAGGTCAAAACGAATCAGACTCTACTGAACCACGATTGAATAAACTAAACTAGATCGACGCGCATGTAGAAATGCCCAAAAAAAAAAAAATCGAAAAATTTTTTTGAAAAAAAAGTTGCAAAATTTGATTTTTTTTCTCTAACATTTTTTTTTTGGTTGGAAATCACTTAAAACATGTAGAAATGCAAAAAAAAAAAATTCAAATATTTTTCAAATAAAATCGAAATTTTTTTGAAAAAAAGTTGCAAAATTTTCTGGGTTTTTTTCTCTAACAAATTTATTTATTTTTGGTTGGAAATCACTTAAAACATGTAGAAATGCAAAAACAACAATTCAAATAGTTTTTCAAAATCGCCACCATAGCGGCCATGTTGCACTTTGGACCAAGTCCAAAATCTAATGGCATGATCCTTGGACCATACCTAATCCCCCCACCAAGTTTCGTCGAAATCGGTCCAGGAGATTTTCCGTAATACTGTTCACAAACAAACAAACAGACAGGGGTGAAAACAGTAACCCCCGTCCATCTTCGATGGCGGAGATTAATAACATTTTAGCTCAGCCTAACTTCTTCTCCTTCATTAGCTTCTGCACAAATGAAAACTCACAATAAACAATGAAAATGTCCGCTAAATAGGATGCCACAGTTCCCTCCCATTGGAATGCCTTTTATTTGTTTAAATATTTTCCCACCAAAAGATACAAAAGTGTTAAACAAAATAAAATTAACAGCCTCTTAAAATTTTTGTTGGTCACTGCAATCAAAACCCATAATTTTCTGGGTTTTTTTTCACAAAAGAATGACTTGTCAAGCCTGGGACATAAAAATGTATTACAAGAGCAAAAAAAAAACTTTATCAATAACACTACCATCCTTAATCAGTACAAAATCCAAATTTGTGTAGAAAAATCAATGAACAGATTTAATATTGATGAATCGAATCCTATCTAAAAACTCTAAAGTTGAACTAATACTCCAGAGAGTGCTACTACCAGAAAGAACATTGGCAAAAAGGCATGGGAGGCACATCTGCATTGAGTTAGATCAGGAGTGAGGCAGGGGATGTCAGGTAGGTCTTTGATATGGATGCAGTTGGAAAGAAGAGAAATGCAAGACCAATATTGATGTGGAAGAAGGTGGTTGGGTGGCATGTAAGAGAAAAGGGTAGCAGAAGTAGGATGCTCCGTATAAAGAGGGAAAACACATGTTGCCAACCTTACAAGGTAGAATTATTTTGGGTCATGAATGTAGTAGTAGTAGTAGTAGTAGTAGTAGTAGTAGTAGTAGTAGTAGTAGTAGTAGTAGTAGTAGTAGTAGTTGTAGATATTTGCCAAATGATTGAGATTCGCAGGATGAGGATATGGAACAAGCTTGACAGGTAAAATAGCCTCCTGTATTTAATATCCTTTGATTTTGCTTGGATTTGTATTGTGATGGAAATAGTACTTTGTTTCATGTGTATAGCTCATTAAATTATGTCATGTATTATATTTGGTAAAAATGTATATATGGCATTATTAGGCCAAGCAGAGTTTTGGACTTGGCCCCCACCAGCCAGTGATATTTTATCTTGCAGGTTCATTATAAATTTATTATATTCTGTATTCTTTCCCCCATCACCTCTTCCAACTGTCAACCTGGAGACAGGTTGGACATTTGAATATGTTTTTGAATGTCTGGTCTTTGTGGCTGTTTCAAACGGATTGTTGCTCGCACCAGTCGACTGTTTGGTCGATTGGTTAGAATGGGAACTGTGGGTGCGTGGATCATGGGCAGTGTGACTTGAGGCGACACACCAGCGACAGTTGGCAGTCGTGTAATTGGGGATTCACGACAGCACAGTTGAGAGGATAGAGTCATGTGTAGCTTTCGGAATTGCTTCATCTCACAACCATAGAGCAAGGCAATGTATGCTCAGTCCTGCATTAAGGGTCTGAGAACAATGTGGCCATTTTGATTTTATTTTTTAGTGTTGCTGTTTCTTTTTGTGTCTGCATTCTGTGCTGTTTTACATGCTTGCTTCCTTGGTGCAATTAGGCTCTAAATTAAACCATTTGGGAGATTAAAATAATGGTTTTCCGCTTGACCCGAAGGACATCCGAGCTCCCATTAAAAGAGCTCCACCCTTAGTTTGTTGCAAATTGCTATCTGAAGGTGCGTGACTTGTAAAAAAAAAAAAAAAAATTGGAAATTGTAAAAAAAAAAAATTGGTGTGACTGTGCAAAGAGTGGTTCTTGTGCTTTTTCATGATGTAGTGTCAATGAGAAATATCTTCATGGCATTATCTCAAGATATTAAGTCATGTACGAAGGTTATAATGAAAATTTGATTGAGGTCTGACATATTTAATGAGATTTCTATCAAAGCACTGGCTGGACGTTGCTGCAATTTCTGGAAATCCATCCATGGAAAGGTGAGATGCACGAAATCTAGATAATCGTGTTCTGCTGGAGCAGGAGTTTGTATTTGCATTCCTAATACGTCCCTGCTGTTGTATGAACTGCAGTCGCACAAAGGTCGTATTCTAGTATTCTTATTTTAACAATGATCTTTCGGATTATCAAGAAGTTGCACCTATAATCACATGCAGGTCAAATACATTAGTGGAAATTCTTGTATTTTTCCATGCATTACAAGGATATTAGTCAACAATCGAGGAATCATCAGAGTGCTGTCTATGGGATGTGGACCTTTGATCTCAGCATCTTGAGCTACATTCTCAGATGGAAATGGCAAGATGGCCATCCAAATATTGTCATATCCTGCAGATGACAAATATCGAGTAATGTCATGCAGTATTAGGTTAAACAGAGTTCGTTTATGATAAAAATCGAGGCTCGTTTGCCATTTCAAAGGAGCCTCAGGTTGATCAGCATAAACCGTTCATGATCTACCACGATTGGTGGAGAGCTTTGTTATTTTTTTGAGGACTTGGCAGATTTTAAAAAGTGAAAGGTGTAAGGTGATTCTCCATGATTTCCACATCAGATGTGGGCAGAATAAATAAATACATCTCCTGGAGTCTTAACAAAAAATTACTTATTAAAGGGTGTTGTATTTGCAGTTGTGTTTAGTGAATGAGTCGAGGTGGATAGCTGTACTGAACAACTCAATGCGGAATGTTGCATCCATTGGTTAACTACGCGACTGCACTGTTCATCTCTCACTTCAAGCAAAATGGCCATCTGGTCGTATAACTCTCACCGACACGGTTGTAATAGTGGCCAATGACAAGGTGCAAGAAAGCCCAGGAATCCATTAGACTCTCTCACACGTGTGAAAACACGTTTGTTCTGCTACTGAACCCAACTAACAAATTTTCCAACACAAGCACTTTGCCTTTCCCAAGCCTGCCGGCTTCACCATTATTGCATAAAATAAAAAGCTTGCATGGGCAGTTTCAATCCGACTTTGACGTTTTTCCATGTGGTTTTGGTCATGTTATATATCCAAACGGGAATATACTTCCAACGCAACACTCGTGCCATCCTGCAATTTTGCATCATCCTTTTTGTACTGCTCCCTCTGCTCATCCATGCTTTCATTTCTTATCCAGCTGCAACGACCATGTCTCCAAGGCAATACCATTACCCTCAGGTTACAGGTTACTGCTCCATTAATTTCCAGCATTTCCTTGATCCCATATCCTGCCCCATACTTATTCCACTAAATCTCATCACATTTTAATACCGCTTTCTCGACTTCCCTTTTGCACTTTCATTCCATGTCTCACATCCATAGCTTCTACCGGGTGGCCTGAAAGTCACTTTACCCCTCCTATCCCCAGTAAAGCATTCGTTCTTAAACTATTTTAATATACAGGTTTTATTGTGCAGTATTTACAATAATTAATAGGTCATTGTATCTGCGTGATGGAGCACATGCAGGTGCAATGACTGATCATTACAATCTACATTCATAACTTATACCTACCTGTCAAGTCTCTTCAAATAGGCTAGATTGGCACCGAGCGGCAGTCGGTGGTGAGATGATGATGAGATGATGAGAGTTGCCCCCCAAGGAATTATAGGGCTACTGAGAGGTATGACTATACGTGGAGAAAGAGCCTCTAACCAAGGAAGTGTCTCCGGCTAGCACACCTTCGGTAAAATGACATAAAAGAGTCAGCACTTTCCCAGTAGTCCGCCTGTAGGATGTTATCAAGGGCAGCATTCTAGAAGAGAGCCCAGGGAGCACAAAACCCTCTTGTGTCACAAGGCCTTACTCTATCAGTAACGAGGGCACCATCAACATCCACATGGATCTTTCATTCAATAGAGCGAGAGATAGTATTATAATAAACTGCCATATGTGGTACCTTCACACTGATAAAGAGTTGTGGTGATACCCACAGGTGCTCTGTACAATCCAAATAAAACTGCAGTGCCCTAACTGTGCATGCCCGTTTTTCCCCCTCTGTGGAGGCAGATTGCAGGTTTGGGAGGACCCCCTCCAATAATGGTGAAGCCTGCCCTTGGTTTTTGGCCAAAAAAATTGGCATGAGGGATCAGCCACACAGACTTCGGCTCAAACCAAATGTGGCCACTGGCCACGGTGGGAACCTGGATGGTGCTCATCTCTATCCTGAGGCTATAGACATAAGAAAAGCTGTCTTTTCTGACAAATAGTGCAAAGAGGCAGCCACTAAAGGTTCATACAGCAACTGAGCCTGGAAAACCAAAGGCAGACCCCATGAAGGAATCAGCTGTTTCAACGGAGGCCTCTTCAAAAAGAAGGATCTGGTAAGTCTGGATCGGATGCTCGGCAATGAAACTCACGATCCATCCAGAAAACCTTTGTGAATTGCCGCAGTAGCTATATGGTAACCCTTAATTGTGGCAAAAGTGAGGAAGTCGGCCACCTTACCGAAAGGGACAACACCTGGATCCACCTCTTGATCCCAGCACGATCTGCAGAAAACTATCAAATGGGAATCATTGGTAATCAGAGGTAAGCCCGTCTCTTGATGTACTGTAGTTAGAGCAGAGGGTGATGGGCTCTTGACAGAGGAGTCTGAAGTGAAGGCCCGCTGGGCCGGTTACTTTGAGCGGCTGTTCCAGACTGATCCACCAGCTGTAGAGTTGGATGTCAGGGGTGTTACAATCCCCGCTGCTGACTCTCCAATAAACTGTGGTCCACCTTCATTTGTGGAAACACAGGCTGCAGTGAACCAGTTGAAATGGGGTAAAGCTCCAAGGATCTGTGGCATCCATGCTGAACTTCTCAAGGCTGGTGGAAATGCTGCACTCGTGTCGTTGCATGCAGTTCTGTGCTCTGCCTTGAACACAGGCATCATCCCAACTGACTGGAAGAGGGGCGTTGTTGTCCCTCTCTGGAAAGGGAAGGGTGATCGCCAAGACTGCAAAAACTACTGAGGGGTGACGCTGCTCTCAATGCTGGGCAAGGTCTTTGCTCGGATAATTCTTGATAGGGTTCACCACCATATACTTGAGCACCAGCGTCCAGAACAGTCAGGCTTTACACCAAAGAGGTCAACGATTGACCGTATCCTTGCTCTTCGGGTCCTCACCAAATGCAGATGAGAGTTTCGGCAGGGGCTGCTTGCAGCTTCTGTTGATCTCTGTAAAGTGTTTGATTCGGTGAATCGGGATGCCTTCTGGAGAATTATTGGTCTTACTGGGGTGCCACCAAAATTGATCAATCTGATGTCTGAACTACACTCTGGTACTGAGAGTGCTGTGAGATGTGGTGGTACCATCTCTGACTTATTCCCAGTTGTTACTGGAGTTTGTCAGGGGTGTGCACTGGCCCCCACACTTTTCAACACTTGTATGGACTGGATTCTGGGGAGGATGTCGGAGAGATCAAGCTGCGGTGCATCGTTTGGGAATGTCAAGATCTCTGACCTTGATTTCGCAGATAATGCAGTCATCTTTGCTGAGACTCGAGATATCCTTTTGGGGGCCCTCGAGGTGCTGAATGAAGAGTCGGAGTTACTGGGATTATGGGTTTTCTGGGTCAAAACTAAGATCCAGGCTTTCAATGACATCTTGGATACTGCTATTCTGTCTGTACCTGGTTGTGGCGAGGATGTTGAGGTCATGGAGAGATTCATTTTCCTTGGCAGTGATATTCATGTCTCTGCTGGCTGTGAGCCAGAGGTCAAAAGATGTCTGAGTCGGGCCTGTGGATTGATAGTTTCACTGCATCATGGGGTGTATATGCCTGGTGTTGGCTTAATGGTTAGGGTGGTGGGCTTAGGAACCGAGTATCCTGAGTTCAAATCCCACTCGGCTGTTGAATTAATACCAGGTGGGGTTGACTCTGCCTGTCATCCTTCCGAGGTCGGCAAAATGAGTGCCAGCATGCTGGTATCCTGTGTCGGAGTGGCGACCCGTCCAGGATTGTGCCCAATAGCCAAGGAGACTGCTTCGGCAGCACCAACGCTCTGCACAGAGTATGGTCCCAGTGGATGGATGGATGGGGTGTGGCATTACTGGTACCTGTGCGGAAGGACGAAAGTCCGAGTGTTTAGGTATTTGATGCTTCCAATGTTACTCTATGGTTGTGAGACTTCGACTGTGACCAGGGATCTGAGACAGAGACTTAAATCCTTTGGTACCAGGTCTCTTCGGAGAATGCTTGCCTATCTCTGGTCGGACTTTGTGTCCAACGAGCGGTTGCTGAGAGAGATTCAAATGAGATTTGTTACCTCCATAGTCTGTGAGCATCAGCTGCGGCTGTCTGGACATGTGGTTCGTTTTCCTGACGCTGATCCTGCTCACCAGATTCTCTCAGCAAGGGAGCTGTGTGAGTGGAGGAGGCCAATGGCCGAACATGTGCCTTGTTTGGCAGCTCTATTGGATTTACCCTAAAACATATAAAAAAAATCTTCTTCTCCAGAACGGCTGGACAGATCGAGGGGAAACTTCAAATAAAAGTTCCCCAAGCCCAGGGTGTACAAGTTTGTTTAGGAATAATTGATAGGTCACATGGTTTGGCAACTATTATTGGATTGAAAGAAATATATTAAATAATGTTTTCTCTGGAACCACTTAATCACTCGACGTGAAACTTTACATTTATGATCGAGTAGTGATGGGGAATACGTTTTAAATTTAAACTTGATCTGACACATGGTCTGGCAGCCAGATTTATTTGATTTTTTTGATCTGGGTTCCTTTTTATTTTTTTATTATTATTTTTTAAAATAAGGCTCACTTGGCTGTTCCGGGTTTGAGGGTGGAGTTGCATCTGAAATGCGAATCCCATCCAGGTTCCTTATGATGACGTTATCTCTGCTTTTTGCTTGTTCGGGTTCCTTCTGATAACTTCAATGCAGGACTTTACCTATTTGGTCTTCCATTTGATTTGAATTGAATTTATTTTAATCCCATTCTACATTCAATTGAATAACAATGAAAAATTTCAAGAGTCAGGGTCAGGTGTCTAAATTAAAGTAGGGTTGCATCAAAACGGGACATCTTCATACCCGGTCATAACTGCCAGCAATTATAAAGTGGCAGTTCTAATTTTGTCTCATTAATTATGTAACACACCAGTACACAAATGCTGCACAAAATAAATACACCACACAAAACTACACAAACACCACACAAAAAAAGGCCTGGCGAGGGTCTGAAATCTCTGATTGCTCTTTTATTTATTCAAAAATGTAATGGGCCCGGTATATTCTCGGAAATCAGGAAATACAGGGCGGAGGTATGCACTCTACCGAGTGCACTTTTCATTCTGTACCGTGTTCACACAGAGTTAATTTGTACTTCTACATTCAGTGATCTCTGATGGAGTAACTATTCTGAAACTTTGACTGTTCAAGCACTCACACACATGCAACTCAGCTCTTGAAACTTTAAAATCGGTCCAAAGTAACTTTTATTAGTGAATGCACCTTAAGACATGAGTTTATTCACCCCCCCCTCCACCCCCTTCCCAAACTGGTGTTGGCTTAATTAGTTAGGGTGGTGGGCTTGGGATCCCAGGATCCTGAGTTCAAATCCCACTTCACTGTTGAATTAATAATAATAGATGGGGTTGACTCTGCCTGTCATCCTTCTGAGGCTGGCCAAATGAGTGCCACCTTGCTAGTATTGTGTGTTGGTGTGGTGACCCGTCCAGGATTGTGCCCAACAGCCAAGGGGGCTGCTTAGGCACCAACAATGCTCTGCACAGAGTATGGTCCCAATGGATGGAATGGATGGTTGGCTTGACTGGGCTTGAATATTCCCTCTCTGCATTAAAAAGGTGCAAAAACTGATCCCTGCAACTACAGACCAATCAACCTGCTCCCAATCATCAGCAAGGTCATGGAATCCATCATCGCTTCTGACATCAAATCCTTCCTCTTCTCCAAGGGCTTGATTTCCGAACATAAAATTTGATTTAGACCAGGTTACTCAACCCTGGACATGCTGCTTCTGCTTTCCCAACAATGGATGGAGGTCCCAAATGCCAAACATGAGATCAAAGCCATCTCCCAAGACATATTGCAAGCCTTCAATATGGTCTGGTATCCTGCCGTGCTCGCCAAACACTCTTCTTATGATATTCAAGGCAATCTCCATTCATGGCTCACATACTTCCTCTCCTGTCGCAGTTAACACGTTGCTCTCAATGGAATTCTCTCATCTCATTTTCCCATCCAGGCTGGAGTTTTCCTGTGCATTTTCTGGTTTTCTTCAATGATCTCCCAGATTCTCTGGAAAATCCTCTTTATCTCTTTGCTGATGACTCTACCCTCTGCCAAACCATCTCTCCTCCCTCTGATTGGCAGGCAACAGCCTGTTCACTCTCTGCAGACCTGGATAAAATTATAAGCTGGTCAAACACTTGGAACATGTCTCTTAATCCTGACAAATCTCACACCTTCACCATGTCTCTCCGAAAGGACCTTCTGGAATTCACCACCCCCCCCCCACACCCAATATACTTTATACTTTCTCAAAAATACCCTTGAAGAATTCCTTTCATTCAATCTTTCGGGTCTCACTATCTGCCATTATCTTTCCTGGGAAAGCCACATCTCCTAGCTGGCCTCCAAAGCCAGTGTCCAACTGGGCATCCCACATCGTGCAAAGTCCTTCCTTGGCACATCTGATTTTCCAACCCCTTTAAAAGCTTTCATCCACAGCCTGATGGAGTACTGCTCCCCCCTATGGGGTGGTGCTCCTGCTTCACACCAAGCTCAGCTTCACATTGTGGAAACCAAGGCTTTTAGGATCATTGGTATCTCCCATGATGAAGCTGAGTCTTTGGGTCTCTCACTTTCTCACCGAAGGCAGGTTGGTGGTCTTTCTGTCTTCGAGCCTCCTTTCTGGCCTCGCCCCCCCCCTGCTCTGTTTGTGATCTGTCCTCCCCCCTATATTTCCTCAGGGCGCTCAGGAGCCGCCAAGAAACCCCTTCTGGTGAAACTGTCAAAATCAAGAATCACTGCTGACCTTCACTCTTTCATTCGTCTTTTTTCCCATCTCGGGAATAAACTCCCACACTCTTTTCAATTCCACTCATCCCTCCAGGTCTTTCAAAACAGCTACTCACCACACTGTAATGTCTTCCCCCATCCAAAATCTTGATCTTTACTTTCCCCATAACTGCAACCCAAACCTTCTTCTTCTTCTTCTTCTTCTTCTTCTTCTTCTTCTTCTTCTTCTTCTTCTTCTTCTTCTTCTTCTTCTTCTTCTTTCGGCTTGCTCCCGTTAGCGGTCGCCACAGCAGATCAACCGTCTCCATTTCACTCGATTCTCCCATCTTCCATTGACACTCCAACCACCCGCATGTCCGCCCTCACCGTATCCATGAACCTCTTCTTTGGCCTTCCTCTTCTCCTCCTGCCTGGCGGCTCAATCTTCAACATCCTTCTCCCGATATACTCCGTTTCCCTCCTGTGCACATGTCCAAACCATCTCAATCTCGTCTCTCTCACTTTGTCTCCAAACCGTCCTACCTGCGCTGTCCCTCTAATATACTCATTCCTTATCCTATCCATCCTCGTCACTCCCAACGAGAATCGCAGCATCTTTAACTCTGCCACCTCCAGCTCTGCTTCCTGTCTTTTTGTTAGCGCCACCGCCTCCAAACCATACAACATAGCTGGTCTCACTACCGTCTTGTATACTTTCCCCTTAACTCTTGCAGCTACCCTTCTGTCACAAATCACTCCTGCAACTCTTCTCCACCCACTCCATTCTGCCTGCACTCTCTTTTTCACTTCTCTCCCACACTCTCCGTTACTTTGGACAGTTGATCCCAAGTATTTAAACCAATCCACCTTCCCCACCTCAACTCCTTGCAACCGCACCATACTACCACCCTCCCTCTCATTTACGCACATGTACTCCGTCTTACTCCTACTGACTAACATTTCCCTTCTCTCCAGTGCGTACCTCCACCTCTCAAGGCTCGATTCAGCCTGCTCCCTACTCTCCCTACAGATCATGATGTCATCCGCGAACATCATAGTCCATGGAGACTCCAGTCTGATCTCGTCCGTCAACCTGTCCATCACCATTGCAAACAGGAAAGGGCTCAGAGTCGATCCTTGGTGCAATCCCACTTTAACCTTAAACCGGTCCGTCATTCCGACCACACACCTCACCGCTGTCACACTGTCCTCATACATATCCTGCACGATCCTCACATACTTCTCCACCACTCCCGACTTCCTCATACAATGCCACAACTCCTCTCTTGGCACCCTATCATAAGCTTTCTCTAAATCCACAAACACACAATGTAACTCTTTCTGGCCTTCCCTATACTTCTCCATCAACATTCTCAAAGCAAACATCGCATCAGTGGTGCTCTTTCCTGGCATAAACCCATATTGCTGCTTACAGATCGTCACCTCTCCTCTCAACCTAGCTTCCACTACTCTTTCCCACAACTTCATGGTGTGGTTTAACAACTTTATCCCTCTGTAATTTCCACAGCTCTGCACATCACCCTTATTCTTGAAAATCGGAACCAGCACACTTAATCTCCACTCCTCCGGCATCCTCTCACTTTCCAAGACTTCATTAAACAATCTGGTTAACAACCCCACTGCCATCTCTCCTAAACACTTCCATGCCTCCACTGGTATACCATCTGGGCCAACCGCCTTTCCACTTTTCATCTTCTTCATAGCAGTCCTCACTTCATCCTTACTGATCCACCCCACTTCCAGATTCACTATCTCCACCTCTTCTAACCTTGTCTCTCTCTCTCTCTCTCTCTCTCTCTCTCTCTCTCTCTCTCTCTCTCTCTCTCTCTCTCTCTCTCTCTCTCTCTCTCTCTCTCTCTCTCTCTCTCTCTCTCTCTCTCTCTCTCTCTCTCTCTCTCTCTCTCTCTCTCTCTCTCTCTCTCTCTCTCTCTCTCTCTCTCTCTCTCTCTCTCTCTCTCTCTCTCTCTCTCTCTCTCTCTCTCTCTCTCTCTCTCTCTCTCTCTCTCTCTCTCTCTCTCTCTCTCTCTCTCTCGTTCTCTCTCTCTCTCTCGTTCTCTCTCTCTCTCTCTCTCTCTCTCTCTCTCTCTCTCTCTCTCTCTCTCTCTCTCTCTCTCTCTCTCTCTCTCATTTTCTTCATTCATTAGCTCCTCAAAGTACTCCATCCACCTTCTCAACACACTCTCCTCTCTTGTCAGCACATTCCCATTTGCGTCCTTTATCACCCTAACCTGCAGCACATCCTTCCCAGCTCGGTCCCTCTGTCTTGCCAATCGGTATAAATCCTTTTCCCCTTCTTTTGTATCCAACTTCTCATACAGCTCGTCATATGCCTTTTTCTTAGCCTTTGCCACCTCTCTTTTTGCCTTTCGACGCCACTCCTTGTACTCCTGCCTACTTTCTTCATCTCTCTGACTATCCCACTTCTTTTTTGCCAACCCCTTCTTCCTTATACTTTCCTGTACTTCCTCATTCCACCACCAAGTCTCCTTATCTTCCTTTCTCTGTCCAGATGTCACACCAAGTACCTTCCTAGCTATCTCCCTCACCACTTCTGCTGTCGTTGCCCAATCATCCCACCCATCTTTACCACCATCCAACGCCTGTCTCACCTCCTCCCTAAATTTCATGCAACAGTCTTCCTCCTTCAGCTTCCACCATCTGGTCCTTGGTTCAGCCCTCACTCTCTTCCTCAACCTCACCTCAAAAGTCATCCTACAGACCACCAATCGATGCTGTCGAGCTGCACTCTCCCCTGCCACCACCTTACAGTCTCTAATCTCTTTCAGGTTGCATCTCCTGCTTAAGATGTAATCCACCTGTGTGCACTTTCCTCCACTCTTGTACGTCACCCTGTGTTCCTCCTTCTTCTTGAAATACGTATTTACCACTGCCATTTCCATTCTTTTTGCAAACTCTACCACCATTTGCCCTTCCACATTTCTCTTGTTGAGACCGTACCTACCCATCACCTCCTCATCCTCTTTATTCCCTTCCCCAACATACCCATTGAAATCTGCTCTAATCACCACTCTTTCATCCTTGGATACACTCTCCACCACTTCATCTAACTCACTCCAGAAATCTTCTTTATACTCCATCTCACACCCCATATGTGGGGCATATGCACTGATGACATACATCATCACCCCTTCAATTTCCAACTTCACACTCATCACTCGGTCAGACACCCTCCTCACCTCCAATACCCTCTTGACATAATCTTCCTTCAGGATTACCCCGACACCATTTCTCCTCCCATCCACACCATGGTAGAACAGTTTTAAACCACCTCCAATGCTCCTAGCCTTACTCCCCATCCACTTGGTCTCTTATACACACAGTATGTCCACCTTTCTTCTCTCCATCATATCAGCCAACTCTCGCCCTTTGCCAGTCATCGTCCCAACATTCAGAGTTCCAACTCTCACCTCCACACTTCTACCCTTCCCCCTCTCCCACTGCCTCCGGACTCGCCTTCCCCGTCTCCTTCTCCTCCTTCGCCCAGCAGTAGCACAGTTTCCACTGGTACCCTGCTGACCACCGGTACCGGTGGCGGTCGTTGGTAACCCGGGCCTCGACCGACCCGGTATGGAAATTCGTTTTGTTGTCCGCATAATGATTTGGCATCGGGTTTTACGCCGGATGCCCTTCCTGACCCAATCCTGGTCGCCTCTTACGACACACAGGGATATGGTACACCTATTCAAACCGGGGCATACACCGGGCCCAGTACAACTGGTACTCATTTCGCCGACTTCAGAAGGATGGCAGGCTGAGTCAACCCCCTGATGTTTTCGACTTGGTATACATATATATATATATATATATATATATATATATATATATATATATATATATATATATATATATACATATATATATATATATATATATATATATATATATATATATATATATATATATATATATATATATATATATATATATATATATATATATATATATATATATATATATATATATATATATATATATATATATATATATATATATATATATATATATATATATATATATATATATATATATATATATATACACTCATACACATAAACATATATATATATATATATATATATATATATATATATATATATATATATATATATATATACTCATACACATACATATATATATATATATATATATATATATATATATATATATATATATATATATATATATATATATATATATATATATATATATATATATATATATATACACAGTGTCCCAACGGGGCTTGAACTCAGGACCTTTTGGGTCCCAAGCCACTGCCCTAACCACTGCGCCAACACCAGGCTTAAACTGCAACCATAACCCACCTCCTTGAAATCCCCTCTTTTCCTTCCTGAAAGGCTCTGTTGTACCATCTTGTTTACCCCCTGTACTCCGCCTCACCCTCTCCCTTCCACATATCTCCTATTTTCTCTGTTCCCCACTATTTTGTGCTTCCCTTCTCGCCCATCTTGTCTGCTGCCTTGTTATATGTTCTGTGTGTTCGCTCTTATATGAGCCTTGACATTGTATTAAAAAAATATAATAAAATAAAAAGCAGGCGAACGACGTATATAATATTATTAGTTTCCTCAATACAAGGAAATTCAATGCCATTGGGCCCATCATGCCTGCAGTTATGTTGCCAATGTATGGTTGTTTCATGTTTGTCCATGCTCTATCCTTTTTAAATGCTGAGCATCAAGCAATGAAGCAGCACAGACCATTTTTACATCCTTGTGGAGGATCTCTAAGTCTGACTCACGTTGTTGTTCTTGTGGACTTTTTTGTTTCACAACCTCCAGTTTTCATCGAAACTTCCTGAAACTTGGCATATATATGTAAAATACCCTGCGCAGATAGTAACCATCTCCGATTTAGAAAATTCCTCCGAGAAAAAAAAGTTATGACGTCAAAATATCTCCGCTAATGGAAATCGCCTAAAAATTATCTCCGAAACTTGCAAGCTTTTTGAATTCTGTTTGCAGGAATCGAACAAGGCATTAGCAGAGACGAATTACCGCACATATGATACATCACTATGATGTCATATCAATTTTTATGACGTCATTCCTATTTTTTGACATTTTTTGTTTCACAACCCAGAGTTTTCATCGGATCTTCGTGAAACTTGCCCTGTATATGCAGAAAGCCCACACGCAGGCAGTAACCATCTCCGATTTTGGAAATTATTCCTAGAAAAAAAGGTGACGTCATAATATCGCCGCTAATGGAAATCGCCGATACCATTATCTCCGAAACTAGGCAAGCTGTTTGAATTTTGTTTGTAGGATTCAAGTCGGGCGTTAGCACAGAGAATTTATAGCAAACCTGATACATCACAATGACGTCATATTCGTTTTTATGACGTCATCATTAAGAGGACGAGGATCTTTGCTCATTCGAGCTTGTTAAACTCTTTGGTACAACTCAGCCAGAATTTAATCCTCCGAACACATACACACACTCATACACCTTGATAGTTTAAAAATAATGTGGAAACCAATTTGTAAACAATTCCTTTTATGAAGGTGACTTACCAGCTCACCGTTTGCGATGGTTGAGGTGGGCTGTTGGGGAGATGGAGGTGAATCCACTCTGTGCTGATGATGGCCTACTACACAATCTGACAGTTTTAATAGTTGGGTCTAGAATCGAACCCAGATGAGATACTGTAGCTCCAAGGCAATTTCACTACCTCTGTGCGCTCCTGGTGGAATTTTGTCTGGTCATTTTGGTAATCTCACTCTTGTACAAAATCAGTGCAATAATTATTCATTACCTTTGAATGATTATTAGCATTTCATGAATTATACATAAAATGTTGATGAATTATGAGTAAAATATTATGCCTAGTGTTGGCTTAATGGTTCGGGTGGTGGCTTGGGATCCTAAGATCCTAAGTTCTAAATCCTGCTCAGCTGTTGAATTAATACCAGGTGGAGTTGACTCCGCCTGTCATCCTTCTGAGGTCAGCAAAATGAGTGCCAGCTTGCTGCTATCCTGTGTCGGAGTGGCGACCTGTCTGGGATGGTACCCAATAGCAAAGGAGATTGCTTAAGCAGCACTAACGCTCTGCACAGAGTATGGTCCCAATGGATGGATGGATGGAGTAAAATATTGAAAATTATGAGTACGAACCTCATTTTTCATTTAATCTAAATATTCGAGTATAATCATTTAATTTTAACCCTTTTGAAATATCGGTACATTGTGAAATGCAAATGAATAGAAGCTTAATTTGAATAATTGCGTGTAACTTTAAGTGCAATTAAAATGCCATTTTGTAAATGGCTTTCCTGTACATGTATTGCATTGATAATCTGAGATATAAGAACAATGGTCGTGTCGTTCAACTGAAACAGCAGATCAGGATACATGACAGCAATACACCTCCCATCATTGCTCTGACACTGATCAAATAGCTGAAGTAGGCCTGCTGTGTTGTTCTGTGAAATTATGCATATTTGCTTGCACATCAATTTCTGTGGCATTTGGGACGGGACGTAACACATAATAACATGAAAAAAGTAGTTGAGAAAATTGTACCTCTTTTAAAATTGCTTTGTTTGTACAGTTCTATCAATCTCCTGAAAATATCAGAGGCTTTCAATTAATGGAGTTCCAATGAGATGTTTTGTTTTTTCATTCTTAATGAATGTGGATAATGTGCACAGGAATGCCGTCAACGGTTTTTGGTAATATCAGCATAAAGTGATGAAGGAGTCTGTATACAGGAGTCTACCTGATAATTGTAACTGATTATACTTGTATCACAACGAAGCAGAACTTCTGGAGGCCGTTTGTCTCTGTGTAACTGTTCTTTTCCAAAGAATATATTTCCACGAAATGGAAAACTTGCTCCACGAGACACTTGAAGTGAATAATTGTATTCAAGAAAAAGCAATGCATTGTAGGAAATTAAACATTTTTGAAATAATTAAAATGTATTTTCATGCAAATGGAAACCACACGACAACTGAAGCTGCCAATTGAGGTGGTTTGGTGACCACATTGGAGGCTAACTCTCACTGTCTTTCATGGACCGATGGAGAGCGATGAATGTTGATCCGTGCTTCGGCACAGCCTGGCTGTCCACACCAGTTATAAATCAGGATTACTTTCACTTTAACAGTCCAAGGATGACAATAAAACACCCAAACGTTAGCATGGCAAAATGGCGGAATCTCGAGGAACATGGAGTCTCTTAATTAATAAACTATTTAATACACGTAAGATGTGGCAACGGAATTGCGATAGAACAAATACAAAGGAAATACACACAAAACTATAGCTCCATATGGTGCAAACTTTCACTCACAATCAATAAATCACTCAAAACAGGCAAGAAAGAGGGGAAAGCAAGGAGTGAAGAACACAGACTGGTTGACTTGTGCACCGGCAGTGGGAGCCGGACAGTGGACCAGGATCAGAAGCAAGGCGAGTGTGGAGCTGTCCCGGAGATCAATCCTACCATGTGTTAGAAGCAAGAGCGAGATATAGTCAGCCCTCCCCCCACTCCACAACGAGTTCCCATCCTAAGGGCGTTTGAGTCCCTCATGAGCAGCAACAAGAGAATGGCTGTCTTTCTTGTGCCTACAACCAAGGGCCACCTTCCACACTGAAGTGCAAACCAATTACTGCCTCCGCACTGAATCGTGGACCAATCACTGCCCCACCAGTCACGGTTCCCCAATAGTTGCTGCCCCAATAATTCCACCAATCAGTGTGAGGCTATGAACTAAGGCCTGCCAGCTTGGTGGGATTGGGGCAGGAGGGGTGGGTGAGTGAATTTGAGGGAGTAAAGTGAGGGGGCAGGAAGAGGGGAGAGATGGAAAGGGAGGGATGAGAGATAAGATGCAATGGAGAGGGTGAGGGGAAAGCCGGGAATGGGTGTGGTGAGGTGGAAAGGACAAAGGAGGTACATGAAGTGGAGGGATGCTGAATTAGGGGGGACACAGAGAAGGGGTGTGGTTGAGAGGATGTGGGCGTGTGAGTCTCCCACTCCCACTTCCATGGTATTCCCACTTCTCAGATCTCAGATCTCTCCTTCATCTGCTGAGATCCTTGCTGATCCCTCCGTTCTCCTGTCCTTGTGCTACAGTGCATCGTTTTTTTTTTCCCCCTTGTGGTGCACATGTCCAACTGTTTTCCCTTTTTCCAATTTTGTCTGTCAATCCATTGTTCCCTTTTGTTTACTCTTTCATGAGCTTCAATACTTGTATAAAAAAGACTCAAATTTGTGGTGTTGTGCAAGCTATTCAAAAGATTTTATGAAGGAGATACTCGCAATAGTATGAGACTCACGAATAAAAAAAAAACAGTATAATAAGGCTTATAACCAAATACGTTTACATTTTGGCACAAACAACATACTCTGGCATAGGAAGTGGAGGTCTTGGGGGGCTGATGCTCCCCCACTTTCAAAAGTGTGGGGGGGGGGCTAGTACCACGTTGCTCCCACTCCAAACCTTGAAACTGCCCATAAATGTAAGCATGCACTCTTAGAAAAAGTGAAAGAATGAATAATATATAATACCATATTTACGATCAATAAATAATTCAAAATAACAAAGTGTATCGTGAAAACCGTTCAGAGTGGCGTCCCTTGGGTTAGACACGTGACTACTTGGAATACATAAGCAATCGTATTGCCGAGTATTCCGTCATGGAGCCGCCATCAAAACAACAGTGACTCGAAAAACATGACCAATCATCAATAATAATTATTTTTGGTCTGACGACGACAATCAGTTCTAGCTTTGAGTCGCTCTCACATTCATCCCTGAGCTGTTCTGCAAGCACAACACCATCTGTTGCCAAACTGCCAGCATCAGAGGTAGCCCTGTGTCACCGTAGGCAACACTAAGAGGAGCCCTTACAATTTACATCTACCTGTGAACTGCACATACTGAAGCAGTTCGAAAGCTGAACGTTTTGGAAAGGACTGGGATAGATGTGCAGCTTAATCAAGAATTGAGGGAAGACCAGTGAAGACACAGGAAGGGGCTGCCAGACTCAATTTGCAGAGTACTTGCTCAGGCTTGACCATCCCATTAGAAGTCATGATGATTATGAAAGCAGTTTGTTCCAGCTAATTAAAAACTGAGAGGGAATGACATTCCGGATATGGATGACCGGATCATCGAGGAAAAACTACACATCATCCAAAATTGTTAACGAGCTGATCAAAAAGTTGGGTCTTGCTGTTCTACATTCAGTCCTGGCTAAAGTGAAGAAAGCAGGCTGATACTAAATTATTGCCAAAGAAACGACTGATATTTTCTGAAAAGAATAGTTCAATATTTTTCTGAGGTGGGTTGACGACAGCTACCAAGTATATGAGGAATTACTGGGATTTGTTGAGGTCCCAGATATTATCAGTGAAACTCATCCAAAGGTCCTGAAAGATGTCCTGATCCGCTGCATCTTGGGATGGATCAATGTCGAGGTCACGTATATGATGGAGGCATCAACTCTGCAAGGAAGGGCTTTGTGGTGTTGCTACGCAAATTCAGCATGAGAACAACTCAGCCGTATCTGTTCATTGCTTGGACGACTGCACCAATTTGTGTCTTCAAGATGTTTCCAGCAAAAAACAATTTTAGATGTGCTGGATCTCATCTTTGAAATAATCAAACTGAAAAGTTTTTTCCCAAAGCAATCGACCAGATTTGCACTGGCAGAGAGAACCCCCAACAGCTGAGATTACTTTTCCTGACATTATGGACTGTGAGAACAGTGTCTTTTGAGTGACATTTTGTGTAACTATCAAGTGTTGCTGAATAGCTGGGATAAAGCCAGTGAGGGTTCCGAGTGACGAATATTCCAGGTGTGCAAGTGGCCAATCCACATTAATAGAGAGTTCCTTCAGTACATTCTTCAGCCTGAAGTTGGCATATCATGTCTTCTCTCTGGTAGAACATGTGTCAATAAATATACAATGTCAGGATGTGTCTGTTAAAACTAAATTCGTGGTTGACTTCAATGACCAAATATGAAAATCCTCTTCAAATTTCAAGTTAATGGGATGAAAATTGAGGATTTTAGAAATGGCACCTAAGTTGCTGACCTTTGACCTCTGCTGACCTTTTGGTCCACGTGGACCTCAAAAATAATTGGTGCTTGAGATAGTGAAAATATTAATATGTTAAATATTAACCTGAAATATTAATCCTCTTCAAATTTCAAGTCAAACAGATTAAAATTTAGGATTTTAGAAATCTCACCTTCATACTGGAGTTGACCTTTTGTGGGCTGGTCACTTGGTGAGGATGGAGGAAGAGAAAATGGCAAAGAGAGCAAATAGGTGGAGAGAGTAAGGTAGGAAGAAAAGAGGTAAACCGTGGCTGAGATGGGAAGATTGTGTGAGGATGGATATCAATAAGGTGAGGGGTGGTTTGAGAGTGTTGGGTGAGGACAGAGGGAAATGGAGGAGTATCATGGTGAAGGTAAGGTAGAAGACTGGTACCATTGGAACTCACCCCTTATAAAGGGGTGAGATGGAGAAGAAGAAGAAGAAGAATAATAATAAGAAGAAGAAGAATATCTGCAACTTCCATCAATGATAACTTCAGTTGTTACCATCTGGTCTCTGGATGCGAGTCTGTTCATTATTTCCTTCATCTGGCACTCACACTCCTTCAAATATATTTTGTGCCGTAGCTAATAATAATCTTCCATTTCTGCAGCAGGGGTCAGTAAACCACTTGCACTGTGGCACGTGTAGAGGTGAAAATCACAAGTTGTCTCCCTTCCCCCATCACGGGGAAGTGGGGTGGGTTGTGTCCATGACATTATCCTGGGTACGACCAACACGTATTCAAAATTTGGGAGAGATTGGCCCAGCCCTGTTCTCCCCTCCCCCCCCCCCCCCCCCGGCATGATTTTCAGACGTATACACATACAAGGACATGCCCTATTTAATATAGTAGGATGTGCAACAGATTATTATTTTTGTTTTAAGGACTTTGTTTTGGAGGGCGATTTTTTGTATACATAGTTGAGGCTCGTGGAAGAGCTAGTGCCAGTACACTGAATGGATCAGGACGTAACAGGACAAAAGTAACAGCAGAGAGAGGGGAGAAACACCAACAGCAGAGCCAAAGGCCAAGACAGAGGGAGCTGGACAAACAATGGGTGTGAGGAGGAATGAGGGATTTCCCTTTTACCTCACTCACCCATTGTTATAATATACTGCGGGCCCGTAGGTGCGCACCCGTAGGTGCATGCCCGTAGGTGCGTGCCAGTATGTGCAGCTTCGTTCCTTCGCATTCGTAAACGACGACTGGATTGGGGCATTGTTTCAATTAGATCGTACCAACCGTATCATAAATGGCCATAACTTGGGAAACACCTGGGAAACATACTGAGGTCCCCAGCGTCAATTGTGACGTCATATCAAACGAAGAATAAGAAGAATTGTGACGCCCCCCTCTCTCCCACCTAGTCTCTCCCCTCCTCTCTCCCCCCCCTCTCTCGCCCCCTTCTCTCTGTAAATGTATTCACAAATGTCTACCAAGTACAACAATTAATTCAAACCTTGGGAAAAAACAGCTTTCAAACCTTTGGGAAACAGTTGTTTCCCTTGGGAAAATTCAAACCTTGGAATTAATTAATAATTTGAACAATTAATTCAAACCTTGGGAAACACTTGGGAAACAGCTGATATGGATGAAGAACAATATCAAACCTTGAAAAGGCACATACTCAGGTCCCCAGCATCGATTGTGACATCATACCAAGCGAAGAAGAAGAAGAATTGTGACGTCAATCATGCAAAAAAATAATAATAATAAATAAATATTGATTGTGACGTCATTCGTGATGTCATAGCACCGTGTCTTGTCATTGGTTGACAGGTAAATGGCCGTAACTTGGAAACCGCTCGTCCGATTGATATCAAACCTTGAAAAGGCACATACTCAGGTCACCGGCAATATTCCTGGCAAGTTTCAATCAGATCGGACCGGCGGTCGTTGAGAAACGGCGGTCGCGGACAGACAGACAGACACACACACACACACACACACACACACACACACACACACACACACGCACACACACAGATTGCTGGAATTATAGATAGATGAAGGAAAAGCTGAGGTGTGCTTTGATGCCCCATCTATTATTGCTTGGCTGCTCATTCACATTCGCTTTCCCACGTTCTGTTATCCCCATCTTCTGGCATCTTCAAATTTGGCACTCCTTCATCAGTTCAGGGAGAGTTTCTGAAATCCATTATTATTATTTAAAAAAAAAGTATGTGCTGATTAAAATTAAGATCGTGTTGTCCGATACGTCTTCATCTCAGTCTGGTGTACACAAGTGGGATCAGAAACGTTCCAATACTCGTAAGATTTGCATGTCTTTTTTTACCTTAATAAACCTATTCAATGACGATTGTGTGTTCGATGTTTTGAGACATGTGAAGAAAGCATTCAGTTTGTTATATCCAAAAAAATACAACCAGGAAATGTAATGGTGTTAAAATACTTGCAAATTATTTTTTAAATTTAAGGTAGAGGTTTCTTGTTAATTATCACTTCATTCATTGTGCCCAAAGCATCGTGATGAAATGCACTTGTTACTGTTAATTGCCCTTTCTGCCACATTCCTGGAATATGAAAATGTGTTTTTTCACTCTCTCTCTCCCTTTCTCTCCCTCCCCCCTCCGCTTGGTGAAATAAAAGTAATGAGATTACGAAATACCTGTAAGTAGAGTTTGAAGGAAAGGATGTAAATTGAAAACAAAAGGCAATGCTGCACTTAGTAGCAAGGAGCAGAACTGTGGTAAGTGTAAATAATGAAGTTGCATGATGAAAAATATTAGGTGTTGGGATTGGTGGGGCAGGGAGTCCGTGATGTGTTTACTTTCATAAAAATTGTCACAGGAGTGACCCAAGAAATGGGAGGCCCATGATTGGGTTGATAGATGAAAACTAAATTAAGAACCCAACATTCAAATGAGCATTAATAATTTGGTGCAATCTGGCTTTACGCACGCTCATTCAAAATGTGTTTTGTCCATACTCTAATCAGGCCATGCAAGAGTAAGTGTGTCCATCCAAGACAGTGAAACGTCTCTTCCACCACTCCTTCCCTATACTAAGCCATGCTTTCTGGGAGCAATTAGCAAGTAGCAGCTTCCAGCTCCCTCCCTCTAGCCTCTTCCCCCTTCTCTACCCCTCCAGTCCCGGATCAGATGTCCAAGGGCACATCACCACATAGGCTGGGAGCGCGAAAGTAACAATCCACTACTGGGTCGTGATATGATCTTGCAAATGGTACCCTGTGACTGCAGAGGGGTGAGAAAGGGTACGCTTTACAGTAGGGTGGCCAACGCAATCATCCTATCACTATAGGGGGGTGATGCAATCACACTATGGGTAATGTGCCAGTTTAATTTAAATATGCAGGAGAATTGACTCGGCAACGAAAGAAAACACACATCAACAAAAAAAAGAGCAATCAGAGATTGCATACCCTTGCCAGGCTCGATTCGTTTGGTGTTTGTGTAGTTTTGTGTGGCGTTTGTGTCCTGGCGTGTTACGTAATTAATAAAAGACATCATTGGAACTGCTACTTTATAACTGCTGGCAGTGATGACCGGGTACCAAGATGTTCCTCTTTGATGCAACCCCACTTTGATCAGACATCTGACCCTGACACATGACATTTAATATTATTAAATTGAATTTAGAATGGGATTAAAATAAATTCATTTCAAATCAAATCGAAGACCAAATCGGTACAGTCCTGCATTGGAGTAATTGGAAGGAACCCAAAAAAGCAAAAAGAAAAGATGAAGTCATCAGGAGGAACCTGGATAGGATTCGCATTTCAGCTGCGACTCCTCCACCCTCAAACCCATCCAGGCACAGCCAAGTGAGCCTTATTCAAAAAAAAAAAATTTTTTTTTTTTAATCAAAAAAAATGAAATAATTCTGCCTGCCAGATCATGCATCCGATCAGGTTGAAATTTAAAACATACATTCCCCATCAATATAATATCATAATTGTGAAGTTTCATGTCGATTGATTTTAGCAGATCAAGAGAAATATATTTTTAAAGATTTTTTCTCAATCCAACATGTCTGCCAGACCATGTGACATCAATTCTTCGTGAATACCTTGGGTATCCCCAAGGCTTGGGAAATAATATTTGTGTGGTTTCCCCTTGATCTGTACAGCCATTCTGGAGAAGAAGATTTTGATGGGTTTTAGGGTAAATCAAATATGGCTGCCAAAACCATGTGACCGATGGCGTAATATGTGTGAACCTTTTGTTCTTCATGGTGAGTTGGTCAGACGTGTAAAGTTTCGCCTCGGTCTGTGCAGCCACTTCAGAGAAGAAGTTTTCTGAAGGTTTTTTTTTTAAACAATATGGCTGCCGAATCACATGACCGATGACGTCATCAAACATTTTTTTTTTCTCTGCACCATTTATCCTGAGATGACCCTCAAAAATGTTCAAACTGATCAGATGTAGCGTTCTACATATGCAATTATGATGTCACAACGAAGGCACCTCTGACTTCATTTTAAAAAATCACCCTTATGTGTTCTTGAGGTGTACTTGCCTCAAGTAGCTATGAGGTGTACTTTCCATGTGCAAGTTTCAATTTTTTCCTTCGTGCAGTTTCAGAGAGATACAGAGGTCCAAAGTTTTTCCAACATGGCTGCCACACCACATGACCTCGGATGTCGTAATTATCAACAAAACATTCTACATGAGTTGTCTGTCACTCTTGTATTGAAAATTTTGTCTCAATCTGACAAGCGGTTGTGGAAAAAACACTAACGTTCTGTGCGAACAAAAAAACAGACAGACAAAAAAACAAACAAACATACAAGAAGAAGATGTCATGCAGAGCACGATACTTGCAAAACCCATAAAACAAATTTGACCACAAAAATAATTGGTGGTTCAATTAAATGACCAAATATGCAACTCCTTCAAATTTCAAGTCAATCGGAGGAAAATTGACAATTTTATGAATCCGGCCTATGTTGACCTTTTGGCCTATGTTAACCTCAAAAATAATTGGTGGTTGAATTCAGTGACATGATATGCAAATCCTCTTCAAATTTCAAGTCAATCAGATGAAAATTGAGAATTTTAGAAATCTCACCTAAGATGTTGACCTTTTGATCTCAAGAATAATAGGCTTCTTCCATATGACAAACTCGAGCATGTGGTGATGTTTCGTGAAGATCAGTTTAAAATTGTGACCTGTAGATGATAAACAGACAGAATAACAAAACTGACAGACCAATACACTTGAAAAATCTTTGATTTTGCAAGTAACAAACAAACAAACGGACCCAAATGCAGTACCCTCCCCTGTGGCGAGGGTAATTATGTAAATCAAACAAGTTTCATGATTAATAAGGAAGAATGGGAAGGGATCATGGCTGTGGGGAAGACACGCTTTCCACTAGACAGAAACGGGCTCTCCTAACTTAAAAGTATGCCCAACACACAGCAGACATATTGAAGGAAAGAAAGACACGGATAGAGAGAAAGAAGAAAAATAAAATGGGGATAATCCTGTTAATGAGTCACTTGAATGGAATTTAAGGATGGATAGCTTGTGAGTCGACCAGGTCCCTTAAGTTAGGGGAATCTGTCGGTGAGATGAACTCCACACGACCAGGATGCTTGTGGAGCTCTCGAAAAAACCAACTATCCGGAGCACTTTTGAATTTCCCCACTCGCAGCACGTCCCGCGCCAGTACAACCAACCACCAACTCTCAACTCGGTACAAGAAGCACGAATAGATGTCTTTCCGCCCTTCCTGTTTGGTAGAACAGGTGTCGCTCCAAAACCTTTCAACCCATTGGTCCAGGACTCACAACCATGTCCAAAGGTCACAAGTTCTGATTAGTCCAGCAGGCCAACCGCTCATCCCCTGATATGCCATGCTCGAGCTTTCAAACCATCCTATCAGTACACATAATGGGGCTCGGTGACATCACAAGGTGACATGTCATCCATGACACTACCATGAAAGAATATGGAAAACAGAATAATAAAAACAATAAAATAATTAAGGAAATGATATATGTGTAAAAGTGAAATTACAGAGGGATGACAAGGATCTGCTGATCACATGGTCTTTGGCTGAGGCTTGGGGGGATTTGACAGGACAGCTGTGCTGAACACATCCAAATAAATATCTCGCTGCTCTAATTTATTATTTCTTCCCCGAGGCCATTTTCATTACAATATACTGTCGGACCCCGCTATTCGCGGATTCGCTATTCATGGATTCACTATTCACAGACCCGCATATTCGAGGTTTGTGAAATGCGACCTGCTTCGACATTTGCGGACTTGTGCTTCGCATATTCATAGTTTTTTTCACGTTTTCGCAGTTTTTTTTTTTTTTTGCATTTTTGCAGTTTTTTTGCATGTGTATTCACTATTTTTTTGTGAGCGTACTCACGATTTTTCACAGGTTTTTGATTTTCTACCGGGAACCTATCCCCCTTTTTTCCATTGAAACAATGCCCCGCTATTTGCTAGATTTGCTATTCGCGGCATTTTCCAGGAATGTATCCCCGCGAATAGCGGGGTCTCACAGTATTTATCAAATCTCTTGGCAGCTTCCACAAAATATCTAAGATAGATGTGGGATATTCTGGTCGAGAGATCAAGACGTTTTAAAATGACAATCTACATTAAGATTTCATTTTTTGTTGTGCACAACATTGAGCCTTACAACTTTTAAAAACACCAACTGACAAAAGTAGAAGTGCTTGAAGTTAGATTTGATGAACATGTACTTTGTTTTGGTTTGAATGATTGTTGTGCTTTTCTAAGTGAAGTAATCATGAGCGATTGCATATTTGGATTAGTGTTCAATTACAAATTTGGCCCACTGGTTGTATCATTTCTGAGGCATGGTTGTGCCCGATTCAGTACTTCCTGAGGGTTAAGCTGGGAATTTAATCAGGGTGCCAGTAATAACTCACCCAATCTTTGTCTAAAGACACCATTGGAGCTTTATAGTCCACAAACCAAAGCTAGTAGATGTAACACCCACCTTAACGTCCTTCCAAGGGACAACACACTCATTGATTCAATGGCCAGCCTACCAGGAAAACTCCTATTCGACAGTTTATAGTTAGCTTGAGAATCAAACCCTGTCTAATTAGCTCAGAGGCAAGTGTGCTACCTCTGTGCTATCCTGTTGGACTTGTGTGTCACATGCCATTCCAGACATGTTCACCATCTCATCAACTGGAGTTATGGTCTTTACCTTTCAGCATTTCCATCTTGTAATGTTCAGATGGAGAAGCAAACCAGTATTTTCATTGTTGTCCATTTCTGCCATCTTTGCACTCTGTTTTTGAAGTGAAGTATATTACAATTAATGGTGTTGAGGTACCAGCTGCTACTCTGTACTCTGCTTATTACATGAGGGCCACTATAAGCAAACACTGCCTCCTGAATTCCCTGGTGTTTTTTACAGGCTGTCCTTTGTTACCATCTCCTTTACTGCCAAATTCACCTTATTCTCAGTGGGTTCAGTGAGTAGTGATTTAACATAAGCCAAGACATAATGTGTTTCAGACAAGTTAGAAATGCTTTTGCCATCTGGTAGATCAATCCTTCTTTGGTTCAAGTCATGTTCTCAACAATAATGATTAAAGCTATTTTCAAAAGCTTCATTATTTCTCTTGACAACAGACCTGAATGTATCTTCTGATTACAATGAAACAGATTGAGATGATTACAACATTAGTAGTCAATTTCTGCCGTTACCCTATACTTGTTCACAAACTTCCAGGAAACATAATACTCCAGCACTTCTATCCCATTTACATCAATATTTTTTTGCCTTTTACAACGTGACTATTTTGTTCCACTTTAGAGTCACGAAAACGAGTAATTTATCTCATGGTAAATGAATAGTTTACCTGTCAAAACATTTGATTTGTACTTCCACCCATCTAGTTTGCTAGCAACTGTGTCAGCAGCAGCTTGCTCAGTACTGTGTGTGAATAGGATACGTTAGTAATGCTTTAATGAGTGCACCATGCAGGAGGAGTTTGAGTTGAATTGCATTGATGCTTGGAGGACTTGTGGGTGACTAGTAAAACTGGGTTCCTTTTCATTATTAAAGCTATAAGTAGAACTGTGTGTATTTGTACGAGATTATATTACGATAATGTATTGGGATAGTAATTAAGGTTATGAATTCACAACCATTTATATGATTTCTAACAGGTTGTTGGCCAGCCATGGTTAACAAGCACAGATTGAGCCGTATCACGATCATTTCTTCCAAATTACATTACATGCCAGGCATAATATTGTGACATTACTCCTAAATAGTGGATACAGATTCCCTGATGAATCATATGCTATGACGGGCCTTCAGGTGGGATTCCAAGATCCAGTGTTTTTAATGCGTTTTAGCCTGGCATTTGGACTGACTGCAATAGATTTTCAATGCTTTCTGAGAATCAATTTTTAATAGACACAATTGTAGGGCAATGTCTGTTGTCATTACTACTAGATAATATGCCCTCTCCAGAGTATGATATTAAACTCCCAGTCGTGCATCATCATTCTCCAAAATATCACAATAACGCAATTTCATAAAGCACTTGATGCTTTAAATAGAATGAAAAATATGCATATTCAGGTTGGAAGGGATCATTTCAAACTTGGTTGTTCTGTTCAAATACTTTTGGGAATTCAAGTTTTCATTTTTCAACTTTTTCATGCATTATAGTGTAAACTAGAACAACACACGGTAGAGCGCTTAACCTCTGCCTGGGTGACCAGTTTACGTTTTGCATCCCACTGATAAGCCGGATCTGGATCCAGACCTCAACAGAATTGAATCGGCTTGTTCTCGTCACCTGTCCAACTCATCCACCAAGTTTCATCCAAATGCATCCACAACGTTTGGAAATATCGTGCTATATTATAGCTTTTGGCCCAATCTCTCAATAGTGTTGAATCACTTGGGGGAATTTTAAAAAATTCTCAAATCCAGATCTTCACCAGAATTCATCCTTGTCACATACCCAACTGGTCCACTAAATTCCATCCGAATCCATGCACTTTTTAAGATACCCTGCTCACAGACAGACAGACAGACAGACAGACACAGAGACAGATAAACAGGCAAAGATCAGGCATGTAATATTCCCACATCTATACTAATAAAAGTGTGTGTGTGTGTGTGTGTGTGTGTGTGTGTGTGTGTGTGTGTGTGTGTGTGTGTGTGTGTGTGTGTGTGTGTGTGTGTGTGTGTGTGTGTGTGTGTGTGTGTGTGTGTGTGTGTGTGTGTCAGTCTCCTCCATAACTCTAAAATCATAAACCTAGCAGCCTGAAATTTTGCATGCATACTAAGGAAACTCCAAGGAAGTGCAGGAGTGAAAATTGGGTGTTTGGGTTAATTAAAACACCCCTTTTGAAGACAATTAATGGCCTTATTTAATTATATCCTTCACGATCCTCGGCCACCTCGCTCTCTGGGGTCTTAAGCCGTTTCCTGGGTAACCTCGCTGGGGTCTGAAGCCGCCATGTTTTTTTGGCCTGCTCAACCATGCCTTGACTTGGAACAAGAAACTGGATCCAGACCTCAACTGGTTTTGTGAAGAAACTACGGCACATGGAAAGTGGCAATTCGTCAGGTATGAACTCAACTGTTTTCTCCCAAAATGGAGCGTGATTCTATGAGCCGAACTCATCTTAGTGGTCCTCTAAAAAATGGGAAACATTTTTATTTCTTTTTTGTGCAATAATTCCTCCCATTTTGCAAATGGAGAACATGAACTGTTTAACTACCATAATTATCAAAACGAATTTTGAGGGGCCTCTTAAAGAAGACAATAATATCATTACTATACATGTCAAAGCTTGTTTCATTTCATGCAGTAACAAAAATCTGATGGTGGAACAAAAAAAGGGGCGTGCCGAAATATTAATATATATATATATATATATATATATATATATATATATATATATATATATATATATATATATATATATATATATATATACACATGTATTTCGATTTTGCCTTCAATGATGTCGATATTCTGGCATTAAAGAATTATTATAATAATTAATAATGCATTTTTTGTTTAATTTAAACATTATAAATTTGTTTTATATAATTTATACAATTCTACAGGAGAATATTTTGCAGTTTGTTGCTTTAAAGTTATTTTAACAATTCATTCCAATGTTTTGAATGGCAGGGGAAAATGTTTAACACCTTTATTTCCGTTATTGAGTCTACATTACAACACACAGAATACGATGTCATTGTTCACAATGTTGCTTCTTCTATGCAGCTATTAAGTTTGCTTTTCATTATTTTCTTGGTAAAAGCGAGAGAAACATATTATTTATTCAGTGCAATTTCGAGAAAGCTATTCACGGTTGATTGGAAGAGTACACACCATTCACACGCAGCATGGCATTGACAGGAGACCAATATATACCAAGGATCAATCTGCATTGCAATAACAAGACAATTAAAGCAATCTTGTCACTGATTGCTAATTAAGAAAGTGCAATGCAGTTGTTGAACATGAACAAAAAAACTAGACAATGTTGAACAGAAAGAGTACTTTTTTGCATTTACGCCATGACTGTGAAGTACTGTGGATCATCCGATTCAGCCTGATTTACTGTACTTAACAGGATGCATTGTCAGACGGGCTATTCATTTTCACTACATATAGAATTGTTGAAAAGTTTGTTGATTTAAAACAAAACCCGACATTGTGTGAATATATTTAAATTGCACTTTCCCAAAGCCATGAACACCTGTTTACAATTGCTTTTTGTTTTTATCTGCAAGAGCGAGGCTCATGGAAGAGAAAGGATGACTAGTGTTGTTTGCAACTTCCGTTTGGTCGCCCATATACAAAGGGAGCAGAATTTATTGAGCGCTCATTTTAATTTGTGGCCGTGTGACATTCAGCGTTAATGTAAGCCTTGGTAAAAATCAGGCACGCATTGAACAGATGGCCCTTAGAACTTGCCTTCTTGAATGAAGCACAGTTGAAAGGCTACCACTGCAAGGCATGCTCATAATGATCAATGCAGTCGGGTGTACAATAGTTGTAAGGAGCCAATAAGCTTTCAAGTTTGCTTGATTAAATAAGCACTCAGATGAGTAGAGAAATAATAAGATGATAAATGGCATTTCTTGTTTTTGTTACCTCTCCAGTGAGCAGTAAATCCAGGCAAAAATGCTCCAGTTAGAATTATAGTATGTGGGAGTTGTACACTCATATACTATAGTTGGTTACAGGTCTAACTACCGTAGTCTGCAGAGAATTACGATAGGAAAGGAATGCTATTTTTGCCTGGAATTATTTGGATTTATATTTGAAGGCAAATACCTTCAAAACAAAAGAACTGAAAACTGCTGCAAGCTATTAACCTGAGCACTGCGTTGACACTGAGGGCATCATTTTCTGGTGTGTCATGATATTATTGGCCCTGCTTTAATCATTGTAATAAATCCCCATGTCATGAGTCGTAGTCATTCCAGTGTGATAAACCCTCGAGTCTCAGGTTGAAGAGGCAATGCAATATTGTTATTACAGACAGGCCGATACATTATCACAGGCTGGTCTTTGTATTTAAGTTACAAGGATTGGCAATTTTTGTGGGGAAGGGGCACCCCCACTTACCACCACACCCATCCCACCCCAATTGTTTTTGCCATTCCTTACTCATGTCAATTTTAGTAGAATTATTATTCCCATTGCACTTCTGCAAGTGGCCACTGACTGTCATCATTGGCTCCAGATCAAAAACTGTGGCCTTATTAACCTTCCGTTTGTTAACAGATGCATAGTTTGTCCCATCCTTTTTACGAGCCATTACCACTGGTGATATCTATGGCAAATGATTCTGGCAAATTATTCCCGTATTGAACAGATCCTGTATGTCTTAAGTGAGTCCCTAACTCTACAGTATTGGGTATAATTTGGACCAAATATGCTCACTTGTGGTCATGTTAACTGATGACAGGAAAAGGTAATGGTCCCTTGAGAAAAAACAACTTATTGATACTCATTTATTATGAACCTCATTTCCTGGTTTCATGACCAGGTGGGATGCAGAAAAAATGTTACATCTGCCACCATTTACTTGGAGCTAAGCTAAGACCTGGAGAGAGGAATGAGATTTGTTGTGGTTGAACGACATATTCCAAGTGTTGGACCATTCCCAATTCTATAAAGGTCTGCATAGAGGGAAGAGGCTGCTGTCTGCCTGTCTGAAGGATGAGAAATTATACGGCAGAGAGTGAAATAATCAGAGATAAACAGGATTTTCACTGAAATCACAAAGATCATTGATGAAAATGAGGAACAAGACAGAGCCTAAGACACTGCCTTGGGGCACTCCAACCACAGGGAGTGGAGATGAGAGAATCGCATTGAGAGCTACACACTGAGCTATCTATATGTATTTATGAGTATATCCTGACTTTGATATTTAATGGGGGTGTGAATGTGTTTGTATATCAAATAAATTAGGCCTGATCTTTTTTTTCCAATTTTTGTGGTTGTCTATTGTGTCCCTGCCACTGTGATCAGAACATGTGCCAATGGAATTTACTGTAAAATTGCAGTTTTATTTAAGGGCAATTTCTCTGGTCTCACTCTGCAGTTGTTCTCTGTCATCCCTTTTGGAATGGCTCTCAAAGTAGCTTACATTTGCTGCTTATGGCTGATATCAAAGCTGCAGCCTTTGTTCAGGGCTTTCGGCATTCTCGTCGTTATAAATCTTTCTCTCTCTCGGGCAAGTTGGGTCTCAGCAGCTGTGCACAGTGTGGCAGATTGATGACTGCGTAGGCCTGGTGGGGTAAGGTTAAAGCACTGAATTGACCCAAGAGTGCCAAAGCATGAGAGAATACTCCGAAGGGGCATACGTAAATGTGAGAGGGGAACAGGGTTGGATGAAATGGAGGTGGTTGGGTGTGAGGGATAAAAGCAAGAGTGGACAGGCTCTTGCGGATTGAGTGTAAATGGTTCAGTGGTAGATTACTGCTTTGGTCTTGAAGGATGCAATGTTATGGGGGTTGCAATTAGCACCTCTCCATCTGTTTGTTTAGGAGATGTGTGTGGACTTGTAGAATGTAATTGGCTCTGGGAGCTTGGGATTGTGGTGCCTAAAAAGGAGGCCTGGGAAGGCGGCCTGTTCTTTTTGGGATCAAAGAGGTAGGGTGTTAGTGCTGCTGCTGAGGAGGCTTATCTCATTGTAATATTTGTGGAGGGGTAGCAGTGGGTTTGCAGAGAAATGGGGATGGGGGAAGTTGGGTCATAACACTGACCCTGAAGGTTGGATTTGTATGAACTATGGCTGTCTTGTGCCGAGATTGTATTGTGAAGCTGCAATGCTTTCCCATGAAGGAAAACTCATTTTGAAGCGGGTTTGGGTGTGTCAATTGAATCGTTGGGGGAGAGTCAGAGGAGGCCTCGAGAAGCGGGTGTGCACCAGCTGCTGTAGGCGCCTTTGTTCCACACATAGGCCCATTGCTTCTGATTTCACACTGCCATAGTAAATGACATGTTAATAAAATCCTGACAGGTGTAAATCAGGAGAAAAATGAGCACAATGAAAAGATGAAAAAAGGTGAAAAAGGACAACACAGAAGATGCATTTTTGCAATAAACATAATAGTGTTGAGCATTACAAAATATCACTACTTAACTTGCAATTCATGAAGCCTCATTGAGCTGCCATACAAGTTAAAGACCATGAAGAATGGTTATATTGAAACAAGCTGTTTTGCTTCAGGGTGGAGTTTACCAGATGGTTTAAAATTAGACAAGAGTACAGCACGAATAAACTCATGTATAAGGATCCTTGTCCACCATGACAGGTATGTAAGGGACATTCAAAATGTTATACTGTACAAACAAGATACAATTGTCAAAAAATGCCAATTTTTTAACATCTGTGTGTGTGCACAAATATATATATATTTTTTTTAATATATATTTATTTATATGCATATATATGTATATACTATATATATATATATATTGTTGTGGTTGACGAAATTCGCAAACCACCATTCAGGTCCCTTAGGTGAGATATCTCTGTAAGTATATGTGTAGTTAGGCCCAAACCCGTTGTCTTGAGGGAATAAATGTCATTCACTCGGGCTGCGACTCTTCAGGATAGCCGTTTTTCTTTTACTATCTTTATTTTGGACCAGCCGCCATTATTACCACCACCAACCACAACGCCGCTTCACAACAACAACCACCAACCACAACGCCGCTTCACCACAACCGCCACGACCTTTACCGTCACAACTCGCCACCATCGCATCCACACCATCTCGCGCCACTCGTGGGCACCGATACTGGACTCATGCGGGGCGCGCACCGAGCAGCGTGTTCAAAAACATCACGGACTTTCCGCAGAAAACGGATCAAAAACGACTCACGCCCACTTTTGTTCCGTCCAGTCGGAGAGCGTGGGCGATTTGGCCCCGCCTCCAGGGCGTTGGAGGGCGGTCGCTATATGCAAATTCATGGATCAAAAAGCATTCACGCCCACTTTTCCTCGGGCCAATGGGGAGCCAGTTAGAGAGGTGAAGGGTCGGAGGCAGAGGGTCAAGGGTGAAAGAGCGAAGCCACGGGGCTTATATAAACGGCTGCGTTCGTCAGTAAAGTAGGGTTGTGCGGAGTTCAAGAGAGTCGTCGGTGGAGCTGGAAAGAAGTGGGAGAAGTCAAGAGTGAAGAGTTGGGACGAGCCAAGAGAGGAGACGGAGAGGGCGAGTAGACGGAGCTGTGGAGAGGTGACGGCGGCGAAGGCGGACGAGGGGGTGCTCGCGTCGGTGCCGGGAGCTGCAGAGGGGCAGGCCAGAAACGCGACCGAGGAGGAGACGCTCGCCGCGGGACCCGAGACAGGGTGATATCCTCCTTCCCCCGAGCATCAGCAACCCCCTCCTATTTCCCCCCGCGCTGAGATAGTGCGACAAAGGGGGGCCCTTTCCCACCCCCTACCAGACACTGTCCGCGAGGCCCGCGGAGTTGAGGCACCACCGCCACTTCGCGTCTCATCATCAGACGGGTAGGCCCGACCCGGTCTCGGCCCCAGGCCCGTCTACCCCCCTCATCCTGGAGGGTGTTTCTTTTCTTTTGCTTTGGGAATATGTGTTGTCGGCGCCGTCTGTGAAGTAAAATTGTATAAGTGTTGCCGTGTGCCCGGTAGTCGGTTAGATCTGCATTGTTGCATTTGCTTTTTGTGTAATATTGCATTGTCTTCTTCTTTTACATGTGCTTTTGGTGGAATTGTATATGTGTGCTTTCCGTTCATCGAGAAATAAATGTGCTTATTGTTGAACTGTTTTCCCGCTTCGCTTCGTCTTTTCCTCTATTGAATCTCCATCTTGCTTCACGTAAAGGGTTGGTCGTGGGCTAAAACGCCCGATAATTAATCGAACCGTCGAGGCCGACGAATAACACCGCTCGGTTATCCCGATAGTACGGAACGGGTCGCTTAAAGTGGCCCGTGTCCGAAGTCGACCTGCGGCGAGGTGCGATCGCCCGGTCTACCCTCCGTGTGGGTACTTAGGTAGGTCGAATTTGGCGAGCAACCCTATCCCACGCGAGGGCCGATTGGCACGATCGCGGTGAGACCGAAAGGTCCACCCGTGACTAGTTCCCGGCGTTAGTCCGAGAGGGTCACGACTGGATTGTCCGTCCGGTGGGCGACGTGCCGCGATTCGAGTTACGTGGCCGCCCGCACGCCGGCGGGCGCGAATCCGCAACAATATATATATATATATATATATATATATATATATATATATATATATATATATATATATATATATGTATATACATTATATATATGTATATACATTATATATATATTATATATATATATATATATATATATATATATATATATATATATATATATATATATATACATATCTACCTAGGATCCCAATGAACTTAGGACCCCAGGAACTCCCAAGCCCACCAGTAATAAACAGAAGAAAAACAATAGGTTACCCATCCTTGTAGGCTTAGTACCCTAATAAGCTGTTCCTCGATCATAAACTGATAAGATGAATGGACGGAGACAGACAGACATGAACCAATTTGCTTAACCCCCACTTTTCACTTCACGTGTGTGTGTGTGGGGGGGGTAATTACACTGAAGAGTACACCCCTACCAAGTGCTCAATCTAAATGTTTATATCATGTAGAAAAATTTAAAACCTCAACTGTCAAATTAAAGAATCTAATCCTATCTAAGAACTCCAAAGTATAAGGAATATTCCGAAAGTGTAATGTGAGAATTTTTATGAACTGCTCAACAATATTTCCTGAATTGTTCCCTAACCACTTGGAAACCTGAGTTAACTATAACTGACAACTGTTTAGTCGTACATTGCCAAGCACCAACTGATATAGGTATACTGATATGGGTTTGTTGAAGCTTATGGTTCCAGAAAAAACAAGGAATAGAATGTATAAATTTCCCTCTACAATTCATGTTAAAATGATTACTAAAAACTTTCTTATGCTCAACTATAATGTCCTGGAGAAGTCTTTGACATAGAACATAATGAATGTGCTATTCCCTATACTAGTGAAAGTAACTACTTTATATCAATACCATTCTCCTTGAATAAAATCTCAATGTAAAACTCTTTATAAACCACAACAAAATTATGAGCAGCTTTCTCTGCTGGAGTGATGACTTAATACTCATGCAGGTCCTGAATATCTTCATGAACATTAGGCTTGTTTAACATTGGTTTAGACCAATCCTGTGAAAGTAAACCTCGATGATGAAAAAAAGCCAATGCTGTTCAAGATATCCACAGCCCCATCATACAATGTACTAAATCTATTTGCAGATAACTTAAACTTATTACACAATTAGATACAGTATGAACAATAGAAAATCCAATGCAACTCCACAGCCGAATCATCGCTGGTTCTCTTTATCCAACTCCCATTTTCATGAGATCATCAATATCACTATTACTAATAATATTCAGAAACCACGTGTCCACAGAAATCATAAAAAAAGGGTGAAGGGGATCATACACAGTAAAGATTACTGAAATCCGTTCTCACGTTGCACAGGACTGCAAACCCTCAGGGGGTGTCTCACAGCATGAATCAAGCCTTATGGGAAATGGTTCAAACGCCACGAGCAGAGAATATAACATAGCTACAGACATGGCATCCTTATTAGAGCTCAGCAGTACAGCATAATGCCAAAAATCGTCTGCTGAACTTCTTTTCCGAATTATAGATGACATAACTATGTGTAGTACGAACAAGACAACTCGTGTCCCATTGCAGGTACCCCCAAATTTAAGGCACGTGTCAAAGTTTCTTTAGAAAAAGACAAAAAATAACCCAATACTAACAAATGAAAGGCACACCTTCAAACTAAAATTCAGTCATTTTCTGTACATACACATACCTGAACTTTGGAGAATCAAAAACGGTTTGGCCAACAAAGCTGCCCTCCAAAGCCAGTCTCCGACTGGGCATCCTCTCCGTCATGCAATGTCCTTCTTTGGCACACCTGAGCTCCTGACCACATACAAAGCTTTCATCCGCAGCCTGATGGAGTACTGCTCTCCCCTCCGGGCTTGTACTCCTGCCTCACACCATTATTGGCTAACGCTGGGGAAACCAAGGCTTTTAGGATCACTGGTATCTTCTGAGATGAAGCTGAGTCTTTGGATCTCTCACTTTCTCACTGCAGGTAGGTTGGTGGTGTTTCTGTCTTCTCCCATCTCCTCTCCGGCCTCACCCCCCCCCAACTCTGTTTGTGATCCGCCCCCCCCTATATTTCCTCAGGGCGTTCAAGATCCGCCAGCAGCCCCCTTCTGGTGAAACTATGAAATTCAAGAATATGGACTCACCTACACTCTTTCATTGCTGGTTTTTCTCCCACCTCTGGAACAAACTCCCACACTCTCATCCATCCCACTCTTCCCTCCAGGTCTTCTAAACAGCTGTTCACCAACATCTCTTATCTTCCCCCATCCAAAACCATAATGTTTTCTACCCTCATAGTCCACCCCATTCCCACCTCCTTCAAATTCCCTGCTTTCCTTCCTGAAAGTCCCTGTAACGTCCATCTTGTTTACCCCATGTACCCTAACCCCATCCCTCTCCCATCCACAGGTCTCTAAATGTCTCTGTTCCCCACTGTTTTGTGCTTCCCTCTCCCACCCCTCTTGTCTCCTGTTCCCTTTGTTATGCATTCTGTGTGTTAGCTCTTATACGAGCCTCGAAAATGTATACAAAAAAAGAAAAAAAAAACCCAACTTCTGCATATATACTCAGTCAGGTCATAAACCCCCCTTCTCCCCCCCCCCAAAGAATGGCAAGACAACATGCAATTTTCACATATATATATATATATATATATATATATATATATATATATATATATATATATATATATATATATATATATGTCTGAATCGAACCCCCTAACTTGATGCGGCAGCAGGGCACAAATCGAGTCCCATCACAGTGCTTGCTGCACGACCTGCCAGCAACAAGTGTTGCCTGCCATGCGAGCACATTGTCTCTGCCCTGCTGATCACCAGTCAAGAGGTTTGCAGTCAGGAATATTAAATCCAACGGAAGAAGAACACTGACTTTGTGACACGACACTGGCTTCATGTACACAAATTATACCAACACATCACCTCCAAACTAGGAGGCATCCAAATGGTACTCAAGTCTCTGCAGACTGAGATTTAAATCTTATGGTCATGAATAGACAAAAGCAGAGATGTAGATCCCAATTTCGCCCTTGTTGTGGTCTGTGGGCTAATCAGGACAACATACTGCTGATCGTTTATTCGTGACCATAGGCTTTCTTCGAGGCAAAAAGAGAACGGTTGGTTCTCTCAGCGGTCTCTGCCGACTTTCTCAAAGAAAAGTTTCCGGTCGTTGTTTGTCGCGTTTTGACTGTTTATTTTGTTGCCTCCGTGTTGACTGTGTGTTCCTAGTTCGGTTTTGTTTCAAAACTTGTGATATTTCATGAGTTTTCGTCGGTCTTGTCATATCAGGTTTTCTTGAGGCCTACCCATCTTCCCGTCTATGTGCACAATCATGTTTATTTGTATTTTCCTCTCTATTACCATCAGTTTTCATTTTCACCACATTTCCCTCCACCCTCCTTCTATCCCTCCAAACTGTACCCTCCGTTTCATGTGTTAAAAATACAACAAAAAGACCTTTTCCCTTCAAACCGACTACCCCACATAACCACGTGACTTCCTGTACCAACTCTTCTTCTTCCTTCTCTACCCTCCTCCCTGCCAATCCCACTCTGATCGTGTAGGTTTTCACCACACACCTTCACAACCTATTCTTCAAACTTTTCCTTTACTTTTCCCCCTCTTTCCTAATCTTCAAAGTGAGAAAAAAACGTCTTTTTCAATTTGACCTTTCTTTCATCCCATGTCTAAAAATTCCATCTGTTACAATGCTTCCTTTCTCCACTCTTACAATTCTTCCGCACTGCATCCATCTTCCAATGTGTTTAAATCAATCTCTGACCTACTAATTTTTAAAATCCCATTTTGCAAAACTTATTCGTCTTCCATTGTCAATTGTTCTTTTTTTCCCAACTTCAGTGCAAATTCATCTCACCTCTTAAAATCTACCTCCTCCTAACTCCTTCTCTGCTATACCCTCTCCTTACCCCTCCCATCCTGCCCCCCATTCCTAGCATTTCTCCACTGTCCTCTGCCTTACTAACAGTTCCCCCTCAATTATCCCAATCTGTATGGTTTTCAAATGTCTCACTCTCATTCAGCACACTGCTTAATATCTCCATCACACTTTTTCTTTTTCCTCTCATCACATCTCCCCCTCTTCCCACCCTCAAATCTTGTTCCTCCCCTCGCCCGCTCCAACCTCTACCATACTAATACCCAGTCTCATCCTCCCCTCTCCTCACCCCTCCCTTCTCCCTCCTCTATGACCGTGCCTGCTCTCATCGTCTCCCCTCTTCAAAACTTCCCTCTCAGCCCTCCGTCTCAATTCAGCCCATCCTCCATCTTCAAAGCAAACTTCGCTCTTCCCCCTCCCACCCCAAGCTTCCTTCTCACCCTTCTCAAAAGTTCCACCCACACCTTTCTCCCTCAATTCTCCCCCTCACCCTTCTCCCCCAAATGTCCTCACATGCCCCTCCCCTTCAAATCTCCCCCTTGCTCCTCTCCTTCAAATCTTCCTCCCCACTCCCCCTTCTCAAAGCTGCCTCCTCCTCTTCCCACCCCTTCATCTTTTCTCCCTTCCCCCACCCGCTCCCATCTCCACAATACCTCTTCCCAGTCTGATAATTTCCCTCTCCCCACACCTCCCTTCTCCCTCCTACCCTCCTCCCCCATGGCCGTGCCTGTTCTCATTGTCTCCCCTCTCCCTCAAAGCTACCATCTCAGCCCTCCCTCGCAAATCAACCACCTCCATCTTCAAAACAAATATCTCTATCTCCATATATATATATATATATATATATATATATATATATATATATATATATATATATATATATATATATATATATATATATATATATATATATATATATATATATATATATATATATATATATATATATATCTCTTCCCCCTCACCTTTCTCAAAAGTTCCACCCACACCTTTCTCCCTCAATTCTCCCCCCTCACTCCTCCCTTTCAAATCTCACCACTCGCTCCCCCTTCTCAAAGCTGCCCCCTTCACATCTACAAAGCTGCCTCCTTCCCTCAACCTCTCTTTTCCAGCTCATTCCTCCACCTCTTCCAATCTCCCACTTTCATTTGCCCCATCTCTTATTACTCCCCACTGCTACTCATCCCTTCACTACCTCGCCCATTGTCCTCCTCCCCATCTGACCCTCTCCCCAGCCCCAAGAACTCTCACTACCTCCACCGCTCCTCCCTCACACTAAGCTCCCCCTCCCCTGCAACAAAAGCCACCTCCCCTCCCTCTTCCTCAACAGTGTGGACCTCAAACATCCAGGGTCTTTGTCCTAACCTGACAGATCTCTCCATGCAGGTTGCCACTGACAAACCAGACACAATCTGCTTAACAGAAACTTTCCTCCTTCAAGAGGTCTCTGACTCCTTCGTTTCTCTCCCTGGTTACTCCCTCCACTATGATAGACCTGAGCCTCGTCTTGGTGGCGGAGTTACTCTCTTCATCAAAAACTCTATCCCTCACTCTCCATACACTGCCTTCACTCCTCCACACCCCCAGGAATACCTCTGGCTATGGCTTCCCCTCCACTCCCACCTCGTGTTTATCTATGTTGTACCATCCACCAAACAGTGATGACTCCATTTATATCTCGCTTTCCGAAAACGTGAACCAACTTTTATCCACTCATCCAAACTCTCTCTTCCTCATGTGTGGTGACTTCAATTGCCATCATGCCAGTCGGCTGGGTGTGGGTACCTCTCTCACCTGCCATGGAGCTTCAACAAAGGACTTATGTGACTCGTTGGGAATGGCTCAATCTGTTAACTTCCCGAGCCAGATCTCAGCCAAACGGCACTCCATCTCTTCTGGATTTGATTTTAACCAATTTCCCAGAAAATGTCTGCTGTTCTTCTCTGCTCCAATTCGGTTCATCTGACCATATGCTTGTTAAAGCGGTCATCTATCTGGCTGTTATTGGAGAACCACCTCAGTGCTGACGAGTCTGGCACTTCACTTCGGCCAACTGGCAGGGTCTTCAAGCAGCCATTAAACTTCTAGACTGGTCTCCCATTTCTACTTTCTCTGACATCAACTCATCCTGGGAATTCTTTCAAAGAACTCTCTCTCTCCCTCTCCCTCTCCCTCTCCCATTTATCCCATCTCGTCTTCAGTTGTCCTACTCTTCCTCCCACCCATAGTACACTGAAGTTTGTGGTGAGTCATTATCTCTCTTTAGTCATTATCTCATCTCAAGTCTGAACTCTCAAACCTGTCTCCCTCCTCCAAATTCTGATGACGTCTAGTTAAGTCCGTTTCTGGTGTATGTTCCCCCCTCTATCCCTTTCCCTCCCACAAATGGCTGCACAGTTGATACGGCATGTGAAAAGACTGAATGCCTAAACTCTGTATTTGCTTATAAATATTGTGTCCCAAACTGATAACTTTCTGTACCCACCTGACCCAATCGCACCCAGCTGTTCCTGGATAATGTGTCCTTTTCTCCTGACAAGGTGGAGAGCTTGCTGTCAAACCTCAACTCAGATTCTGCAACTGGTCCAGACGGCATCAGGCCTCATGTTCTGAAAACCTGCTCTGCTGCTCTTGCTCACCCTCTCTCTGTTCTACTTACCCTCTCATTTTCTCAAGTTCATCTGCCATCTGCTTGGAAATCGGCAAACATGACCAATCTGCATAAAAAGGTGCAAAAACGGATCCCTGCAACTACAGACCAATCAGCCTGCTCCCAATCATCAGAAAGGTCATGAAATCCATCATGATTTTTGACATCAAATCCTTTCTCTTCTCCAATGACTTGATTTCTGATCATCAATTTGGATTTAGACCAGGTCACTCAACCCTGCACAGCTACTTCTGCTTTCCCAAAAATGGATGGAGGTCCTAAAAGACAGACATGAAATCAGAGCAATCTCCAAAGACATATCGCGAGTTTTCAATCTGATCAGGCATTCCACACTGCTCACCAAACTCTCTTCTTATGGTATCCAAGACAATCTCTACTCATGGCTCGCAGACTTCCTCTCCTGTCACAGTCAACGCATGGCTTTTGATGGAATTCTCTCATCTCCTCTTCCCATCCAGGCTGGAGTTCCTCAAGGCAGTGATCTTCGTCAAGTGCTTTTTCTGTTTTTCTTCAATGATCTCTCGTATTCCCTGGAAAAACCTCTTTATCTCTTTGCTGATGATTCCACCCTCTGCCATACCATCTCTCATCCCTCTGATCGGCACGCAGCAGCCTCTTCACTCTCTGCAAACCTGGAATAAATCACAATCTGTTTCAACACGTGGAACATGTCTTTCAATCCTGACTCATCTCACACTCTCACTATGTCTCTCCAAAAGGACCGTCTGGAAAACCCCACCATTTACTTTCTCAACAATCCCCTTGAAGAAGTCCTTTCATTCAAGCTTTTGGGTCTCACTATCTGCCACGGTCTTTCCTGGGAAAGCCACATCTCCAAGCTGGCCTCCAAAGCCAGTCACTGACTGTGCATCCTACATCATGCAAAGTCCTTTCTTGGCACACCTGAGTTCTCCTGCCCCCCCCCCCATTCCAAGTGCCCTTCTGGTTATTTTTATTTTTACTATGTTTGTTGACTTTATCAACAAACACCATATTTAGTCATTGATGTGAATGTGTGGCAGATTTTGTGAAATTGAGTGGTTTTTGATTTGGGATCTGAAAAGACCCCAGTTGGTAAGATTTGGTAGTAAAATATGTTGGTTGGACGAGGGTTAAATAAAAATCAGGGTCTCAGGGGGTCTGCGGAGGTGTGAGTGACTGTTGCTCTTGATCCAGGTGAGCTTCAGGACATGCGGTCATTTATTTTTACCTTCGCATTCTGTGAAAGGTTATGTATTGGTCGGCGTGTATTTATTTATTTATTTATTTATTTATTTATTTGTTTGTTTGTTTGTTTGTTTGTTTGTTTGTTTGTTTGTAATCTTGTGATTCGTATAACTCAAAAAGTATTAAACCGAATTGCATGAAATTTGGTGGGATGATTGGTTATTAGCCAGGAAGCATTTGATTAGATTTTGGGATCGTTCGGGTCAAAGGTCAAGGTAAAGAAAAGGTCAAAATCGTCTTTTTACGATAACACGGTCAATTTTTATTCAATTTGCATGCAACCAACGCCAAAATGTTCAGAATTCAACGCCTTATCTTGTGATATGCAATATGACACAATGACGCCCATACTCTTGTTACCGGTTAGGGGTCAAAGGTCAGGGGGGTCACGACTTTGAAAAATATGCGGTTTTTGTCATAACGCGGTCAATTCTTGTCCGCTTTACATGAACCCAGCACCAAAATGTTCAGAATTTAATGCCCAATCTTGTGACACAATGACGTCATAACACATGTCACCAGTTGGGGTAAAATGTCGGGGGGGGGGGTCACGCCCTTGAAAAATATGCAGTTTTCGGCATAACTCAGTCAATTCTTATTCGATTTGCATGAAACCAGCATCAAACGAGATTACCTTCTCTTGTTGAAACGTTGTATTCACCGAGCTTGCGAGTGAAGACTCGCCAAAACGGCATGAGTTGATTGTTGTTTAGTCCGTAGCCCCCGAAAGTCAGGGGGGGTCATGATATTATAGATATGTGGTTTGTGTCATAAGACCATTCATATGAAACCAGTTCCCCACACTCATACCAAGAACAAAAAAAGTAGTGGCGGCGAAGGTATGCACTCTATGAGTGCCCGTTCTAGGTTATTTTTTTTCATGCTCTCCACGCTTCTCCTTTTTTTATTATCGTTTGTTAAATGTACCCCTCCCCCACCCCTTTCCTTGTGAATGCAATATGCAAATTATCCTGTCTGTCCGTTTGCCTGTCTGTTTGTGAGCAGGATATCTCAAAAGGTTATGGATGGATTCGGACGCAACTCGGTGGATACGTTGGGTGTGTGACAAGAATAAGCTGATCTGATGTTGGTTCAGGTCCAGATGTATATCTGGCCTCTCAGTGGGATACAAGACGTAAACTGTTCAGCCTGACGGAGGAATGGGCTCCATCAAGTGCCATTCGAGTTCCTGATATGAAGTCAAGTCAAATGAGAAACTGCCATCCCAGTGCAATAGAGGCGGGCGTGGCTGCACCTTGGAGCACGCTATCCATTGAATAGGGAAGTAAAACTGCACCTTTTGGGAATTTCCAATGGAAGACTCTGAGGGTTCCACAAATCACCTACCATATGAATCATCTTACTTGGTGATATACAGTGTCTTGTGGTTTCAGCATGTAAATCAACTGCATCTTGTGACACCCTCCTCAAGTGGATTATCATGAGTCAACAACCCCATTGTGTACATCATCTGGTCTATCCCATATGGATTTCAGCCATGGTTGCTGGAAAAAAAAATAATAATAATAATAAAGAGTAGGCCCTTAGGTTGTGCACTATACCATTGCAAATGTCTCTCCTGAGAGATTAAATGGCTTCTTTAAAGATATGTGTTTGTGAAGTTACATGAAATTAATGGTCAAAATGGTGGGACTGAAGACAAGTTAATTGATATATCAAGTTAATAAGGCTTGGATTAAGCACCGACATGACAAACCAAAAAATGTCCTCCCATGTCGAAGTTTCATGCGTTTCCATGGACAACTGCTGCAATACCAAACCCACCACTTACCTTGTAATATTATATACATTGGTGAATTCCCTTTGTCTTTCTTAGCATGTCTGGGAAAGAATTCAGACGTGAAATTTCCTTTGGAGGAACATTGTGCTTTTAACGCTACTGCTGACCCCAGAACTCCTAGATTCCTTGCTAATTTAAAATAACAGACATGCCGAGCTCGGGTTTAACGCCATCTGCTCGTGTCTTTGCGATGAGTTCGACTGGAATTTCATTAGTGAGAACAGCTTCGAGCCTGAAACCAATTGGGAAATCGTCATGTTCAAAGATTCCTTCTCTTCGGGTTGTATCCTCCCTTCGGCTCTTAAAAGCATGGAGATCATGCGAGATGTGCCATTTGAAATGCAAAGGAAGCCCTTTTAATCACAAAACATGAGTATGATAATGGATCTATAATTGTCCCTGAAATCTTTTCATTCATTATAATAATTATACAGGCACAATATATTTTCACCAGTTTTGTTATTTTTAAGAAGAAACTAATTTGGAGACCACATTGCTTATATCATGTATAGATATGACACGAGCCTCTTTATATGACCGTCTTCACAAATTGCCTCTTTATATGAAAGTCTTTGTATGAACTTTATTGGAAAAAAAAATTGTTCCAGTTTATTTTCTATTGAAGGTTTCATCTTCTTTGGACAGGAAAGTCAGGTTCCTCAAAGAGAAAAACGACGTAGGTTGGAGGATTAGCTGATAAACAATCAGCAAGGGAGGATCAGAACAAAATAAGACTAGAAGGTTATTCGGTAGAGCGCATACCTCCGCCACGTAATGCCTGATCCATGACAATATATCTGGCCCAATACATTTTTGAAATATCATGCTAAACAGTAGTTTATCGTTTTTAGCCCTATCTCTCGATGGTGAAGAATCACTTTGAAAATTAAATAATTCTCCTATCCAGATCCGGATTCGAATCTTCACCAAAATCAAATCGATTCTTCGTGGTTACACACCCAACGTGTCCACCAAGTTTCATCCGAATTCGTCCACAACCTTTTTGTGATATCGTGCTATATATCATTTTTGGCCCAATTTCTCAATGGTGAAGAATCACTTACAAATTCTAGTACACGGATCTGGATTCGGATTTTCACCAAAATCTAATCAGTTTGTCCTTGTCCCACACCCAACCTGCCCACAAAATTTCATTCAGCTCCATCGACAACTTTTTTCGATATCCTGCTGACAGAAAAACGGATGGACAAACATATCGGGGTGAAATCATAACCTCCATACATACACCTTTGGTGGCAGAGGTAACAGGGAGACAAATAAATCACACATGAGTGGATGAGTGGCAGAAAAGAAAAAGGGTTACAAGGGAGAGAGGCAGCAGTCAGTGAGAGTAGAAGAGCCAAGGGTAGGATGGGGGAAAGCATGAGGTGATATTGGGCAGCACTCTTGCAATACTGCATGGAGTGGCAAGAGAACAGACACAGAAAAACAGTTCTACAAATTAAAGGATAGTACAGGATGTGTGTGAGTGAGTTCCCAGCATAGAATTGGCAGGGTAACCTGTTGTTAGATTCTGGATGAATATGGGTGGGCTTGGGAAGGGTGTAGGAAAGAGAGGACAGGAGAGCAAGACCAGAATTAAGGTGATTGAAAACTGTAAGTCTACCAACTTGCATGCAGTGATGAGAGTCAGACTTTGGAACTCTGATTCTGATAAAGTGATACCAGTGACATGGTGAGCCTTGGACTTGATAACCGTCATTGGAGCAATATCAGAAGCAGTTGGATCAGCCCAGAGTAGGGACCCATTTTACATTGTACTTTAGATTAAAGGCTTATAAACTGGAATGAGATGTTGGTGGCTTCCATTGGACTTAGCTCTGTGGAGAATACTGCGGCTGAGAGGACAGATTGGAAGTGCGGTCTGCTGAAGACAATTTGTGACATAGTGAGACCTTGGAGCTTCAAGGACTACACCTCTTCCAGAGGATGGCCAGATATATAAATTGTGTCGTTTAAAAGCTGACCCTTGTGGAGGGAAAGAATGAGAGCATGGGATTTTCCGACATTAAAAGACTTATTCTCAGTAGCTGACAAACGACTTTTTTTTTTGTCCAGGTCTGCAGAGATGGGTGTCACAGCAGCCAACCTCTCCGTGGTGTGGTTTACTGCTGTGAACAGTGGAATCACCAGCAAAATAGTACAGAAGATTTTCAAGAAGATGGAGAGGTCATTGATGTAGATCTGAATAAGTTCAGTCCTAAAATTGTGTGGATAAAATATATTTGTGGGTGATGGTGTAATTGCTGCCTTGAGAAATTCAAAGTTTGATGGATATTTTGGTGATGATAATGCAGTGATCAGAAGGAAGTGGAAAGACATGACCAAAGATGTTGCTGACAAGGAATATGAGCAAGGAGGTGAAGACAGTTGTGTGGAACGTAGACTTTAACAGTGCTGACATCTCGGCTATCTTAGCAGTGTGCAGACCTCTAAGCTATCCTACCAGCCACATCAGATTGATGAAGTCTGTCTGTCTGTTCCCTCCCCTCGTCATATATCGTGAGATTATGAATTTAAACGTTGTTTAGTCGATCTTTAATTTTAACGTTGTGTATATATATATATATATGTATCACAAAAACGAGAAGAGCACTCGGTAGAGTGCATACCTCCGCCAGGCTGAGTAGTGTTGTTATGTATCCCACTGATAGGCCGGATCTGGGTTCGGACCTGAACTAAAATTTAATCAGCTTGTTCTCATCACCGAGTCAACTCATCCACCAAGTTTCGTCCAAATTCCTCCATAACTTTTTGAAAAAGCCTGATGTCCGATTAGTACAACAAAATTTAAATATGCATTTCAATAAAATAGACATTATCAAAGCTTTTCGACTTGCACTCCTCAGGATAAAACTGCAAGCAGATGAAGAAGCACCAAACTCTCATTTATAAAGTTACAATGTAATGTCCTCAACATTGACTGACGGAAAGAAAGCAAGGATGGGATTACCTGATTGGTGGTACCACAGAGCATCATCAATAATAAGTAGGTGAAAATGAACCATCATCAATAATGAATACGTGGAGAGTAATCACCAAGAAGCAGTGGAAATGCAATGTTAATTAGCTCAAGGTTAGTTGTGGGGGTGGGGGGGGGGATGGTTTTCATGATGACTCAAAGTTGACTGTGGTAGAGTTGTCACACAGTCAAGACAGATATAAAGTTCGGACAAATCATTTCTGTCTACAAAGAATAAGGTTGGTTGACCTGATGAATGTGGCCTCAATTGCACGAAGGTGAGTGAAGCT